>NC_041749.1:118058827-118358827 GCF_004115215.2 Ornithorhynchus anatinus | reverse complement strand
AGTGAAATTGGAATGTTTCAGGAGATTGCCTGGATATTACAGAATTAGCTGTTGATTTCTTTTTTGATCAAGGTTTCTGGATTATCCTTATCTCCTAAAACCAGGGAATCTGCTTCAGAGTCATAGTTCTAACTACAGCAAGCATTATCTTTTCCAGAATCCTAACACATGAGGTGCTTGAATCTGCAGTCCTGTCCCCAATTTATTCCGATGTTCACCAAACTCACTGAAGAGTAAAAGAAAAGTTTCATTTTCAAATTAGTTTCTTTTCTTAGAAGCACCGGGACCATCTGTCCTAACATCTGTACCATTTTATGAATTCTTTTCAAAATTAATCTTGCCTAAATCACATTTTCAGGATGGGAATTCAGCACCCTTACTGACTGTTTCTCTAAACTAGCAAGGCAAAGCTTATTTTGCAAAATGCTTAGCCGTCTAAAGAGAGAAATAGTAATCGAGCGACAAAAGACAGTTTCAATCAGCTTGCCAATGTACCGTGGGGCCTTAAAGTGGGTGCCTCACACAGATCCATCAGACAATTACATTTTTTGCAAGCCTACCTGGTGCAGAAGACTGGAGCATTGTAGTGTGGTGCTCGAGAGAAGCAGCATGTCATAGTGGATAGAGCACGAGTATGGGAGTCATAAGGTCATGGGTTCTAATCCCGTCTCCACCACTTGTCTGCTGTGTGGCCTCGGGGAAGTCGCTTTGCTTCTCTGTGCCTCAGTTCCCTCATCTGTAAAAAGGGGATTGAAACTGTGCACCCCACATGAGATAGGGACTGTGTCCGACCTGATTTGCTTGTATTCACCACAGTGCTTAATATAGTGCCTGGCATATAATAAGTGTTTAACAAATACCACAATTATTGTTATTATTAGTGAGGGCTTGGGATTTTGTAAGTTCTTTGTGGGGAGGACTCATGTCTACCTATTCTGTCGCACTCCCCCAAGTGCTTAGCACAGTGCTCTGCACACAGTAAATGCTAAATAAATACCATTGTTGGATTGATTGCAAATGACTCAGCACTTGCCCTAAAGGAGTTTACAGTCTAATGGGGGAGACAGGCAGGCATAAATAATTTCCATAGAGCAGGAGTAAGAGGAGGATGAAAGAAACAACCGGTAATGACAATAGAGAAAGATGAATAGATGAATAGATGAGTAGTGAATGTGGATGAAAATATCAGTTGATCGCTGTCTCCCTCTCCTTTAAAGCAGATGCTCCTTGTGGGCTGGGAACATGATTTATACTTCACTTGTGCTTTCCCAAGCAATTAGTACAGCATGGCTTAGTGGAAAGAGCACGGGCTTGGGAGTCAGAGGTTGTGAGTTCTAATCCCGGCTCTGCCACTTAGCTGTGTGAGTTTGGACAAGTCACTTAACTTCTCTGTGCCTCAGTTACCTCATCTGTAAAATGGGGATCATGACTGTGAGCCCCATGTGGGACACCCTGATTACCTTGTATCTATCCCAGCGCTTAGAACAGTGCTTGGCACATAGTAAGTGCTTAACAAATACAATTATTATTATTATTATTATTACAGTGCATTGCACTCAGTGGATGTTCACTAAATACCATTATGACCAGTAATTGATCAAAAGTATGTGTCACAAGCATTCTTTGCACAGTCAATCACTGGTATCTTTAAACTGTAAGCTCATTGAGGGCAGGGAATGTGACTACCAACTCTGTTGCATTGTGCTATCCCAAGCGCTTAGTACAGTGCTCTGCACACAGCAAGTACTCAATAGATACCAGTGATGACTTATTGAGGGTTTACTGTGTGCAGAGCACTTTACTAAGTGCTTGCTAGAGTACAATAGAAGATAGGATCCTTGCCTTTAAGGAACTTAAAAATTATTCATTCATTCATTCAATAGTATTTATTGAGCACTTACTATGTGCAGAGCACTGTACTAAGTGCTTGGAATGTACAATTTGGCACCAGATAGAGACAATCCCTGCCCATTGATAGGCTTACAGTCTAATTGGGCTATAGTCTAATCTAATCTAATTACAGTAAAATTAGTGTGGCCTAGTGGAAAGAGCACAGTCCTGGGGGTCGGAGGACCTGGGTTCTAGTCCCGGCTCTGCCACTTCTCTACTGTGTGACCTTGAGCAAGTCGTTTTACTTCTCTGTGCCTCAGTTTCCTGATCTGTAAAATGGGGGATTCCGTACTTGTTCTCTCTCCTACTTAGACTGTGAACCCCATGTGGGACCTGATTATCTTGAATTTACTCCAGCACTTAGCTGAGTGCTTGGCACAGAGTAAGTGTGTAACAAATAATATAATTATTATTCGTAGTCTTATTCTGGTGAGTGAGTTTCTTCTCGACAAGTGCTTGAACCAAAGCCTAGGCCAGAACTGAGCATTGCTGAGGCTGCAGGGTCGTGGAGTAAAGACTTCCTGGCTCCAGAGTGAAAGTAGGAGGAGGATGTCAAACATGGATATGCAACCATTCCCAGCACTTACAATAGTTCCTGACACACAGTAAGTGTTTAACAAATAACATTGGGGGGAAAAAAAGAAAAACCTACTATGGCTCCTAATTAATGTCTTACTCTCTCTGTGCCTGTTTCTTAAGCTGTAAAATGGGGATAAAATACTTGTTCTCCCTCCCTCTTAGACTTGTGGGATAGGGGCTGTGTCCAACCCAGTGTTCAGTTCAGTGCTTGGCACATAATAAGTGCTTAACAAATACCACAAGTATAATTATTATATCCACAATTCATTTATTGCATCTGTATTTTATTTATTATATCTGTAATTTATTGTATCCATCATTTATTCATTTATATTAATATCTCTCTCTAGACAGTAAGCTCCTTTTTTTATAATGGTATTTGTTAAGCACTTAGTATGTGTCAGGCATTGTATTTAACGCTGGGGTAGATACAAGATAATAAGGTTGGACACAGTCCAAGTCCCACGTGGGGCTCATATTCTTACTCCCCAGTATGCAGATGAGGTAATTGAAGCACAGAGAAGTTAAGTGATTTATCTAAGATCACATGGCCAGGAGGCAGGAGTCCAACCCAGGTCCTGTGACTCCCAAATCTGTGCTTTTTCCACTAGACCACACTGCTCCTTGTGGTTAGAGAATATGTCTATCAGTTATCTTGTATTGTACTCTCCCAAACGGTTAGTACAGGGGTCAGCACACAGTAAGCACTCAATAAATACCACTTATTGATGGATTATTATTACTCCACTATCCTCCTTATCTCACAAGCCAGTAACCTTGGCATTATCCTTAACTCATATCTCTCATTCAACACACATATTCAATCTGTCACCAAATCCTGTCAGTTTTCCCTTCACAGCATTGCTAAAATCCTCCCTTCCCTCTCTGCACTTATCCTATCCCACCTCGACTACCGCATCAGTTCCCATGCTGACCTCCTTCCCTCCTGTCTCTCCCCACTCCAGTCCATACTTCACTCTGCTTTTCAGATCACTTTTCTAAAAAAAAAAAAAATGCTTTTAGTCCATGTTTCCTACCCCTCAAGAACCTCAAGTGGTTGTCCATCCACTTCTGCATCAAGCAGAAACCACTTACCATAGGCTTTAAAGCACCCAATCAGCTTGCCCCTCCTTCTACAACCCAGCCCAAATACTTCACTCCTCCAAAGTCAACCTACTCACTGTACCTCGATCGCATCTATATTGCCACTGACCCTTTGCCCACATCCTCCCTCTAGGCTGGAACTCCTTACCACTTCATAGCTGACAGACCATCACTCTCCACAGCAACAAAGACTTATTAAAATCACATCTCTTCCAAGAGGCCTTCCCCAACTAAGCCCTCATTTCCCCCTTTCCCTCTACCTTCTGTTTTACCTAGGCTCTTGGATAGTTAACCTTTGTGCACTTGATTTTTACCCCTCACTCAGCCCACGGCACTTATGTACATGTCCCTATCTTATTTTAATATCTCTCTCTCCTTGTAGACTCCCTTAGACTCTCCTTTAAGCTCTCTGTGGGCAGGGATCACATTTACCAACTTCACTGTATTGTACTTTCCCAAGCAATTAGTATAGTACTCAGTAAGCAAGGAGCACTAGATAAATATTCATAGATTGATCAATTATTTTCAAACAATGGCATTTATTTAGCAACTACTCTGTGCAGATCACTGTACTAAGAACTTGGGAGAGTAAAATACAATTGGTAGATATGATCCCTGCTCTCTAAGAGCTTCCTGTCTATCTTTTGCTATGGCAATAAATAATCATCATCGTACTACTAATGATAGTAACAATTCATCATTTGAAATTCAAATGTTTGTTCTAGTTACCTTTGGTTTACAGAGCACTAGTTGCAATTCTTACTTTTCTGCATTTCACTCCTGCATCAGCACTCAATCTATTGTTAATACCATATCAATCAAATATAAATTGATTGATTTATTGATTGATCAGCAAATGTACTCTAACTAAAAGAAGTCTGTCATTACTATTGAATGAAAGAGAGCCTTTCTTAGTTTAAATTGCATGTGGTGCTATTTCAGAAACGATACTGGAAACTTGATCACCCTAACCAAACAGAGCAAGAACTTTCTTATTACACACTGAATCAATAGAGCCTCAAATTTCTTGTCCCACAAATATAACTACCCATTGGTATGGGGAAGCAGCATGGCCTAGTGACAAGAGCCTGGACTTGGGAGTCAGAGGACATGGGTTCTTATCCCGGCTCTGCGACTTTTCTGCTGTGTGACCTTGGGCAAATCACTTAACTTCTCTGTGCCTCAGTTATCTCATTTGCAAAATGGGGATTAAGACTGTGAGCCCCACATGGGGCAACCTGATTACCTTGTATCTACTCCAGTGCTTAGAACAATGCTTAACAAATACCATAATTATCATTATTATTATATATATGGGAAAGGGACTGTGTCCGATTTTCTTGTATTTCTTCAGTGCTTAGTACTATTAATAATACTACTAAATAATAATAATATTTATCTAGTGTTTACTATTTGGCAAGCTCTGTACTAAGCTCAAGGGTACATAAAAGATAATCGGGTTGGACAAAGTTCCTGTCCCACATGGGGCTCACAGTCTAAGCAGGAGGGAATAGGATTTAATCCCCATTTTACAGATGAGGAAACAGAGGCACAGAGAAGTTAAGCGATTGCCCAAAACCACACAGCGGACAAGTAGCAGAACTGTGATTGGAACCCAGATCCTCTGACTCTCAGGCCCAGGCTCTTTCCAGTACACCATTCTGCTTCCCAGTGATTGATACATAGTAAGGGCTTAACAAATGCCATTCTTATCATTATCATTATCATTGTCATCATCATTATCACGTATCAAAGGCTCAGTGTATCGAACCAAATGTTGCATTATTAAGTGGCTCTATATCATAAAACAATTTTGCAATTAGGTGAAAAACCTTTTCCAAGACAGCTAACAATTTCTGCTCTGCTGTCCTACCTCCGGAAGTCCACGTTTAGCAGGATAATGAAATTTATCTCTCACTCTGCCTCAGCCTCCTCCTGGGTTCTAAATATGGCTCTGCCACTTGCCTAATGTATGACCTTGGTCAAGTTAGAGAAGCAGCGTGGCTCAGTGAGAAGAGCACGGGCTTTGGAGTCAGAGTTCATGGGTTCGAATCCCAGCTCGGCCACTTGTCAGCTGTGTGACTTTGGGCAAGTCACTTAACTTCTCTGTGCCTCAGTTACCTCATCTGTAAAATGGGGATTAAGACTGTGAGCCCCACGTGGGAGAAGCTGATTCCCCTGTGACTACCCCAGCGCTTAAAACAGTGCTCGGCACATAGTAAGCGCTTAACAAATACCAACATTATTATTATTAAGTCATTTCACTTCTCTGAGCCTCAGTTTCCTCATCTGTAAAATGGGGATTCAATACCCCTTCTACCTCTCCCTTAGACTATCAGCCCCATATGGCCACAATCTGATTGTGGCTGATTGTGGCGTGGCTCAGTGGAAAGAGCTCGGGCTTGGGAGTCAGAGGTCATGGGGTTCAAATCCTGGCTTTGCCACTTGTCAGCTGTGTGACTGTGGGCAAGTCACTTAACTTCTCTGTGCCTCAGTTACCTCATCTGTAAAATGGGAATTAAGACTGTGAGCCTCACGTGGGACAACCTGATTACCCTGTATTTACCCCAGTGCTTAGAACAGTGCTCTGCACATAGTAAGCGCTTAACAAATACCAACATTATTATCTGATTATCTTGTATGTACCCCAGTGCTAAGGACAGTGTGTTTGATGCATAGTAAGAACTTAACAAATCTCAATATTATTTTTTTTTTATTGTAACAGGCAGGTAACGGCAAGTCTAAGGAGTGACATAGTGGGTGGGGAAACACTTAAAATAATAGTCCTTTTTTGGCTAGATTCTTGTTAATTTCAATTTTCCATTTTTGGTTTACTACAAATAGAGATGATACATTTAAGAGATGCATTTAAGTATCTCTATAGTTCCCTGCATACTGTAGGCACTTAATCAATACTCAAGATAGTTTGCTTCTCCCCAGCTCACTTTTTCACTCTATCTTGCTCTCAACTCTCTTACATCCGTCCCTTTTCTCTAGCCACTCTGCCTGCCTGGAACTTCCATGCCCTTCGAATCCTCCAGGCTACAGTTCCCCTATCTTCCCATGTTTAAAGCCCTCCTAATATTTCACCCTACTAGGAAGTCTGCCTTGATTACCATCCCCTGCCCCCACAAGTAACATCAACTTAACAGCCAGCTTTAGCATGCATCTCTCTACAAATGAATCATTCAATCGTATTTATTGAGCACTTACTGTTTGCAGAGCACTGTACTAAGTGCTTGGGAGTGTTCAGTACAACAGTAAACAGACACGTTCCCTGACCACAATGGCTTTACACCGTCTAAAGAAGGGGAGACAGACATTAATATCAATAAATACATTACAGGAACTCGTTTGCAGTAGATTTCATGTCCTGTTAGAATCATTTCATGTATGCCATGAAATTAGAACTTCTCCTAATGAATTCAAGTTTTGATAACCATAAAACAATTTTGTGTCCATGGGCACTCATATCACAAATCCATCACAATATCACTGGTGGAGGGGCAGATCTACCAGACTCATTTTAATATATGTAGAGTGAATGGCATAGAAGTTTATTTATTCTGTTTCTATTAATTGTAAACACTTTTATATCTGTCTCTTTCACTCAAACATAAGCTCCCTGTGGGCAGGGAATGTGTCTTGTACTTCTTTTGTGCTTTTGCTTAGTACATGACATTGCACTCTGTGGGTTCTCAATAAATACCATTCAGTCAGTCAGTTGTATTCATTGAGTGCTTACTGTGTGCAGAGCATTATACTGAGTGCTTGGGAGAGTACAATGTAACAATATAACAGTCACATTCCCTCCCCACAGTGCGCTTACAGTCTAGATGGGGAAACAGACAATAATATAAATAAATTAATTACAGATAAGTAAGTAACTGCTGTGGGACTGTGAGGGGGATGAATAAAGGGAGCAAGTCAGGGCAACACAGAAGGGAATGGGAGAAGAGGAAAGAGGGCTTAGTCAGGGAAGGCCTTTTGAAGGAGCTGTGCCTTCAATAAGGCTTTGAAGAGCAGGAGAGTACTTGTCTGATGGATATGAGAAGAGAGGGCGATCTAGGCCAGAGGCAGGACGTGGGCGAGAGGTACAGTGAGAAGGTTAGCAATACAGGAGTGAAGTGTGAGGGCTGGGTTGTAGTAGGAGAGTAGTGAGGTGAGGTAGGAGGGGGCAAGATGACGACTACTAAACTGAAGATTTCTGATCAGGAACAGGTTTCCCCAAACCCCAGGAACTTCATAACTGCTTTTTTCAGTGGGATGATACATGAACAGTTTGAATTGTTAATAAATTCCTCATGAACTCTCTCAAGCAAATAAGAAAATTATAACCATGGAACATTGCATTTCAGACATTAATCATAATTACTTACTAATATCATACAAAGAGTTTTACTGAAAAGTTAATCATATCATTTAACTTGAGATTTTGAGTAATTGCCACTTTGCCCATATTCAGAATACTGGGAACTACAAGCTCACATCAAAAAGTTTAATGCTAAAATAATATTTTGTCAGCTAATCTAATTTAATTGCACAACATAATCATTTAACCTATTTCTCTCTAGCAGGTATTTTAATAAGAGGAAGGCATGTTTTTAAAATCTCACTTTCCTTCTCAATTATCTGGCCAGGTCCATGCTGAAAGCTAGGAGACAATTACAGATTCTGAGAACTTCTATAGTTCTTCAATGTATATGTTCTATACCATTAGTCACCAGGTGAAACCCTTCAGCAATTGCTCCAGAGAATTTAACACTGATTGATGGTAGGTCACCTGAAAATGGTTGGCAGAATTTCCAATTTTCTGTTGGGAAATTGCTTATTTCTCGAATTCCATTCCCATTTTTACAAGTGGACAGCAAGCTGAGATTATACATTATTATTGGGTCTAACTAAATGGTGATGGATGGTTTCACACATTTAAAGAGAGTTAAGCATTTCATTTAAGAATTTTTTTGAAGAAAAGTTTAGGAACTTTAAAATATATTCTTCATCTTATCCAGGGCTTCGTTGGTTTACCTAGATTCATACTCATATTGAGAAATCACCACAAGACACCCCGCTAGGTGACTCTTTTCTTGATAAATAGACTTTGAGACCCTCGTCATTATTTTAGCTTTTCAGCCATTGCATGCTACCAAACAGCTATGCAGTCTAAAGCAATGCCTAATGAAAATATATATTTGAAATTCTGGCAAATGCTTTTTATGGTCCGAAAATCAAAGGCACAACAGGGAACACCTCGCTTCTCATATTTATCAAATATCTTCCCCCTCATGAAAAAAATATAGGGAGATCTACCCCTCAGATTCAAAGGTGACTTTACTGAAGGTTAAGTTAAGTAACATTATGCAAGAGGAGCTATTTAAACCAATGTGGTACAAAACATTTGGGTGAATGCAGTACAATAGAGTTGGAAGACATAATCCCCTCCCTCAAGAAGCTTAAAATCTAGTTGCACTACTGCATTGGACACTGACAGGCTCCGATGGTGTTTTGTTTCTCCTTCCTGATGTCATGATCTTCTCAAAGACTCTCCTCTAAGACAGTCTTCAATCAATCAATCGATCAATCGATCACATGTATTGAAAGCCTCTGGTGTGCAGAGCACTCTGGTGCTCGAGAGAGTAAAATACACTTAGGTGACATAATCTCTGCCCACATTTAGTCTACAATCTAGCGAGGAGGATGGCCACTAAAGTATATTGCCGATAGGAGGTAATGGAGTATATAAGATATGTATATTAGTGCTAGAGGAAATTGTGAGGACATAGTACTTAGTGCTTAGTGCAGGGCTTGGCACACAATAAGTGCTGAACAAATACCACTTTAATACTGAGGTGGCACAAGCATGCTGATTTGGGAGCTGGGAGATATCAGGCAGGGAGATTAGAAATCCATCAGGGAAGGCCTCCTGGAGGAGTTAGGATTTCAGAAGAGCTTGGAAGATGGGGAGAGCTATTTTCTGGCCTTAAGTTTGGATTTGCACCCTTCATTTACCCCACCCACAGCCCCACAGCACTTACGTGCTTATCTGTAATTTATTTATTTATCTTAATGTCTGTCTCTCTCTGTAGACTCTAAGATCCTTGTGTATAGAGAACATGTCTTAGCGACTCCATTATACTGAACTCTCCGAAGTGCTTAGTACAGTGCTCTGCACAGAGTAAACAATCAATATGATTGATTGATTGATTCTGTCGAATGTGAAGAGGGAGTTCCAGGCAGAAGGGAGAGTGTGAGCAAGGAGTTGGTGATGAGAGAGTCAAGACCGAGACAAAGTGAGTAGGTTAGCATGAGGGGAGTAAAGAGTGTGAGCTGTGGTATAGTGGGAAAAGAGAGAGGGTAAGATGGGTGGGGGAGAAAGGAGAGTAGCTGATTGAGGGCCTGAAAGCCAGTCATGACTTTCTGTTTGATGAGGAAAGGAGTGGGCAGCCCTGGAAATTTGTGAAGAGTGAGGAGAAGTGTATAGAATGTCCTTTTAGAAAACTGATCTGGGCAGGAGAGTGAAGTATGGAATGGAGAAGAGAGAGCCTGGAGGAAGGGAGGTCTTCAAGGAAATTGATGTAGTAGTCGAGTCGGATGTACCAAGTATCTGGACCAGTGTGGTGACCACTTGGATGGAGTGGAAAGGGAAGATCCTGGGAATGTTTTGGAAGAAGAACCAACAGAATTTAGTGACAGACTCATGTGAGCTTAGTACAGTGCTCTGCACACAGTAAGCACTCTGTTTTGCTCTGCCGTCTGTCTCCCCCGATTAAACTCTGAGCCCGTCATTGGGCAGGGATTGTCTCTGTTGCCGAATTGTACATTCCAAGCGCTTCGTACAGTGCTCTGCACATAGTAAGCGCTCAATAAATACTATTAAATACGACTGAATGTGAGGGTTGAAAGATAGGTCAGAGTCAAGGATAAGGACTAGCATATGGGCTCTAGAGATGGGGAAGATGATGTTGTTGAATAATGTATTGGAGAAGCAGCGTGGCCGACTGGATAAGGGTACAGGCCTGGGAGTCAGAGGACCTGGGTTCTAATCCTAGTTCTGCCACAGACTTATTATGGACCTTGGGCAAGTCACTTCATTTCTGTGTGGCTCAGTAACCTCATCTGTAAAGTGGGGATTAAGAGTGTGAATCCCACATGGGACATGGACTGTGTCCAACCTGATTAGCTTGTATCTACCCCAACGTTCAGTACAGGGTCTGGCACATAGTAAGGACTTAACAAATACCATTTAAACACAATAAGGTAGGTGCAGGAGAGGATTTCAGAGGGAAGATGGCTCAGCTTTGGTCCCTAATAATAGTAGTAAAAGTACTTCTTGAGAACCTATTGGGTGCAATGCCCTATTTTAAGTGCTTGGGCAAGTACAATAGAAGTACAAGACACATGCCCTGCCCATAGCCAATAGAGATATTAGGAGCCTTCCCAATATTCCATTTTTTCCTCAACAATGGATTTTTTTTAACTGCTTCTGTTCTTTAGTTCACCTTGTTTCTTTAGATGGGGGCATAAAACAAGTGAGATTTATTTGCACTCTGAGGTTGTCGGCTCAGATGAAAAAACAAACAAGCATACACTCCCAGAATGCACTGCAGCTTATGTCAAAAATGAATCCTTTAGAAAGCTGCATTACTTTGATTTGAAGCCTTAGTAATTTCTAGAAAGCAGCTCTTGCCATCACAGCCTCTTCCCCCAAAAAAACAAAGGGAGAAGAAATCTACCAATTTCTCCTAGGAAGTAACTGCAGAATATCAATTCTATATCAGGTACCAAGAAGTAGACTTGAGTTTCTACAATTTACAGTGTTCCTTAAGGCAATCTATTCTCATTAAACACCAGCATTAGGGGCCTGACCTAAGATTCCAAGGGATATGAATGCATATCCTGTGCCCAGCAAAAAGCAAGATGTAACATGCACAAGTCGTTTTTTAGCATGATTTCAAGGCTAATCTTCAGAGGAAGATGGGAAATAGATTTCTTCTTTCAAAGTCTCTATATTTGGAATTTTAATCAGCACCGAGCTCTGCTGGAAACATGTTTACAAGCTTTACATTTATTTCTTCTATGGCCTGATATTACCCACATTCTTATTAAAGATCACACAATGTCAGATTCTGAAGTCTTGTCTAAGGTGAACTGAGTGTGCTTATCCCTTTTGGTATCTAAGATGAGAAGAACAAAGGAGGTTGGCTTGCTAATATATAATCACCAAACGTATCATTTTCCATGAATCGGATGCATTTAAGATGCTTTTCAGACTGGACCCTGAAATAGTGGTGATGTACCGCAAGTATTGAAAAATAATATTACTGCTCATCTTATGGGTTGCTACTCTTCACAATGAGGAATGGTAGAAGACGGTAGAAGGTAATCTATAGAAGTATTTGGCTTAAGTGTCTATTTCATTCTGCTAATTTCGGCAAGTCTCTCCGTGGTAAAAAGTACGTCACATCCATGAGTTCTATAGCTGTCTCCTCCATAAGGGCAGAATCTCCTCATGGACAGGGTACATGTCTTCTGTTTTGGTTATACTTTCTCATGTGCTTAGTATAATGATTATAATAATAATAATGATTATGGTACTTGTTAAGCACTTACTATGTGAAGCACTTTTCTAAGTGCTTTAGTAGATACAAGTTAATCAGGTTGGGCACAGTCCCTGTACCACATGGGGCTCACACTCTTAATCCCCATTTTACAGATGAGGTAACTGAGGCCCAGAGAAGTGTAGTGCAGTGCACCCAGTGGTCACTTGATAGATTCCATTAATACTACTAAAAAGCTATTCAAGTGCATTAATATGGTATCCTGGGTGTCTGGAAAACTTCAATTGATCTAAGATGGAGAACCTTTCTCTATAAATTCAGCCCCTTTGTTGTTTCAAAGCTTTGAAAAGAAAGTACAGGATATAAAATATTTCCACAATATTTGGGGGCAGATAAGCTTACCTTTATTTGCTCTTGTCTCCAAGACCAGTACTAGCATAACAATTTGGATATCCTTTTCATCAGAAGCATTGGGGCACATCACCAAGAACTTTCAATGCTCCTTGAAAATGACTTTTCAAATATTTCATTAGGCATCTCCCTTTGGAGCTGGAGTTGACATTCATGGTTTTCACACCAGCCTTTCATCCAGAACACTCTTTGTTCGGGTGAACACAGTCTAGACAATGTGGGCATTCTCCAAAAATAAAACAAAATCAAAGCTTCTGACCTAGCTCCATCTTCCAATCCAACGTTGAATCAGGCATATTCAAATCTCATCTTTGAATAGTCCTTTGAGAAGTTTCTGAGAATTTTATTTCCTCTCTTTCATTATGATTATGTTATTTCAAAAGTTCTAGCCAAAAGGAAATGGCAGGAGGTAAACCCTCTGCATAGTGTGACACCTTGATCTGTTTTTATAACTTTCGGGAAGTTCTTTGGAAGACTTTGGGTTTCAGAGTTTGGGATCTTCATGCCTTGGTGAAAGACTCATATAGCTTCAGAAACAATGAAAACTCATCCAGATGTATCCATGGTGTCGCTATGGGTCGGAAACAACTCTACGGCATAAGACAAGACATACATTCCCTGTCCTCAAAGAGTTGACAATCTAATAGGGAAAGAGACAAATATTATTTTCAGATGCTGAAAGCCAGAGAAAGAGCAAAGCTAAAGAAGGAAGCAGTATAATCACCTCAGGATGAAATAACTGACAAACAACCCATAAGTATATGAATTATACATAAGGTTTTGTCCTATCCTTGCTATTAATTGTGATTAAACTTATACATGCGAGTATTAACAGACCAGTAAGAATACCCTAAAAACTTCAAACAAGTTAAAAGGAGTAAGTATATACAAATATACATCTGCACACAAGTGTTGAGGATACACCCATAGAGATGTAATATTTACTACCTTAAAATACCAATTTGGCCACATGTTTTAATAATGATGGCATTTATTAAGCGCTTACAATGTGCAAAGCACTGTTCTAAGTGCTGGGGGGATACAAGTTGATCAGGCTTTCCCACGTGGGGCTCACAGTCTTAATCCCCATTTTACAGATGAGGAAACTGAGGTACAGAAAAGTTAAGTGACTTGCCCAAAGTCACACAGCTGACAAGAGGCGGAGCTGGGATTAGAACCCATGACCTTTGACTCCCAAGCCCATGCTCTTTCCACTGAGCCACGATAACATCTGTAAGTGGATCAGTGGAAAGAGCACGGGCTTGGGAGTCAGAGGTCATGAGTTCGAATCCCGCTCTGCCACTTGTCAGCTGTGTGACTGTGGGGAAATCACTTAACTTCTCTGTGCCTCAGTTACTTCATCTGTTTAGCAGCGTGGCTCAGTGGAAAGAGCACTGGCTTTGGAGTCAGAGGTCGTGAGTTCGACTCCCGGCTCTGCCACTTGTCAGCTGTGTGACCATGGGCGAGTCACTTCACTTCTCTAGGCCTCAGTTCCCTCATCTGTAAAATGGGGATGAAGACTGTGAGCCCCACGTGGGACGACCTGATTCCCCTGTGTCTACCCCAGCGCTTAGAACAGTGCTCTGCACATGGTAAGCGCTTAACAAATACCAACATCAAAATGGGGATTAACTGTGAGCCTCACGTGGGACAACCTGATTACCCTCTATCTACCTCAGTGCTTAGAACAGTGCTCGGCACATAGTAAGCGCTTAACAAATACCAACATTATTATTATTATTATATTTGTTAAGCCAAGGGTAAAACACTTGGTAGAAACAAGATAACTACATCACACACACTCCGTGTCCCACATAGGGCTCACATTCTAACGGGGCAGGTGGGGGCAGGGGGAGAACAGGTATTGAATCCCCATTTTACAGATGTGGAAACTGAGACACGGAGAAGTTAAGTGATTTGTCCAAGTTCACACAGCTGGCAATATAACAAAATTGAGAGTCATGTTCCCTGTCCAAAGGAACTTGCAGTTAAACACCCATCAATTCATTCATTCATTCAATCGTATTTATTGAGCACTTACTGTGTTTAGAGCACTGTACTAAGCGCTTGGGAAAGTACAACACAACAATGAACAGTGACATTCCCTGCCCACAACGAGCTTACAGTCTGAAGCGGGGGAGGCAGACATCAAAACAAATAAATAAAATGACAGATATGTACATAAGTGCTGAGGGGCTGGGAGTGGGGAAGAGCAAAGGGAGCAAGTCAGGGCGACACAGAAGGGAGGGGGAGATGAGGAAAAGTGGGGCTTAGTCTGGGAAAGATTCTTGGAGGAGATGTGACTTCAATAAAGCTTTGAAGGAGGGAAAAGTAATTATCTGTTGGATTTGAGGAAGGAGGGCATTTCAGGCCAGAGGCAGGACACGGGCTAGGGGCTGGCAGCGAGACAGGCAAGATGGAGGCACAGTGAGAAAGTTAGCACTAGAGGAGCCAAGTGTGCGGACTAGGTGGTAGAAGGAGAGAATAGAGGTGAGGTCGGAGGGGACAAGGTGATGGAGTGATTTAAAGCCAGTGGTGAGAAGTTTTTGTTTGAAGAGGGGAAATAAGCCCGGTGTGGGCAGGAATTGTCTCTCTTTATTGCTGAATTGTACTTTCCAAGTGCTTAGTACAGTGCTCTGAACACAGTAAGTGCTCAATAAATATGATTGAATGAATGAATCCTTCTTTACTCATATCCTACTGCAACTTGCCATAATATATTACTACCTACATTTTCCAAAAGGTTTTGCTTAATCAAGCAATCAATCCATCAATCAATCAATGGTATTTATTGTTTCATGTGTGCAGAGCACTGTATTAAGCACTTGGAGAAAGTACAGCAGAGCTGGTAGAGGCATTCCCTTCCCCAAGGAGCTTAGAGTTGACAGGAGGAGACAGACATTAAAATAGATTAGGAATAGAGAAAATAGTATAGCACAAAAAGATTTGCATACATATCGCAGGGCTGGAGTATCAAAATGCTTAAGGGTTACACAGCCAAATTCATAGTCGACCAGAAGGGTGGGTGGATAGGGGAAATAAAGGGCTTAGTCTGTGAAAACCTCTTGTTGGAGATGTAATTTTAGGAGGGTTCTGAAGGTGGGGAGAGTGGTGGATTGTAGGATATGAAGCTGGAAGGAGTCCCAGACCCAAGGAAGTATGTGGGCAAGAGGTCTGTTGTAGGATAGAAAAGATTGAGCTTCAGAGAGTAGTTGGTGTTAGAGGAAGAGAGTGTGTGGTTTGGGTTGAAGTAGGAGATCAGCAAGGTTAGATGGGAGGGAGAGAGCTGAGTGCTTTAAAGCCAATGGTGAGGAGTTTCTGTTTGATGTGGAAGTGGATAGGTTACCAATTGAGATTTTGGAGGAGTGGGAAGACAGGAATGAGGGGTTTTTCAGAAAAATGATCTGGGCAGCAGAGTGAAGTGTGGGCTGGAGGGGGGAGATACAGGATGCAGGGGAAGTCAGGGAGGAGGCTGGTGCAATAGTCAAGGCAGGAAATGAGTGCTTGGATCAGCGTGGTAACAGTTTGGATGGAGAGGGTAGGGCAGATTCTAGAGAATTTTTAAATGATATTTGTTAAGCACTTACTCTGTGTTAAACACTGTTCTAAGTGCTAGGGTAGGTATGAGTTAATTAGTTGAGACACAGACCCTGTTCTGTATGGAGCTCACAGCCCAAGTAGAAAGAAGAACACATATTTAATCCTTATTTTACAGTTGAGAAAACTGAGGTGCAGAGAAGTTAAGTGACATGCCCAAGGTCACACAGCAAATAATTCACAGAGCTAGAATTAGAACCCACATCTACTGACTCCCAGGCCTGTGAGTTAGGCCACATTGCTTTGCTGTGAAGGTAAAGCTCACAGGATTTCATGACAGGGTGAATGTGTGGGTTGAATGAGAAAGATGAGTGTGTCAAGGATAATGCCAAAGTTATGGGCTTGTAAGACAGGGAAGATAGTGGTGTTGTCTACAGTGATAGGAAAGTCAGGGCAAGGATGAAGTTTGGGTGGAAGATGAGGAGTTTCGTTTTGGACATGCTAAGTTTGGGGTGTTGGTGACACATGCAAGTAGAGACGTCCTGAAGGCAGGAGGAAATGCAAAACTGCAGAGAAAGAGGGGGTCAGGCTTGGAGACATAGATTTGGGAATCATCTGCATCGAGATGGTAGCTGAAGCCGAGGGAGTGAATGAGCTCTCCAAGGAAGTTGGTGTAGACTGGGGAAGAGAAGGGACCCAGAACTGAGCCTTGAGAGACTCCCACAGTTAGAGGGTGGGAGGCAGAGGAGGAGCCTGTGAAAAAAAACTGATGATGATCTGATCCTGAAAGTTTTTCCCACAGAGATTTTAGTTTTGTTGTCCTACTAGATCCTAATAACAGAGAAGTGCACGGAGAAGTCAAGTGGTTTGCGTGAGGTCACACAACAAACAGCAAATGTGGGGAAAGGTTGGGGCTGATGCCAGATGGATTTGGGAGCAAATCCCCATTGAGTTGGAGCCGGAGAGCTCCCCGAGGGAGGGAAGGAGGGATCAAACAAAAACAAAACAAAAACAAACAAAAACTCCTCACTATTAGCTTTAAAGCTCTCCATCATCCTGCCCCCTTCTACCTCACCTCCCTTCTCTCCTACATCCCAGCCCGCACACTCAGGTCCTCTGGTGCTGACCTTCTCAATGTGCCTCTTTCTTGCCTGTCCTGCCCTGCCGTCAACCCCTGGCCCAGGTCCTACCTCTGGCCTGCAAGGCCCTCCCTCCTCACATACACCAAACTAGTTCTCTTCCCCTCTTCAAAGCCTACTGTATGTGCACCTCCTCCATGAGGCCTTCCCAGACTAAGCCCCGCTTTTCCTCAGCTTCCCCTCCCTTCCACATCACCATTCATTCAATAGTATTTACTGAGCGCTTACTATGTGCAGAGCACTGTACTAAGTTACTAAGTGCTTGGAATGTACAAATCGATAACAGACACAGTCCCTGCCCTTTGACGGGCTTCCCTCCCTTTGCTCTTCCCACCCTCCCCACCCCACAGCACTTATTCATTTATTCATTCAATAGTATTTATTGGGCGCTTACTATGTGCAGAGCACTGTACTAAGCGCTTGGAATGTACAATTAGGCAACTGATACAGACAATCCCTGCCCATTGATGGGCTGACAGTCTAATCGGGGGAGACAGACAGACAAAAACAATAGCAATAAATAGAATCAAGGGGATGTACACCTCATTAAAACAATAGCAATAAATAGAATGAAGGGGATGTACATCTCATTAAAAAAATAAATAGGGTAATAAAAATATATACAAATGAGTGGATGAGCACAGTGCTGAGGGGAGGGGAAGGGAAAGGGGGAGGAGCAGAGGGAAAGCGGGGGAAAGGGGGACTTAGCTGAGGGGAGGTGAAGGGGGGTCAGAGACGCAGCAGAGGGAGCAGAGGGAAAAGGGGAAGCTAAGTCTGGGAAGGCCTCTTGGAGGAGGTGAGCTCTCAGTAGGGCTTTGTAGAGAGGAAGAGAATTAGTTTGGTGGAGGTGAGGAGGGAGGGCATTCCAAGACAGTGGGAGGATGTGGCCCAGGGGTCGACGGCAGGATAGGCGAGAACGGGGGACGGTGAGGAGGTGGGCGGCAGAGGAGCTGAGCGTGCGGGGTGGGCAGTAGAAAGAGAGAAGGGAGGAGAAGTAGGAGGGGGCAAGGTGATGGAGAGTCTTTAAGCCTAGAGTGAGAAGTTTTTGTTTCATGTGGAGGTTGATAGGCAACCACTGGAGGTTTTTAAGAAGGGGAGTGACATGCCCAGAGCGCTTCTGCAGGAAGATGATCCGGGCAGCAGAATGAAGAATAGACTGGAGCGGGAAGAGTCAGGAGGAAGGGAGATCAGAGAGAAGGCTGACACAATAATCCAGTTGGGATATTATGAGAGCCTTTACCAGTAAGATAGCCGTTTTGGTGGAGAGGAAAGGGTGGATCTTGGCGATATTATAAAGGTGAGACCGGCAGGCTTTGATGACGGATTGGATGTGTGGGGTGAATGAGAGAGCTGAGTCAAAAATGACACAGAGGTTCCGGGCTTGAGAGACGAGAAGGATGGTCGTACCATCCACGGTGATAGGGAAGTCAGGAAGAGGACAGGACTTGGGAGGAAAGATAAGGAGCTCAGTTTTGGACATGTTGAGTTTTAGGTGGCAGGCAGACATCCAGGTAGAGACGTCCTGGAGGCCGGAGGAGATATGAGCCTGAAGGGAGGAGGAGAGGACAGGGCAGAGATGTAGATCTGTGTGTCATCTGCATAGAGATGATAGTTGAAGCCGTGAGAGCGAATGAGTTCACCGAAGGAGTGAGTGTATATGGAGAACAGAAGAGGGCCAAGAACTGACCCTCGAGGAACCCCAACAGTTAGAGGATGTGAGGGGGAGGAGGAGCCCACAAAGGAAACCGAGAATGAATGGCCAGAAAGATAAGAGCCACTCTACCGAGACTGCTCTCTCTAAGGTCACCCATGACCTCCTTCTTGCCAAATCCAATGGCTCCTACTCCATTCTGATCCTCCTTGACCTCTCTGCTGCCTTTGACACTGTCGACCATCCCCTCCTCCTCCATACCTTATCTCACCTTGGCTTCACGGACTCTGTCCTCTCCTGGTTCTCCTCTTACCTCTCTGGCCGATCATTCTCGGTCTCCTTCGCTGGAGCCTCCTCCCCCTCCCATCCTTTAACTGTTGGAGTTCCTCAAGGGTCAGTTCTTGGCCCTCTTCTGTTCTCCATTTACACTCACTCCCTCGGTGAACTCATCCGCTCTCACGGCTTTGACTACCATCTCTACGCAGATGACACGCAGATCTACATCTCCACCCCTGTCCTCTCCCCCTCCCTTCAGGCTCGCATCTCCTCCTGCCTCCGGGACGTCTCCACCTGGATGTCGGCCCGCCACCTAAAACTCAACATGAACAAGACTGAGCTCCTCATCTTCCCTCCCAAACCCGGTCCTCTCCCAGACTTCTCTATCACCGTGGATGGCACGACCATCCTTCCCGTCCCGCAGGCCCGCAATCTCGGTGTCATCCTTGACTCGTCCCTCTCGTTCACCCCACACATCCTATCCGTTACCAAGACCTGCCGGTTTCACCTCTACAATATCGCCAAGATCCGCCCTTTCCTCTCCACCCAAACGGCTACCTTACTATTACGGGCTCTAGTTATATCCCGGCTAGACTACTGTGTCAGCCTTCTCTCTGACCTCCCTTCCTCCTCTCTCACCCCGCTCCGGTCTATTCTTCACTCCGCTGCCCGGCTCATCTTCCTGCAGAAACGATCTGGGCATGTCACTCCCCTTCTTAAACAACTCCAGTGGTTACCTATCGACCTCCGCTCCAAACAAAAACTCCTCACTCTAGGCTTCGAGGCTCTCCATCACCTTGCCCCTTCCTACCTCTCCTCCCTTCTCTCTTTCTACCGCCCACCCCGCACGCTCCGCTCCTCTGCCGCCCACCTCCTCACCGTCCCTCGGTCTCGCCTATCCCGCCATCGACCCCTGGGTCACATCCTCCCGCGGTCCTGGAACGCCCTCCCTCCTTACCTCCGCCAAACCGATTCTCTTTCCCTCTTCAAAACCCTACTTAAAAATCACCTCCTCCAAGAGGCGTTCCCAGACTGAGCTCCTCTTCCCCCTCTACTCCCTCTGCCATCCCCCCTTTACCTCTCCGCAGCTAAAGCCTCATTTTCCCCTTTTCCCTCTGCTCCTCCACCTCTCCCTTCCCATCCCCACAGCACTGTACTCGTCCGCTCAACTGTATATATTTTCGTTACCCTATTTATTTTGTTAATGAATTGTACATCTCCTTGATTCTATTTAGTTGCCATTGTTTTTACGAGATGTTCTTCCCGTTGACGCTGTTTAGTGCCATTGTTCTTGTCTGTCCGTCTCCCCCGATTAGACTGTAAGCCCGTCAAACGGCAGGGACTGTCTCTATCTGTTGCCGACTTGTTCATCCCAAGCGCTTAGTACAGTGCTCTGCACATAGTAAGCGCTCAATAAATACTATTGAATAAGAGGAGAACCAGGAGAGGACGGAGTCCGTGAAGCCAAGGTGAGATAAGGTGTGGAGGAGAAGGGGATGGTCAACAGTGTCAAAGTCAGCTGAGAGGTCAAGGAGGATTAGGATAGAGCATGAGCCATTGGATTTGGCAAGAAGAAGGTCGTGGGTGACCTTAGAGAGAGCAGTCTCGGTAGAGTGGAGGGGACGGAAGCCAGATTGGAGGGGGTCCAGGAGAGAATTGGAGTCAAAGAATTCTAGGCAGCGAGTGTTGACGACTCGTTATAGGAGCTTGGAAAGGAAGGGTAGTAGGGAGATAGGGCAATAACTGGAAGGGGAAGTGAGGTCGAGAGAGGGTTTTTTAGGATGGGGGAGACAGGGGCATGTTTGAAGGCAGAGGGGAAGAAGCCATTGGAGACTGAGCAGTTAAACACAGAAGTTAAGAAGGGGAGGAAGGAAGGGGCGATGGTTTTTATAAGGTGAGAGGGAATTGGGTCTGAAACACAGGTCGGGGGGTGGCACTTGTGAGGGGGAGGAGATCTCCTCTGAGGATACTGCAGGGAAAGATGGCAAAGTAGGGGAGAAGGTTGGGGGGGAAGGCAGAAGGGGGAGGGGTGACTTTGGGGAGCTCAGACCTGATTGTGTTAATTTTCGTGATGAAGTAGGTGGCCAGATAGTTGGGGGTGAGGGATGGGGGAGGGGGAGGAACAGGGGGCCTAAGGAGAGAATTAAAGGTCCGGAACAATTGGCGGGGGTGATGCACATGGGTGTCAATGAGAGAAGAAAAGAAGTTTTGCCTGGTGGAGGAGAGGGCAGAGTTAAGGCAGGAAAGTATACATTTGAAATGGATAAGATTGGCTTGGTGCTTGGACCTTTGCCAGCAGCGCTCAGCAGCTAGAGCATAAGAGCGTACGAGGAGGACAGAGGCAGTGACCCAGGGCTGTGGGTTAGTGGACCGAGAGCGGCAGAGGGAAAGGGGGGTGAGAGAGATGAGTTCTTGTATGTCTGTCTCCCCCGATTAGACTGTAAGCCCGTCAAACAGCAGGGACTGTCTCCATTTGTTGCCGACTTGTTCATTCCAAGTGCTTAGTACAGTGCTCTGCACATAGTAAGTGCTCAATAAATACTATTGAATGAATGAATGAATGAATGAATAGAGAGGGTGGAGTTGAGAGTGGTAACCTGATCATCAAGAGTGGGAAGAGAGGACGGGGGGCAAGGGGGGGAGAGATGCTTTTGGAGAGATGGATGGGATCAAGAGAGCAGAGGTCTCTGTGGGGGAGTAGTACAGATTTGCAGGGGGAGAGAGTGTGAGAGAGGAGGCAGGTGAGAAGGTTATGGTCTGAGAGAGGGATTTCAGAGTTGGTGAGGGAGGAGATAGTGCAGCGGTAGAGATGATGAGATCGAGGGTGTGACCAAGTTGGTGAGTGGGCGAGGTGTGGTGGAGCAGGAGGTTGGCAGAGTCGAGGAGCAATAGCAGGCGGGCAGCAGAGTGACTGGATACATCCATGTGGTTGTTGAAGTCTCCGAGGATCAGAGTGGGCTATATATGCATACATCTATAATTCTATTTCTTTATATTGGTGCCTATTTACTTGTATTCATGTCTTTCTCCTCCCCCCCCATGCCTCTAGACTGTGAGCCAGTTGTGGGCAGGAATTGTCTCTATTGCTGTATTGTACTGTATTGTACTTATACAGTGCTCCAAATACAGTAAGCGCTCAATAAATAAGATTGAATGAATGAAAGAAGAGAGTGAGGAGGAGAGGAAGGAGCCCAGAAGGGAGTGAATCCCTCCTCACCTGCCATGGGCAGACTCCATCTTTGGCACAGGTTACCGATGGGCAGCCCAGGAGCTGGTGGAGTCCATGGATCACCGAGTAATAATAGTAATAATAATGATGGTATTTGTCAAGCACTTACTATGTGCCAGGCACTGTACTATCCGCTAGGGTGGATAAAAGCAAATCAGGTTGGACCCAGTCCCTTGTCCCACGTAGGACTCACAGTCTCACTCTTTATTTTACAGATGAGGTAACTGAGGCCCAGAGAAGTGATTCGCCCAAGGTCACACAGTGGACAAGGGGTGGAGCCAGGATTAGAACCCATGACCCTCTGACTCCAGGTCCATGCTCTATCCACTATGCCATGCTGCTTCTCTACACGTTATAGGCCACGCTAATGGCAAAAGGCTCCAGTTCCAGCTTCTCGTTGGGGGTGAAGGCCCAGCACTGGGAGCAGATCTGATTGTCTGCCCATCAGGCAGCCTCCAGGCCCAGCCACACTGGCCTCTTCTCAACCTGGTGTAGGCGGCTTCAAAGACTCTGATCCCAGGGACCTGGCCCCGCTGGATGGCCACCCCAATGACCGTGCCAATCCTGTGGATGCTGGGCAGCCTCGTGAGCACCCAGGAGAGGGGCCAGTCTTCTGTGGCCAGCCACACCTCTTTCAGTAGCGTCGCTCCTGCACCGCCATCTCAAAGAAAATCTGGGCCTGCTTCCGGGTAAAGATGACAACCAACACTGAAGTCTGGTTCACTTTGGCCACCAGGGCACTCATCTTCTGGTCACCACGCTGGGCCCGGAGGGGCAGCATGCCCTCATAGGCGATTCACATCCTCCACCAAGCGGTCAGGTCCCGGAGGCTCTGTGCCCCCTGCTGGCCATACTCTGCCCCATGGCACTGTCTCTTCACAGAATCACCATCAGTAAATTTTCTTTTTAAGTCTTCATTTAGAAATTCATTGGTTAGCTCAATTTTACTTATTTTGATTTTGATTCCACTGCTTGTAAATATTTCTTGGTCTGTCTCTCCCATTAGAGTGTGAGCTCCTTTTGAGTAGGGGGCATGTCTTTAGCTTCTGTTGACCCTCAATAAATATCATTCTACTAAAAGTACTAGTAGTAGTTCTATTACTAATTCTACTACTATTAATAATAAGAATGTTGGTATTTGTTAAGCGCTTACTATGTGCAGAGCACTGTTCTAAGCGCTGGGGTAGATACAGAGTAATCAGGTTGTCCCACGTGAGGCTCACAGTCTTAATCCCCATTTTACAAATGAGGTAACTGAGGCACAGAGAAGTTAAGTGACTTGCCCAAAGTCACACAGCTGACAGGTGGCGGAGCCGGGATTAGAACCCATGACCTCTGACTCCCAAGCCTGCGTTCTTTCCACTGAGCCATGCTGCTTCTACCACTAGTTCTACTTGCCTTATGCCGTTGTGTCTCCTCAGAGCCATAGCGACACCATGGACACATCTCTCCCAGAGCGCCCCACCTCCATCTGCCATTGTTCTGGTAGTGTATCCATTGAGTTTCCATGGTAAAAATACAGAAGTGGTTTACCATAGCCTCTTTCTGCACAGTAAACCTGAGTCTCCACCCTCAACTCTCTCCCATGTCACTGCTGCCCGGCACAGGGGAGTTTTGACTTGCAGCAGATTGTCTTCCACTTGCTAGCCACTGACCAAGCTAGGAATGGAATGAGTATGCCTCTGCATGACTCTCCCTCCTGTAGTTGAGATTGGTAGAGTACTGGAAACTATCCAGGTGCGACCCTGAGACAGTACTAGTTCTACTACTTCTACCATAAACTTGGGCTTTAGAAACTTTAGAACTCTGCCAAGGGTCTCAAATCGCTCCATGATAATATGGGCGGCTATGTCAAGATTGGATAGCCTTGAGTTCAGAAGGGTTCTGGCTGGATTTTGCCATTCATGGGAAGCAATGCTTTGCCCCCAGAGTTACTCCATTCTGACCTTCCACGTTTCTTCTAGAAGATGAGATGATGGTGGCTTCATGAACACATCATCATCATCATAGCACTGTACTAGGCCCCTGGGAACATGTGATAGAACCAAGAGACACAATACCTGCCCTTGAGTTGCTTACAGTCTAATGGGTATTTTGGAGTTCAGTACTGTACTCAGGGTAGCAAATAGCAACCTTGCAGCCTCAGGCAATCTTTCCATGCACAAAGTGTGGGAGAGATTGTCAGAAATGATCAGTTTATCAGCCTCTTCGGTATGCGCTGATAATATCTCACCAACTGGACCCCACGGACAGTGACATACATTCAATTGATAAAATATTCATGGAAAAGCAGAATGCATTTTCTCCATTACCTTAGTACTTAATAATACAATATTCAGTACCACTTGTTTATTTCCTTCTGCAAATCTTGTTTTATTTTCTAAATCTATCATTTCTCACTTCTGCAGTAAAAGATCCAACTGCTTTCAACTATTGTACTCCATACATTAATAAGGTAAATAAATTGAATTGAGCATCCACCTAACATCTGTTTATAAACCATTCATGAAGTAATGATCATCTCTTGAAGCAGTGCACATTTTTCACTTGATTAGGATTGATCTTGCACTCCTGTTAACAGTAAAAAATGGCATTTTAGAAAACTCAAATGCCTCCCAGATCTTTTTTGCAGAGTGTCATATTGGTAGAAGTCTAAATGCACTACTGACAATTAATGCAGCTTATATTGTGGGCATTTATACACTCCTAGTAGAGCACAGGTCTGGGAATCAGAAGGTCCTGGGTTCTAATCTCGGCTCAGCCACTCATCTGCTGTGTGATCTTGGGTAAGTCACTTCATTTCTCTGTGCTTCAGTTACCTGCTACCTCGTCTGTAAAGTGGGGATTAAGACTGTGAGCTCCATGTGGGACGTGGTCTGTGTCCAACCTGATTACCTTGTATCTACCCCAGGGCTAAACAGGTACCATTAAAAAAAATCAACATGTACAAATTGTAGACAAACGTGTTATTAGGCCATAGTATCACACTTCTGATAGTCTAAGCACCTGTTATGGTGCACCTGGGTTGTCTTACTCTATAGTAAAAATCTGGCAGTCAGTCAATCAATCAATCAACAGTGTTTTTTGAGTGTTTACTATGTGCAGAGCACTGAACTAAGTGCTTGGGGGAATATAATACAATAGAATTAACAGACGTTCCCTGCCGATAATGAGCTTAGTCAAGAGGGGGAGACAGACATTACTTATAAGTAATTTATAATCAAAAACAATCAAGTCACTAAGAGCAGTATCATGTTTGAACTCTTGTGGATAGATGGATGGAGTTTCCTGTCATAAATAATGGCTAAACCTCAGTCCACTCATGAAGAAACCCTGATGATCAATCATTCATATTTGTTGAGCGCCTACTTGTGCAAGAGCACATGTACTAAGTGCTTGGGAGAGTACACTATTACAGAGTACATGCACCCCTGTCCCCAACAGGTTTACAGTGTAGAGGGTGACACAGATATTGAAATACATACATACATACATACATACATAAATAACGGATTTGTACATAAGCACTGTAGGGATGTGGGTGGAGTGAATGGGGGTTCAAATCCAAATGCAAGGGGGACACAGAAGGGAGAGAGAGTAGAGGAAATGAGTAGAGTAAATGGTGAATCATTTGGACTACTAATCCATGGATTTAACCAAGACCCTATGGAACAGGCCAATTTGTTTGGCTCCCTAACTCGAGAAGTAGCGGGGCCTAGTGGATAAAGCATGGGCCTGGGAGTCAGAAGGACTGGGTTCTAATCCCAGCTCCACCACTCATCTGCTGTGTGACCTCGGGCAAGTCACTTCACTTCTCTGTGCCTCAGTTACCTCATCTGGAAAATGAGGATTGAGACTGGGATCTCTATGTGGGTTAGGGACTGTGCTCAACCCGATTAGCTTGTATTTAGCCCAGTGCTTAGTACAGTGCCCAGTACATAGTATAGTACTTACATGACATAGTGGCTAGAGCCCGGGCCTGGGAGTCAAAAGGTCATGGGTTCTAATCTCAGCTTCGCCACTTGTCCAATGTGTGACCTTGAGCAAGTCACTTCACTTCTCTGGGCCTCGACTGCCTCATTTGTAAAATGGGAATTGAGACTGCAAGCCCTTTGTGGGACTTGGACTGTATCCAACCCAATTTACTTGTATCCACCCCAGCGCTTAGTACAGTGCCTGGCACATAATAAGCGCTTAACAGATACCATAATTATTAAATACCACAATTATTATCAATAGTAGTAGTAGTAATTGTGCAGTGCTCTGCACACAGTATGTGCTTAATGAATAATTTGCATCTACACCAGAGCTCAGTACGGTGTTGGCACATAATAAGATCCTACAAAACAAGACAGTTATTATTTATGTATATTCCCCAGGGTAACCTCCCTAGAGTCCTCTGACAAAAACCTGGGAGCTCAGAGGGATGGCTTTCCCTGGCCTTTGCTCCATCCCATGGTTTTGGTGTTTAGTGAATGGCTCACAAGCTGTCCACCGGTCAGCATGATTCTAAGCCAAACAGCAGTCACAACAGCAGTCACAGACAAGTGATCAACTGATTGAAAGCAGTGTGGACTAATGGAAAGAGCACAAGATTGGGAGTCTGGAAAGTTGTGTTCTAATCCCTTCTCTGCCACTGTAACCTTGTGCTGTGTGACCTTGGGCAAGTCCCTTAACTTCTCTGTTCCTCAGTTCCCTCATCGGCAAAAAACGAGGATTCAATACCTGTCCTTCCTCCTAATTACACAGTAAGCCCCACTACTGTGTATCTATCCCAGCGTTCAATATAGTGCTTGGCACATAGTAACTGCTTAACAAATACCACGATTATTATTATCAAGTGTTTTTATTTTTGTTTTGAATATTTGCATCTAAACTTTTTTCCTGTCCGTATTGTAGGCTTTTGATTTGTTTCCACCTCTCTCCCCCATTAGATTGGAAGCTCCTCAAGGGCAGGGGTGGTCCCTTCAATTCTAGCATGTTTTTCCAAACTCCTAGTACAGTGCTTTGCATATAACAAGCACTTAAGCAATCTTGCTGTTGCTGATGATGATAACAGTGATGCTGATGACAGTGATGATGATGATGAAAGTGATGGTGATGACAGTGATGATGACAGTGGTGATAATGATGACTGATGATGGTGATGACTGTGTTGAGGATAATGGTGATGATGATGGTGATGGTGACAGTACCCCCGCTCAGGGTCGCACCTGGAGAGTTTCCAGTTCTCTACCAGTCACAACTAAAGGAGGGAGAGTCAAGCAGGGGCCTATTCATTCCATTCCTAGCTTAAGCAGTGGCTAGGGAGTGGAAGGCAATCTGCTACAAGTCAAAACTCACTCATGCTGGGCAGCAGCGGCACGGGAGAGATTTGGGGGCAGAGACTCGAGTTTACTACGTGGAAGGTGGCGATGGTAAACCACTTCCAGATTTTTACCAAGAAAATTCTCTGGATCCACTACCAGAACGATTGCAGATAGAGAGCGGGGTGTTCTGGGAGAGATGTGTCTGTGGTGTCGCCATGGGTCGGAAATGACTCAATGGCATGACACAAGACAAGATGGTGACAGTGGCAATAACGATGATGATGATGATGATGATGTTGATGATAATGGTGATGATGATGACCGTGTTGATGGCGATGATGGCTAAGGTGGTGACAATGACAGTGACGGTAACGATGATTATTATTTTGATGATAATGGTGATAATGTTTACGGCAATGATGATACCGTGGCACAAGAAGAGCTTACTTTTAGGCAGTGAATTGGAACTTGGTGGAATTTTATAGAGCAGCTCACTATCAAGAACAACGTTGCAGTGAAACTCAAAGAACGAGCTTGGGAGTCAGAGGTCATGGTTCGGTTCTAATCCCGGTTTCACCACTCGTCTGCTGTGTGACCTTGAGCAAGTCACTTTAGTTCTCTGTGCCTCAGTTACGTCATCTGCAAAATGGAGATTGAGACTGTGATTCCCACGTGGGACAATCTGATTACCTTGTATTTACTCCAGCATTTAGAACAGTGCTTGGCACATAATAAGAGCTTAACAAATACTATAATTATTATTATTATTGTTATAGTTTCAGTCCCATCGAGTATCCAGGTAAATATCTAAGCAAATCCTGAATTTCAACCAACTTATAGGAATGTATTCATTGCTGTTATGTTTTTTCCTTCACTTTGACTGGTAACTTGCCCTTACATCTGTGAGCTGGGATTTTGGATGCCAATGAAAACACCTGCACCATAGGAGAAACACATTTAAATATCCACCTTTCCAAGTGATTGGTTTTGAAGAAGCATCCCTTGATTAAACACAGGTATTTAAAACCCCAGGCTCTGAAATAGGAGGTTTATTCCGTGGCAGCCGTTGTGTCTCGAAACATCTCACTCATTAAAATTGGCAGTGTCAGTGATTATACTGTTAACCCCTTGTCTCCCCCCCTTTGAACAAAGATGCATTTTCTCCACATTTCAGTTGCTATCTCTGTAGTTCCCCAGTGTTGCCGGGGCAGGGGTATTCCCAGAAGAGGATGCAGTAAAGCAGCATTTTTTTTTAATGGTACTTGTTAAACATTTACTATGTGTTGCGCCATGTACTAAACACTCAGATAGATACATGATCATCAGGTTGGACACAGTCCCTGTCTGACATGGGGCTCATAGTCTAAGTAGGAAGGACAAAGTTTGGCATGAATGGGAGCAATTCTTGTCCTGAGTGTGGATCACCAGTGGCTAATCCTTTTCCAGTTGGGCTCCACTGGGGATTATTATCATTTAACATTATCAACATTATCCACATTATCATTACCACCAGCAGAGCCTCCATTGTAAGGGGACTGGTTTAATGGGGACTCACTGTTGGAGACAAGGGTAACAGACAGACCAGCCTGGAGGGCAGCATGTGAAAGAGGGGCTGCTCTCCTTGAGCAGAGAATGCTGGGAGACCATGGAAGCAGAAAGACCAGCCTGGCAGATAGCAATCAGGAGTGGAGCTGCAAAGATCGAGCTGTTGACAGGTTGCAGGGTAGCCAACTGCTGAGACTGGTATTTAGAAAACAGTATGGATGAGAGTGACTGACTTTCTGACGTTTTTTACTGACAGATCGAAAGGCGTGGAAAGCAGGTGTGGTGGGGGAGAAGGGAGGAGGGGGGTTTGTAGGCTCTTCACATGGCAGCAACTGGCTGGACTCGGAGAAAAAAATCCTCTTTATCAACATTATTCTTGCCAAATGGCAGGCCCTGAGCCAACAAACTAAAGTTGGTCATGTTTGTAAAGCCTGAACCAATATCAGTTCCTACCAAGTCCCTGCCCTATATGGAGCCCACAATCTGAGAGGGAGGGAGAACAGGAATCTTAACCCCATTAGACAGATGAGGAAACTGAGGCACAGAGAGGTAAAGTAATTTGCCCAAAGTCACACAATGGACCAGGGGCAGAGCTTGAGCAGACGCCGGGCCTTCAGCCTCCCAGTTCCATTCTCTTTCCCACAGGCCACACTGCATCCCTGACGGTGACTTTATCTGCCTCCTCCATTAGACTGTAAGCTTGTTATGGACTGGGAACGTGTCTGCTAATTCTGCCAAGCCCTTAGTACAATGTTCTGCACATAGTAAGCATTCAATAAATACCAATGATTGTCTCTGTCTCTGTCTGCCCACTGGCTTGGCACCAGCAGCAGCAGCATCATGCCAGTTGGAGGCCTGGGTCCCTCCCAGCTTTGGAAATCAGTTCTGCCACCAGAACATACGTCTGCCCTGCTGTGATGCATGGCGAAGTTGGGGACCAGCTTTTACGGAGGGGTACAAATTAAAATAAGGGGAGGGTTTTAAAAAACCCATCTTCAGAATTTTTGTATATGTCATTATTTAATTGCAATTTTAGTTATTCATTGTGATTCCAATAGTTGTCATTATGGAAAAAGTCTGGGTGTCAGAAGGCCAGGGTTCTAATCATGGCTCCACCACTGCCCGCTTTGTGACCTTGGGAAAGTCACTTCACTTCTCTGGGTCTCAAGTTCCTCATCTGTAAAATGGGGATTCAGTACCTGTTCTCCCTCCTCCTTAGACTGTGAGTCCCGTATGGGGTGGGGATTATGTCCAATCTGATTATTTTAAGTACCCCAGTGCTTAGTACAGTGCTTGGAACATAGTAACAGCTAAATATATTCACAATAATTATTTATGTCTGTCTCCCAGATGAGACTGTAAGCTCCAAATGGATAGGGAGTCTGTCTCACGTTTCTGATATACTTTCCTATGAGCTTAAATAAATCCCACTGCTCCTACTTCTGTAATTTATTTTAATGTCTGTCTACCCACCAGACTGTGAACTCCTCGAGAGCAGGGATCATGTCTACATGCTCTATTGCACTCTCCCAAGCACTTAGTACAGTGTTTCACACATAAAAGCAGTGTGGCTTAGTGGAAAGAGCATGGGTTTAGGAGTCAGAGGATATGGGTTCTAATTCCAGCTCTGTTACTTGTCTGCTGTGAGACTTTGGGCAAGTAACTTCATTTCCTCTGAGCCTCAGTTACTTCATCTGTAAAATGGGGATTAAGTTAGTGAGCCCCACATAGGACAACCTGATTACCTCGTATCTACCTCAGTGACATATAGTAAGTGCTTAAAAAATACCATTATTATTACTATTATGAGTAAGCACTTAATAAATACCATTGACCGATTACAAAATACTCTAGGGCCAGTAGACAGGATAGAGAGTTTTTGGTAGTAATAGTAATAATAATAATTTTGATATGTGTTAAGTGCTTACTGTATGCCAGGCACTGTACTAAGCACTGGGGTAGATACAAGCAAATCGGTTGGGACACAATCCCTGTCTCATGAGGGGCTCAGAGTCTCAATCCCCATTTCACAGATGAGGAAATTGTGGCTGAGAGAAGTGAAGTGATTTACCCAAGATCACACAGCAGACAAGTGGAAGAGTTGGGATTAGAATCCACAAACTTCTGACTCCCAGGCCTGTGCTCTATCCACTACACCATGCTGCTTCCCATATAGTTTGTATTCGACTTGCTGGATTTGCCCTCTATTCTATATTTGAGTTGGAGAATCTGTCATTTCAGAACAACAAACCCTATTAATCATTGATTATTATTATTACTATCGTTAGCATTATTATAACTACTACTACTATTGTGTTTATAGGAAGGCCCACATTAACCGTCATCCCATATATGAAGAGAGGTTCACTTAATTCACCACTCACAAGGTCTGGCAGCAGGAGAAACCTCTGTTTCTGGGCTCACATGCAAGAGAAATTGACATAGGGTCCACAGGAAAATTTGTCTCACATGACAAAATTATAGACTGCAGTGAGATTTGCAGCCAAAATCTTGTCACAGTAGATTATCAAATGATTGGAGCAGTAAAAAAAATGAATTGGGGTTTAAACTTTTATGAAAAAGCACTTATATTGTGGAATAAGACTTTTTTAATGGACTGCAGGCATTAAACAGACCTTGTATTAGGCTTTGAAATTAATGGGTCACTGTATAACATTCCAGTTTTCTTAGCTTGATAAGATTAATGCTTGCTTATATAGCAAATTCAATGGCTCATTTAATTTCATATGAATGTTTAAAGTTAAATTGCTTTTGGATTAAGTCTAAACTCATTATTCATTTTAATGTCTGAAAGAACTTTCATTTTTCTTTCATTTTATTTAATCAAGTGCATCATCATTAAGTAAAGGCTAAAGACCTAGATAGCTAAGAAATACAGTAAAAAGAAATTTATTAATTTAGTTTGAAAAGAGACTTATTTGTTAAACTTTATTTAATCCTCTGCCCAGTTCAAGTCTAGCACCATTAGAAAAAAATAGAGATTTATGGGTATTTTGTCATGGCTTAGAAATTCAGAAACAGGGGGAAACCTGGTAAATATTAGGAGTGCCCTGTGAGTGTGGTGTTGAGGGAACAGCCAGGGGCTAGATTCATCAAAAAGCCTTCTCTCTGGCTTATGCCAAAGAGGTTTTCTGCTCCACTGGGAGAAACAGCATGGCCTAGAGAATAGAGCCTGGGCCTGGGAGTAAGAAGGACCTGGGTTCTATTCCCAGCTCCACCACTTGTCTGTTATGTGACCTTGGACAAGTCACTTCACTTCTCTGTGCCCCAGTTCCCTCATCTGTAAAATGGGAATTAAGACAGGGAGTCCTATGTGGGACAGGGAGTGTGTCCGACCTAATTAGCTTGTATCTACCCCAGCGCTTAATACAGTACCTGGCACGTAGTAAGCACTTAACAAATGCCATTTTTAAAAAAATCTCTCCTTCCAGCAACCCGGAAGGAGGCAACCTCTTGCATCAGGGGTCCCAGTGAATCATTTAGCACTGATTATCAATCAGTTGTATTTATTGAGCACTTACTGTGTGCAGAGCACTGTACTAAGCACTTGGGAGGATGCTAGAGAATTAGTAAACCTACTCCTTTCCCTCAAGGAATTTAGAGACTAAAGAGGTAGACAAATGGCTAAAATGAATTTCAGGTAGGAGAGGCAGCTGGGCAGAGTGGCCTGGTGGATAGAGCACACTCTGGACCTAGGAGTCAGGAGGACTTGGGTTCTAATCCTGACTCCGACACTTGTCCGCTGTGTGACCTTGGGCAAGTCCCTGAACTTCTCTGAGCCTCAGTTACCTCATCTGTAAAATAAAGATTAAGACTATGAGCCCCACGTGGGACAGGGACTGTGTCCAACTTGATTATCTTGTATCTACCACAGCACTTAGTACAGTGCCTGGCACACTATAAGTGCTTAACAAATACCTTGAAAAAAACAAAAACAGGATATGGATATAAGTGCCACGTAGTGGGGAGGGTAAATACTCGGGAGTGCTGAATCTGAGAGAGATTAATCACAGAAGGTCTCCTGGAGGAGATATAATACTCCTACTACTACTACCGACTGGGGTATTTTTTAAGTGCTTACTATGTGCCAGGCACTGATCTAAGGACTGGGCTAGATATGAAATAATCAGTTCACACACAGTCCCTGTCTCACATGGGGCTCACAGTCTCAAGCCCCATATTACATATGAAGTAACTGAGGCATAGAGAAGTTAAGTAACTCGCTCAAGGTCACACAGCAGAAAAGTGGCGGATCTGGGACTAGAACCCAGGTCCTTCTGACTTCCAGGACCATGCTTTATCCACTAGGCAATACTACTACTAATAATGATTGCGGTATTTGTGAAGCATCTACTACGGTGACAAGTACTATACTAAGCACTGAGGTACGTACGAGATAATCATGCTCGACACAGTCCCTGTCCCTCACATAGTATACTGTCTATAATAATAATGTTGGTATTTGTTAAGCGCTTACTATGTGCAGAGCACTGTTCTAAGCGCTGGGGTAAACACAGGGGAATCAGGTTGTCCCACGTGGGGCTCACAGTCTTAATCCCCATTTTACAGATGAGGGAACTGAGGCACAGAGAAGTTAAGTGACTTGCCCACAGTCACACAGCTGACAAGTGGCAGAGCTGGGATTCGAACTCATGACCCCTGACTCCAAAGCCCGTGCTCTTTCCACTGCACCACGCTGCTTCCACATGTAGCAGGGAGAACAGGTATTGAATCCCCATTTTACTGTTACAGAAACTGAGGCATATAGAAGCTAAGTAACATGCTCTAGGTCACACAGCAAGTAGCAGAACCGGATTTAGAAACCAGGTCCTCTAACTCAGGAGAGCTTTGAAAATGGGGAGAACAGTGGTCTGTCGATGAAGGAGGAGGGAGTTCCAGGCAGGAGGGAGTGTGTGGACAAGAGGTCGATGGCGAGAGAGATGAGAATGAGGCATAGTGAGTAGGTTGGCATGAGAAGAATAATGGGATGTAGAGGGAGAAGAGAATGGATAAATATGAGGGGAAGAGTTGATTGAGTGCCATGAAAAGTCAATGGCCAGGAGTTTCTGCTAGATGTGAAGATGTGTGGACTAGCACTGGAGGTTTTTTAGGGGTGGAGAATTGTTTGCATAACAGTGTTTTTGAAAAATGATCCGTGCAGCAGAGTGAAATGTGGACTTGAGATGATAGAGACCTGAGGCAGGGAGAACCACAAGGAGGTTAATGCAGTAATTAAGTCAGGATAAGATAAGTGCCTGGATCAATCTGGTGGCCACTGGGATAAAAAGGAAGGGACATATTCAAAGAAATGTGGAAGAAGGACAGACTGGATTGGCAACAGGCTAAAATTTGGAGTTGAAATAATAATGATAATAATGACAATAATAATAATAATAATATTTGTAAGTGCTTACTATATGCCAACACTGTACTATATGCTGGGGTAGATACAAGATAATCAGGTCCAACAATGGGGCTCACAGTCTAAGTAGGAGGGAGAAGAGGTTTTGAACCCCCACTTTGCAGATGAAGGAAATGATGCACAGAGAAGTCAAGTGACTTTTCCAAGGTCATATAACAGGTAAGTAGTGGAGCTGAGATTAGAACTCAGGTTCTCTGACTCCCAGACCCGGGCTCTTTCCATTAGGCCATGGTGCTTCCCGAGAGAGGGAATGGTCAAAGCTAATCAATAGTATTTATTGATGGCCTTTGGGTCTAGAGCACCTCACTAAGCCCTTGGGAATAGTACAAGAGAAAAATACATTTCATACCGACATGGAAAACATTTATAAATGTTTTTGTCTACCCCCCCTTCCCATTTGAAATTCACCGACTGTCATGAACCTGTTACTTTCCCAAGCATTTAGTACAGTACACTTCACTCGGTTGGTGCTTAATACCATTACTACTACTACAACCCAAGGAGGCCACAGTGAATAATTAAATATACAACTGAACATGCAGGTACTCTTAGCTCTTAGTTCAACACAATAAAGCATTCTAATACCATTGATTGACTGAGGTACTTTGTTCAGAGCACTGTACTAAGCACTTGGGAACAGAGGACATGGTGCCTGACCGAAAAGGGGTTACAGTCCTTTGATCCACAAATCTACGTTCCATTCTGGGAATGAATATGAGTATTTTGGGCTTGGAGAAAGGGAAAGCGGGAGTCTAATCATTTTAATCATATAATCACTGCTCTCCTACTACAACCCAGTTCCCACACTTTGCTCCTTCATTGCCAACCTACTCACTTTAACTTGATCTGTCCATCTCACTGCCGACCTCTCACCCATGTCCTGCCTCCAGCCTGGAATGCCCTCCCTCTTCATATCTGACAATCACGTTGCCCACCATCAAAGCCTTATTGAAGGCACATCTCCTACTAGAGGCCTTCCCTGACTAAGCCCTCATTTCCCCTTCTCCCACTCCCTTCTGCGTTGCCCTTGCACTTGGATTTGCTCCCTTGACTCACCCCTCCCTTGGCCCCATGGTACTTATATACATATTCATAATTTATTTATATTAATGTCTGACTCTCCCTCTAGACCGTAAGCTCGTTGTGGGCAGAGAATGTGTCTACTGGCTCTGTTATAATGTACTCTCCCAAGCGCTTAGTACAGTGCTCTGCACACAGTAAGCGCTCAATAAATGATTGATTTTTTGATTGATTTTGTCATAAAATGGATTTTTTCCCATCTACTTTCATTCCCATTAGAAATAATAACCAGGGCCAAATTCTAACTGCTTCAATATCATCAAAAATAATTGTTGCAGGCCTGTACTCAGGAAAATGCTATACTAGGCAATTGGCGATATAGAAAAAATAATTCAAACACTGTTCCTAACCATGATGTGCTGAAAAATAATAATAATAATAATAATGGTATTTGTTAGGTGCTTACTATGTGCCAAGCACTGGGAAAGATACAAGGTTATCAGATTGCCCCACTTTGGGCTCAGTCATAATCCCCAGTTTACAGATGAGGTTACTGAGGCACAGAGAAGTTAAGTGACTTGCCCAAAGTCACACAGCAGACAACTGGCAGATCCAGAATTAGAACCCACGACCGCCGCTGACTCCCAAGCCCATGCTCTTTTCAAATGGAAAACAATTAGACCTTAAAGATAATATGCCAACAATTGCCAGTCATGAAGATCACTCATGACTATCTTGCCAAATTCCAAACATTCCTGTGAACTCAGGCAGTCAAGTCACCATCAATCTAATAATGTACACAGGAACATAGCTGTGCTGGCTGGGGAGGGCCCAAGGGAGAAGAATCAACAAAAGCAGGATACCCCAAACAGCTGCTCCATGGTGCACTGAAAGGGAGCACACATACTCCAGGATGGCAGGATAAACAGTTTAAAGATAGACTAAAGCCCAGTTAGAAATGATGCAACATAATGGCAGACTACTGGGGGACCACTGCAGCAGGCAGACCAGCCCAGAGAACAGCAGTTGAGAAAGAGGCTTCTCTTGGAGCAAAGGCTTCATGAAGACCAGGGATGCCAAGAGGCTGGCTCAAGAATAGAGACTGACCCTTTATGGAGTAAACCCTTTGGCAGGTACATGATGAAGATACAAATTGCCTAAGGTACTTTGGATTGAATTATGGGCAACCCTGAGTGACCCAGAAGATCGTCCTCCACCCACTTGAAGCAGGTAATTTGAGAACCACTAATGAGCCACCTCCTCTGATTGGTTCCTGCAGACAGGATCTGATTGATTGGAACATCTGCCATTTGCACACAATTTTTCTTCCCCATTGCTGCTTATAATTACAGCTGGAGGGAAGAAAGTTTGGGCTAGCCATTTTTATTTCCTATAGTCCATTACATACCGGCGAGCCCAACAATGTTATGTCCCAGATCCTTGGTGGGGAGAGACGGGTGGTCGTGACTCCATCACTGCCACTCCTGAGGACAGAGTGGGGTGGGGAATTCAGCTTCTATGGGAGGGAGAGGAGCGGGGTCATGGAATCTCCCACCTTCCATGCCCCCTGGTCACTAGACCAGTGACTACACAGTTCAAACCAGACAATGGATAAGGAGGTCACTTATCTGATCATCTTGAAGGACTTTGCCACTTCTCCTGATAAAGAGGTCAAAGTTCAAATTGATAAATAATCCTTCGCGTAACCCCCACTGGCACAGCAATGATATATCCTCCTGTGGGCACACTGTGGAGCATGTTGAGATGCATTCTAAGCTTCATTTGTTTCAGCCACACTCGGACACACAATCAGGAGTGTTATCTTCAAATCCCCCCCTCTCAGAATCATACCTGGAGAGTTTCCAGGTACTCTACCAGTCTCGGCTATGGGAGGGAGAGTCAAGCAGAGGCTCTCTGTTAGCTTGGGCAGTGGCTAGACAGTGGAAGGCAATCAGCTTCAAGTCAAAACTCACCTGTACTGGGCAGCAGAAGCAGGGAAGAGAAACAAAGGCGGAGACTCAAGTTTACTGCACAGAAGGCAATGGTAAACCACTTCTATATTTTTTACCAAGGAAACTCTATGGATACACTACCAGAATAATTGCAGCTGGAGGTGGGGCGTTCTGGGAGAGAGGTGTCCATGGCGTCACTATGGGTCAGAGACAACTCGACAGCATTAGACAAGATGAATCAATTATTCAGTGGGAATGGAGAAGCAGCAAGGCCTCGTGAAAAGAGTACGGGCCTGGGAGTCAGAGGACATGGGTTCTAATCCCAGCTCCGCCACGTCTGCTGTGTGACCTTGGGTAAATTGCTTCACTTCTCTAGGCCTCAGTTACCTCATCTGTAAGATGGGGATGAAGACTGTACGACAGGGACTGTGTCTGACTTGAGGAGCTGATTGCCAGGAGCCCTGGCCCTGCTCTATACCAAGTTTCCAAACCGGCCCCTCTACCTGAGCTGGGAAAAAAGTCACCATAACTGTGTATCCTAAGTGGTGTGGTACATCTGAGAGAGATCCTAATCAGCTGTAATGACCAGGCATCGCTAGACTGGGCAATCTGTGACGAGTTCAACAAAATAATGGAACTTTATTCAGCTCTTGGTCTAATTGCAAGGGTGTGACATATACATGTACACACACGCTACAACAAATTAGCTACCCATTTGACTGTTTTCACCAAGTTCATGCAGATGGTCCCACGACAGAGGAGTTCAAGTAGTTCCACCTGGCTCTGGACTGCTACGCTAGCTCATCCTGGCTGCAAGTGATGGCAAAGACTTCTGACACATGGTGTAGTGGCTAGAGCACAGGCCTTGGAGTCAGAAGGTCAAGGGTTCTAATCCCTGTTCTCCCACTTGTCTGTTGTGTGGTCTTAGGGTCACTTCACTTCTCTGGGCCTCAGTTACCTCATCTGTAAAATGGGGCTAGAGGGTGTGAGCCCCACATGGGACGAGAACTGGGTCCAAACCAATTTGCTTGTACCCACCCCAGTAATAATAATTACATTTGTTAAGCACTTACTATATGCCAAGCACTGTTCTAAACACTAGGGGGATACAATAATAATGTTAGTTTTTGTTAAGCACTTACTACGTGCCAAGCACTGTTCTAAGCACCGGGGTAGATACAAGATAATCAGGTTGTCCCACATGGGGCTCACAGTCTTAATCCCCATTTTCCAGATGAGGTAAGGCACAGAGAAGTTAAGTCACTTGCCCAAACTCACACAGCTGACAAGTGGCAGAGCCAGGATGAGAACCCATGACCTTTGCCTCCCAAGCCCAGGCTCTTTCCACTGAGCAATGCTGCTTCAGTGCCTGGCACATAGTAAACACTTAACAAATACCATAAAAATGCCTCAGCAGAGTCATGGTTCGTGGCAGCAGCTCCATCTCGGCCATTTAGGGTCTCTCATACTGTGTTGTTTGTTATCGGATCTTAGTTTATGGTGCCGGCACCATGGGCATCCCAGCACTCAGGTAGCACGGCCAAGCAGCCTCTTTACCATGTTGTGGCTTGACTCCGGTCCATGTGTCTCCATTTCTGCCCAGCTTTTTTTCCTCCTCTTCTCCTCACGACTCAAAGCAACCACCTTCTATGTGTCTCTGCCTTGAGGGTTGCAACAACTCCTATGTGGCAGCTGTTGATTGGCCCAGGCCTGTTACTGGGGAAAAAAACGAGGGGAGACCCATTTCTCCCTAGTGCCCACCTGCAGACTGGATTTGCAATGATCTGCCCTGGAGCAGAGCAGCCTTGTTCCTTCTCAAATTCGTTCCACCATGTTGTTGTTCATGAGGTCAAAAACAGTCACTTGTGAAAAGGCTTTTTGGTCAACAAAAATGACTTCCAGTGGACTCACCACACTGATTACCCGATAGTTTAGAACAGCACTAATATCATTATCATATCATTAATATCAATAATAATTATGGTATCTGTTAAGTGCTTTTTATGGCACTTTTTAAGCACTGGGATGGATACAAGCAAATTGGGTTGGACACAGTTCCTGTCCCATGTAGGGATCACAGTCTCAATCCCCATTTTACAGATGAGGTAACTGAGGCCCAGAGAAGTGAAGTGACTTGACCAAGGCCACACAGCAGACAAGTGGCAGACAGAGGATTAGAACCCATGACCTTCTGACTCCCAGGCCCCTGGTCTATCAACTACGCCATGCTTTGTGTTACAGAAACACAACCACACACCCCACCAAACCATTCAAGTCCCCTGCCCCACTCACCCACACCCAACAGTGTCACTTGCCCCTATGCTTCAGGGTTGAGGAGACCTGCCCATTTTAAGAAAAACAGTACCTGACATCATTTTTTTTTTAAAGCACGGCCATTTGAGCATTGACAGCACTGTATATCCATGACCATGAAGAGAACTTCCTGGGACTAGCAAAACTGGAGCCTCAGCTCTCGTGAATTATTCAAAGAGGTCTCTCGTAGCCTGGGGGAGGGCTGCCTTGGTCTGAGATTCCTGTCCCCTTGATTAGATAACATTTGTCAGCTGTGCGGGCCCCAGGTATCTCCCCGCTGCAATTGTCTCTCTCCCCTTCTGCAGGAGAATAAAATCTCCTGGCTCATTTCACGGTCTTGCAAGGGGGCTGTGCGAGTGTCAGCTGTTCTCCAGATTAAAAAACGATTTTTCATTTCCCCTCTCTCAGTCTCTCTCAGTCTCCATCCCTGGGGCGAAGGGGAAAAAAAGCACAGCTCTGGCTCTCTGATTCAAAGGCCACCCAAGTGGAAGTTGGTTAATTGTTTCCCTTTTAATAAGAAATCCACTTTCACAATTCACCTGCTTCTCTCTTCCGTCGGCCCAATGCCTTCATTTGAGTTTTGCAAATGGAACCAATCTCGCCTTGCTCAACCCCTGCCTGCAGGCTTTATGGCAGGGACTACCTCATGGGAGATTTTCAATTTTGCTGAAAACTGCCTCAATTCCTAGAGGTTTGTGACAATGAGATGCTCTCTCCCTTTAGGATATTTTCATGGCTTGTGCTCACCAATAGCCAGAACCTCCTCCTTCATTCGATCTTGGTGTAAGTGGGTCCACATTATGCTACTTAACAGCCAATTAACATTACAAACCTCCTCTTCCAGCGCCTCTCCTTTGAATAATTTTTATTCATGCAAGGAGGCAATGAATTTAAAGTTGCTACAGTGCACATGGTTGGGAAGCCTCTTTTGAAAGTGATTAGGTCAATTCTCACAAAGGATGGGGGAACCACCGGTAAAAGAGGACCCCCTTCCCCCCAGGTTGCATGATAACAATTTATAATAGTGTAACTCTTTCCACCTGACTTGCTAAACTGTTTAAGAGCTGGGAGGGAGCTTCCTACAGTGCAGTTCTGCACACTGTAAACTCACTGTGGGCAGAGAATGTGTCTGTTATATTGTGCTCTCCCAAGTGCTTAGTAAGTGCTCAATAAATACAACTGAATGAATGAATGCTCAATAAATACCACTGATGATTGAGGGGGGACTCCCCCCACCCCTACCTGCTTATTCCATCCCTTTCCACTCTTAGAGCCATTAATGTGGTATAGCATCTGATCACTTTTAAGAGGGTCTCTGTGGAACATCCCCCTCTCTCCCCACCTCTCTCCTCTCCAGTCTATCCTAAACACAGCAGCAGGAGCAGCAGGTATCAGTTTTCTCAAGCACCTCTCCCCTTTTCAGAATAACACTGTGGCTCTCTGCCATGTTGTTTCTAATGAAAATGATTGCCTGTTGGTTTCAAAGAGTTCCATCATATGGCTCCCATCTAGTCACCTATGGCTCCTCTGTCACTCAGCTTGCGCTCTCCTCTTCTCCCTAGCCAATTTCCTCTCCCTCCCGCTAACATGGCTTTTCCATCTCCATTTCCCCTCTTTTCTCTTCTGTACTGCTTATGCCCTTGGATCTGTATCCTTTATACACTTGATTCATTCACTCATTCAATAGTGTTTATTGAGCGCTTACTATGTGCAGAGCACTGTACTAAGTGCTTGGAATGTACAAATCGGTAACAGATAGAGACAGTCCCTGCCCTTTGACAGGCTTACAGTCTAATCAGGGGAGACAGACAGACAAAAACAATAGCAATAAATAGAATCAAGGGGATTAACATTTCATTAAAACAATAGCAAATAAATAAAATCAGGGTGAGGTACATCTCATTAACAAAATAAATAGGGTAATGAAAATATATACAGTTGAGTGGACGAGTACAGTGCTGAGGGGAGGGGAAGGGAGAGGGGGAGGAGCAGAGGGAAAGTGGGGAAAAGCGGGCTTAGCTGAGGAGAGGTGAAGGGGGGTAGAGGGGGAGCAGAGGGAACAGAGGGAAAAGGGGAGCTCAGTCTGGGAAGGCCTCTTGGAGGAGGTGAGCCCTCAGTAGGGCTTTGAAGAGGGGAAGAGAATTAGTTTGGCGGAGGTGAGGTGGGAGGGCATTCCAGGACCGCGGGAGGACCGTGGGATGTGTGGGGTGAACGAGAGAGCCAAGTCAAAGATGACACCGAAGTTGCGGGCCTGAGAGATGGGAAGGATGGTCGTACCATCCACAGTGATAGGAAAGTCAGGAAGAGGACAGCGCTCTCTCTCTCTCTTTGATTGTGAACCTTGACTGTAAGCTCCTTGTGGGCAGGGAACGTGTCTACCAACTCTATTATAGTGTACTCTCCCCAAGCACTTAGTACAGTTATCTGCACACAGTAAGTGCTCAATAAATACCGTTGATTGATTGATTGGTGTGGGACAGGGACCAAATCCGTTTGAATTAATGTCTCTCTACCCCAGCACTTAGCACAGCTAAATTGCTTGATGAATATGATTAACTTTAAAAAAGTATTATTCTAAGAGACTGATCCTGTCTCCCAATCTAGTTCTTTAAGTTGGAGTTGCTGAAGAGAGCAAGGAAGGGGAGGATAATTTGGGAAGGAATATTGTGGGCCCACTAGTGTGATGCACTGTGATTTGAAAGAAGGGAGGGATGAGGTATGGCAACATGGAAGGGAGGAGGGGACAGGCAAAGGGGATTTCAGGAGAGGGGGATGGGGTGTCCAATGTCATGGACAACAGTCAATCTTATTTACTGAACACTTACTATGTGCACTTGGGAGAGTACAACAGAATTGGTAGATACATTCTCTGCCCACAAGGAGCTTACAATCTAGAGGGATGCCAGGCATTAAAATAAATTACAGATACGTACATAAGTGCTGTGGGACTGAGGGTAGGGTGAAGTGCCACCCCCTCCACCTGTGCCTCGGACCCGATTCCCGCTCACCTTATAAAAACCATTGCCCCTGCCCTTTTCCCCTCCTTAACGTCTATCTTTAACCTCTCACTCTCCAATGGCTTCTTCCCCTCTGCCTTCAAACATGCCCATGTCTCCCCCATCTTGAAAAAACCCTATCTCGACCCCACTTCCCCTTCCAGTTATCGCCCTATCTCCCTACTACCCTTCCTTTCCAAAATCCTAGAATGAGTCATCTACACTCGCTGCCTAGAATTCCTTAACTCCCATTCTCTCCTGGACCCCCTCCAATCTGGCTTCCATCCCCTCCACTCTACTGAGACTGCTCTCTCTAATGTCACCCACGACCTCCTTCTTGCCAAATCCAATGGCTCATGCTCTATCCTAATCCTTCTTGACCTCTCAGCTGACTTTGACACTGTTGACCATCCCCTTCTCCTCCACACCTTATCTCACCTTGGCTTCACGGACTCCGTCCTCTCCTGGTTCTCCTCTTATCTCTCTGGCTGTTCATTCTCAGTCTCCTTTGTGGGCTCCTCCTCCCCCTCCCATCCTCTAACTGTTGGGGTTCCTCGAGGGTCAGTTCTTGGCCCTCTTCTGTTCTCCATATACACTCACTCCCTCAGTGAACTCATTCGCTCTCACGGCTTCAACTATTATCTCTATGCAGATGACACACAGATCTACATCTCTGCACCTGTCCTCTCCCCCTCCCTTCGGGCTCGTATCTCCTCCTGCCTCCAGGACATCTCTACCTGGATGTCTGCCCGCCACCTAAAACTCAACATGGCCAAAACTGAGCTCCTCATCTTCCCTCCCAAGCCCTGTCCGCTTCCTGACTTTCCTATCACTGTGGATGGTACGACCATCCTTCCCATCTCTCAGGCCCACAACCTTGGTGTCATCTTTGATTCGGCTCTCTCGTTCACCCCACACATCCAATCTGTCACCAAGACCTGCCGGTCTCACCTTTATAATATCGCCAAGATCCGCCCTTTCTTCTCCACCCAAACGGCTATCTTACTGGTATAGGCTCTCATAATATCCCGGCTGGATTATTGTGTCAGCCTTCTCTCTGATCTCCCTTCCTCCTGTCTCTCACCGCTCCAGTCTATTCTTCACTCCGCTGCCTGGATCATCTTCCTTCAGAAATGCTCTGGGCATGTCACTCCCCTTCTTAAAAACCTCCAGTGGCTGCCTATCAACCTCCGCACGAAACAAAAACTTCTCACTCTAGGCTTCAAGGCTCTCCTACCTCTCCTCCCTTCTCTCTTTCTACCGCCCACCCCACACACTCTGCTCCTCTGCCGCCCACCTCCTCACCGTCCTCCGTTCTCGCCTTTCCCGCCATCGACCCCTGTGCCACGTCCTCCCGCGGTCCTGGAATGCCCTCCCTCCTCACCTCTGCCAAACTAATTCTCTTCCCCTCTTCAAAACCCTACTTAAAGCTCACCTCCTCCTAGTTCCCTTCTATTGTCCATCTAAACCCACTCCCTTGGAGAACTCATTCACTCCCATGGCTTCAACTACCATCTCCATGAGGATGATTCCCAAATCTATATCTCCAGCCCCGATCTCTTTCCTTCTCACAGACTAGCATTTCCTCCTGCCTTCAGGTCATCTCTACTTGGATGTCCCACTGACACCTCAAACATAACATGTCCAAAACAGAATTCCTTATCTTCTCACCCAAACTCTGTTCTCCCCTTGACTTTTCCCTCACTGTGGACAGCACCACCACCCTTCTTGTCTCACAAGCCTGTAACCTTGGCGTTATCCTCAAGCCATCTTTCTCATTCAACCCACATATTCAATCTGTCACTAAATCTTGTCACAACATCGCTAAAATCTGCCCTTTCATTCATTCATTCATTCAGTAGTATTTATTGAGTGCTTACTATGTGCAGAGAACTGTACTAAGCGCTTGGATTGTACAATTTGGCTACAGATAGAGACAATCCCTGCCCAATAAGGGGCTAACAGTCTAAACAGGGGAGACAGTCAGTAAAGCCAAGCAGAACAAAACAAAACAAAGCAACATGATCAAGATAAATAGAATCATGGAGATATACACCTTATTAACAAAATAAATAGGGTAATAAATAATATACACAAATATGCACAGTGCTGAGGGGAGGGGAAGAGGGAAGAACAGAGGGTGGAGAGGAAGGGGAGGGGTGGAGGAGCAGAGAAAAAGGGGGGCTCAGTCTGGGAAGGCCTCCTGGAGGAGGTGAGCTCTTAATAGGGCTTTGAAGAGGGGAAGAGAGTTAGTTTGGCGGATGTGAGGAGGGAGGGCATTCCAGGACAGCGGTAGGATGTGGGCCAGGGGCCAACGGCAGGACAGGCACGAACGGGGGACCTTGAGGAGCTGAATGGCAGAGTGTACAGGGTGGGCAGTAGAAAGAGAGAAGGCAGGTGAGGTAGGAGGGGGCAAGGTGATGGAGAGCTTTGAAGCCAAGAGTGAGGAGTTTTTGTTTCATGCAAAGGTTGATAGGCAACTACGGGAGGTTTTTGAGGAGGAGAGAGACATGCCCAAAGTGTTTCTGTAGGAAGATGATCTGGGCAGCGGAATGAAGAATAGACTGGAGTGGGGAGAGACGGGAGGAAGGGAGATCAGAGAGGAGGCTAACACAATAATCTAGTCGGGATATTATGAGAGCTTGTACCAGCATGGTAGCAGTTTGCATGGAGAGGAAAGGGTGGATCTTGGTGATATTGTGAAGCTGAGACCGGCAGGCATTGGTGACAGATTGGATGTGTGGGGTGAATGAGAGAGCTGAGTCAAGGATGACACCAAAGTTGCGGGCCTGTGAGATGGGAAGGATGGTAGTGCTGTCCACAGAGACAGGGAAGTCAGGGAGAGGACAGGGTTTGGGAGGGAAGATAAGGAGTTCAGTTTTAGACATGTTGAGTTTTAGGTGGCAGGCAGACATCCAGGTGGAGATGTCCTGGAGGTAGGAGGAGATACGAGCCTGGAGGGAGGGGGAGAGAACAGGGGAGGAGATGTAGATTTGGGTGTCATCTGCGTAGAGATGATAGTTGAAGCCGTGGGAGTGAATGAGTTCACCAAGGGAGTCAGTATAGATGGAGAACAGAAGATGGCCAAGAACTGACCCTTGAGGAACCCCTACAGTTAGTGGATGGGAGGGGGAGAAGGAGCCCGCGAAGGAGACCAAGAGTGATCGGCCAGAAAGATAAGAGGAGAACCAGGAGAGAACGGAGCCCGTGAAGCCAAAGTAAGATAAAGTGTGGAGGAGAAGGGGATGGTAGACAGTGTCAAAGGCAGCTGAGAGGTTGAGGAGGATTAGGGTAGAGTAGGAGCCATTGGATTTGGCAAGAAGGCGGTCATGCGTGACCTTTGAGAGGACAGTTTAGGTGGAGTGGAGGGGACAGAAACCAGATTGGAGGGGGTCCATGAGAGAGATGGAGTTGAGGAATTCAAGGCATGAGTGTAGACGACTCATTCTAGGAGTTTGGAAAGATAGGAGGGAGATAGAACAATAACTGGAAGGGGAAGTGGGGTCAAGAGAGGGTTTTTTTAGGATGGGGGAGACATGGGTATGTTTGAAGGCAGAGGGGAAGAGGCTGTTGGAAAGTGAGTAAACTGCTATCATGTTAATACAAGCACTTACACTATCTCCCACCTCTATTACTGTATCAGCCTCTTTACTGATCTTCCTGCCACCTGTTTCTCTCCACTCCAGTCCTTACTTCACCCTGTTGCCTAGATCATTTTTCTACAAAACCATTCAGGCCATATTTCCCCACTCCTCAAGAACCTCCAGTGGTTGCCCATCTATCTCTGTATCAAACAGGAAGTCCTTACCATCATCATTAAAGGACTCAATCACCTTGTCCCCTCCTACTTACCTCCCTGATTTCTTCCTACAACCCAGCCCACAAACTTCATTCCTCTAATTCCAGCCTACTCACTGTACCTTGATCTCATCTATCTCGCCATCAACCTCCCGCCACGTCCTGCCTCTGGCCTGGAATGCCCTCCCTATTTATATCTGACAGACAATCACTCTCCCTACCATCAAAGTCTTATTGAAGGCACATCTCCTCTAAGAGGCCTTCCCTACCTAAGCCCTCATTTTCTCTTCTCCCACTCTCTTCTGCCTTCTCCTTGCATTTGGATTTGCTCCCTTTATTCACCCCTCCCTCAGCCCCATAGCAATTATGTACATATACATAATTTATGTATTTACATTAATGTCTGTCTCCTCCTCTTGACTGTAAGCTCATTATGGGCAAGGAACCTGCTTACCAGCTCTGTCATTTTGTATTCTTCCAAGTGCTTAGTTCAGTGCTCTGCACGCAGTAAGCACTCAATAAATGCATTCATACATTCAATCGTATTTATTGAGCGCTTACTGTGTGCACAGCACTGTACTAAGCACTTGGAATGTACAGTTCAGCAATAGATAGAGACAATCCCTACCCAACAACGGGCTCACAATCTCGAAGGGGGAGACAGGCAACAAAACAAAACAAGTAGACAGGTATAAATAGACAGGCATCACTACCCTCAAAATAGATAAATAGAACCATAGATAAATGCACATCATTAATAAAATAAACAGAACAATAAATATGTACATAAATACAAGTGCTGTGGGGAGGGGAAGGGGGTAGAGCAGAGGGAGGGAGTAGGGGTAATGGGGAGGTGAGGAGGAGAAGAGGGAAAGGGAGGGCTCAGTCTGGGAAGGCCTCCTGGAGGTGAGCTCTCAGTCCAGATATGTTATAAATTGAAAAAAGCAGAAGACTAGGTAAATATTAACTATTTACATTAAATAGAAGCATCAGGGCAAATGAGAGGCAGGGAGGACAAGTGGAAAGAGCACGGGACTGGGGACTGGGAGACATGAGGGGTTAAGAGGGGCTAATAACCCAGGTTGGTCAGGAGCTGCCACTGAGATGTTTATATTGCATCTTCCCAAGCAGTGAATTCCACAATAAAAACCAAAATAAGCAAACATACTTTGTAAGGCTGAATTTGTAAGTGATATCATCAGTAGGCGATCAGATACCTGTTCAATCTCCATTAGTTTAGGAAAAGAAAAAGAGCCTCCACCAGTACAACAATGGTACTGAATTGATGAAACACAGGAAATGTTTAGTAAATACTATCACTATTACTGGCCAAAAACCTGTGCTCTGCGCTGGGGGTTGAGGCAAGATAATCAAATCAGACCCAATTTCTGCTCCCAATGGAGTCCACCATCTAACTAGGGAGAATGGGTAATCTAGCTGCATTTTACAGATGAGGAAACTGAAGCCCAGAGGCAAAGTGAATTGCTTAAGGTCACATAGCAAACTATGGTCTGAATTAGGAGTAGGACCCACATCCTTCTTTTTTTTTTAATGGTATTTATTAACTACTTACTGTGTACAAGGCACTGTATGAAGCATTGGGGCAGATACAAGCTAATCAGGTTGGGTACAGTCCTTGTTGAGACAAAGGAACTGAAACACAGAGAAGCAAAGTGACTTGCCCAAATTAATCTGATTGATTGACTGATTGATTGATTGAGTATATAGGTATGCGCATAAATGTCCCAGGGTTGGGGGAGCATTGAAATATCCAAGGTTTTAGCTACTCACCTGGTAGTGCAGGCACCATGGCCTAGTGGAAATAGTCATGGGACTAGGAGTCAGGAGACCTGAGTTCTAATCCCAGCTCTGCCACTAGCCCATAGTGGAACTTTGGGCAAGTCACTTGACACTTAACTTCACTGACTTTCAGTTCCCTCACCTGTAAAATGGGACAGATAATACTTAACTCAAGAGGAGGCTGTGAGTTTCAAAATTGAATACTATCAACATTCTTGGAAAGATATGCAAGCATTTGGCTTCGACAGTAGCAAGAGCAGGAACTTGAAGGGACCCGGAGGAAATGTGGATTTGAGTAGTGTCATAAGTACTGTCATCAGAGAAGCAGCTTGCCCTAGTGGATAGAGCATGGGCCTGGGAGTCAGAAGAACCTAGGTTCTAATCCAGCCTCTGCCATTTGTCTGCTGTGTGACCTTGGACAAGTCACTTAACTTCTCTGTGCCTTAGTTACCTCATCTGTAAAATGGGGATTAAGACTGTGTACCCCATGTGGAACGGGGACTGTGTCCGACCTGATTAACTTATATCTGCCCCAGTGCTGACAACAGTGCTCATATTTATTGAGTGCTTATTGTGTGCAGAGCACTGTACTAAACACTTGGAAGAGTACAAAATGACAAAGTTGGTAGACGTGTGCCCTGCCCACAACGAGCTTACAGTCTAGAGGAGGAGAAAGACATTAATATAAATACATAAATTATGGCTATGTAACTGGCCACTGTTTCCTGGCTCTGACAGCCCCAGAGAGAGACAGTCCACTGGATTCCGGGTGGATCATCTCATTGGAAATTCCACAGAACTCAAAGTTTCCAGCTGCTCTATCTCCCACTGCCCTGCTTCCTGTACTTAGGGTAACTGGGAGAGTCTGTGTATGTGGGTGGGTGTGACTTGAATGTGAGTGTGACTCTAGATGTGTTTGTGTGTGTGCGGAAGTGGGTCTCTATATGTGTATGTATTTGCATGCCTGTGTGGGTGTGACTCTAGACGTGCCTGGGTATGTGCAGGTACGTGTGAGTCTATGTGGGTTTGTGTGAGGGTGGATATGGCACTGTAAGTGTTTTGGAGTGTGAGGGTGTATATGTGTCTGGTTGTATGTATGTGAAATTGTGAGGCTGTGAGAGTGGGTGTGACTCTGTGTTTGTGTATGTTTTTAATTGTGGATCCGAATGTGGCACTGGGTGTGACTGTGTTTCTGTGAGTGTGTGAGGATGTGAATATGTCCTTGCAACTGTATGAGTCTTTGTGTGTGACTCGCTTCTCCTGCTTTACCTCCTCTTTCCTCCTTCCTAGCTATACTGTATGTAGGAAGAATGGTGTCGATTAAGCTGTCTACTGTGTGCAGAGCACTGAACTAAAGCTGAGAAAAATACACACGAGCAAAGTAGACAAGGTCTCTGGCCCTCCACAAGTTCATAATCTAAGGATAAAGGTGTGGAGACTGGGGAGCTGACACATAAAAAAGGGTGTAATAATAAGAACACAAAAGCAATACAAGCTCCTCAAGGTCAGGGTTCATGTCTACTGATTCTCTTGTACTCTCTCAAGAGCTTAGTACAATGCTCTGCACATAGTAGGTGCTCAATAAATGCCACTGACTGATTGAGCGATTGATTGATTTGCCCTTTCTTCCCAGTCTGGCACTGCCAAGTGCCAGCTAGCCTCAAGATGGTGGTTGTCTCCACTTGCTCAATTTAGTGCCCTGCCCAACTGCAGAAAGGCAGGACTGAGTTCTGTGTTGCTAGGGACTGACAAGGCTGAAGTTGGCCCATCTTTCCAAAGAGGAAACCCTGCATTTGACTCACTTCCCCGACCAGTCCTCTGGACTGTAAGCTCATCACGAGCAAGGAACATGTCTACCAAATCTGTTGTACTCTCCCAAGAGCTTAGTATAGTGCTCTGCACATAGTAAGTACTTAATAAATGCCATTAATGATGATGATAATGATGAACTTCCTGGCACATAGTAGGCACTTTACAAATATCGTTATTATGGTGATGATGACGATGATGATGATGATGATAATGCTGATTATGACTGGTCAAAGATTCTTCTTCCCCCTTGAGCTTTACATCCCTAAACAATCCTCTGCAGCCCAGTTTGGCTAAATCGAGGAGTGGAATGAGCAGCCATTTTTAAAAGATAAAAACGTTAAGAAGTAGTGCTTCAGACTAAACTATCCCCCATAGTTTGGCAAATGCATAAGAGATGCCAAACCCAAATTGCCAACTCCCAAATTGCCAACCCAATTGCAATTCCCAAATTGCAGTTTTCCAGGTCTGCTGTCCTTAGAGGAGGATGATAAACCTTAAAACATGGAAGCCTGACGTAATGAACCACAGCAGTAAACACTGAGGTTTGTAAAAAGCTAACAGAGGTTCCATATCAGAAATCTTTACTTTTTAATTTTTTTTAATGATACTTTTTGAGGACTTACTAGGTGCCAGGCACTGTGCTATACAATGGGGATATAATAATAACAATAATTATGGTATTTGTTAAGTGCTTACTAAACACTGAACTAAGTGCTGGGGTGAATCGAAGTATATGGGGTTGGATACAGTCCCTGTCCCACATGAGGCTCACAGTCTCAATCCCCATTTTACAGATGAGATAACTGAGGCAGACAGGTTGGACACAGTCTCTGACCCACATGGGGCTCACAGTTTAAGTAGGAAGGAGGAAAATTTAATCCCCATTTTACAGATGAGGTAACTGAAGTCCAGAGAAGCAAGTTCATGCACCAGACAAGAGGCAGAGCAGGATTAGGATCCAGGTCCTCTGGCACCCAAGTTTATGTGCTCTTTCCACTAGGCCAAGCTGCTGCCTTTTCTTTTCACCTTATATCCCCCCAGCTGCCACTTGGATGGATCACCTCCCTACACTGCCCCCCTCCCATAGTCTTATACACATATATTTATATTCTATTATTTCCTTCTATCTGTAATCTATTTTAGTGTCTATCTCTCCCTCACCATATCCTCCCTGGCCCAGCATTTCTCATTCCCAAAGTTTTCCTGAACCTTCCCTAAAGAAGGGGGCTTGAGGGTGAAGGGGGGAAGGTTTTTTCCCCACTCTCCCTTCTCCTCCACTTGGAAGAGGAGAAATGGCTTCACCTAGTGGGAAGAGCATGAGCCTGGGAATCAGGGGACCTGGGTCCTAGTCCCGAATCCACCACTTGCCACCTTAGGCAAGTCACTGAACTTCTCTGTGTCCCAGTTTCCTCATCTGTAAAATGGGGGTGAAATACATTTTCTCCCTACCCCATAGACTGTGAGCCCCTTGTGGGACAGAGTTGGTGTCTGACCTGATTTGCTTGTACTAGCTCAGTGCTTGGCATGTAGTAAATGCTTAAGAAATATCCCAATTCTTATTAGTAATAAGAATGATGCAGGGGGGTAGGGGAGCAGCAAGGTCTATGGCGGAGGTGGGGTCTGTTTCCAGGGGAAACCTGGGAGGTGAATTAGGGCTTGGAGGCTTGTGGGGGTTAAATTTGGCATGGAGAAAGCCAGGGTCCAATGTGTGGTGGGGAAGGGGCCTAGGGTTTTTCCTGCTTCCACTAGAAAGGGTGCAAAGAAGCAGTCTATCTCAGTGGAAAGAACATGGGCATGGGAGGAGGACTTGAGTTCTGAACCCTGCTGTATGATCTTGAGCAAGTCACTCAACTTCTCTGGACCTCTGTAAAATGGGGATTCCATACCCATTCTCTCTTCCCCTTAGACTATGATCCCCCTGTGGTACAGGGACTCTGTCCACCCTCATTACCTTGAATGTACCCCAGCACTTAGTTGTGCTTGGCATATAGTAAGCACTTAACAAATACCATTATTAGTATTATCATCATGATTTTATGAATAAGGTTCTTACCATAAAATCTAACCCTGAATGGGAAGCCCTAGCAGATTGAAATGCTGGGGCAGAGTGAGCAAATGCAGATCATTCTTATTGTTAGGGGTTCAACACAGATCCCATTTCTTGGACCTCTTCAAACCATTCAAGGAATCGTTTCTTTGCTGCATGGGAGATAAGGTTGGAATTAGTGCTCTCCTGTCTGACTTGGTTTCCCCACTGAGGAAGTGGCAGCATCCTGGGGGAATTGTAACATCATGGTAGTGTTAGGGAAGCAGCATGGCCTAATGGGATAGAGCACTGTCATGGGAGTCAGAAGGAACTGGGTTCTAATCACAGCTCCACCACTTGTCTGCTGAATGACCTTGGGCAAGTCACTTCATTTCTCCGTTCCTCAGTTTCCTCATCTGTAAAATGGGGATTAAGACCGTGAGCTCCATGTGGGACATGGACTGTGTAAAACCTGATAAGTTTGTGTCCACCCCAGGGCTTAAAACAGTGACTGGCATATAGTCAGCGCTTAACAAATATTTTTTAAAAAAGTGTCTATCAGAGCTGTTCGTAGCTTGTGATGCACCTCTGCTACCATCCAGGATTTTTCATCTCTCCCTGTGTTAAATTGGGTAAGTGATGCTTGTGAGCACAGATCTGCTGAATTACCCATTTCCTGGAAATGACCCAGTCAGTATGCAGATAGATTCAGAGGTAATAAACAGTGGTAGAGATAAACGCAACAATATAGTTTCTACCACTGGGAGACTTAGATTGCTGGCCATTTTTTATATTCAGATGAGCATATTTCTTTTTGATTTAAAGAGTAAACACTTGTAGGAAAACATTGTGGCAGCTTTATTAAAGCATCTGTTCATTTGGACAGAGCTAAACTCGTTTGAGTTTTGACAGTTTGGTTCTATTTTGGATTTTGGGGGGTGTTCCATTTTACACCTCTCCTCTACTAGGGACCAGCTTAGTCATTCAATCGTATTTATTGAGTACTAACTGTGTGCAGAACACTGTACTAAGCGCTTGGAAAGTACAAGTTGGCAACAGATAGAGACAATCCCTACTCAACAATGGGCTCACAGTCTAGAAGACCTTATCCCAACTCGGTGATCGATCCAACAATTCTATGTATCGAGTATGTACTGAGTGTAGAGAACTGTACTAAGCAAGGCTTAGAAGCCTGCCCTTAAGGAGTTTACACTCCAATGGAGGAAGACAGGCAGAAACTGAGTGAATACCTTCCCTCGATTGTAAGCCCCCCTGAGGGCAGGTCATGTGACTTCTAACTATATATAATGCTCACTCAGGTGGTTGGTGCAGTACTCTGTATACAGGAGGTGGTCGAGAAATATTTCTGATTGTTTGGTACTTATTTAAAAATAAATATCAAGATCTTGAGCTCAGTACAGTGTCTGGCACATAGTCAACCTTAACAAGTACCATAAAAATAAATAGTGAAAAAAACATAGGAGGGGGTGTCAGGAGACCGGGATTCTAGTCCCACCTCTGTCTCTGGCCTATTGTGTGACTTTGGGCAAGTCACTTACCCTATCTGGACTCCAATTTCTTTATCTGTAAAAAACAGGGTTTAAGATACCCATTCTCCCTACCTTTTCAGATTGTGAATCCCTTGTGGGACAGGAACTCTGTCCATTTTGAACACCCAGTACTTGCACCAGCGCTTAACATAGGGCTTGGCACCTAGTTGGTGCTTAATACATTCTGTAACAGCAACAATAATAATAATATTAGTAATAATAATCTATCTGTTGCCAAATTGTACCTTCCAAGAGCTTAGCACAGTGCTCTGCACACAGTAAGCACTCAATAAATGTGATTGAATGAATAATAACTGACAGAGAGTAGAAGCAGGGAGGAAGATACAACAGTGATACAGCTGGCAGTAGTCGAAGTACAGAAATCATAGCGCTCCATAGGATCTCATTGTCTGAATTCCTTGTGTCTCCTGCAACCTCAGCCATGAGCAGAGTAGATAGAGCAAGGGCCAGGGAGTCAGAAGGTCGTGGGTTCTAACCCTGGCTCAGCCACTTGTCTGATTTGTGACCTTGGGCAAGTCACTTTGCTTCTCTTAGCATCAGTTACCTCATCTGCAAAATGGGGATTGAGACTGTGAGCCCCATGTGGTACAGGTACTTTTTCCAACCCAATTTGCTTGTATCCACCCCAGCCTTTAGCACAGTGCCTGGCACAGAGTAAGCACTTAACAAATACAAGTTGTTGTTATTATTATTCTAGACTGAAAGCTCACTGAGGGCAGGGAATGTCACTGTTTATTGTTGTATTGTACTTTCCCAAGCACTTAGCACAGTGCTCTGCACACAGTAAGTGTTCAATAAATATGATTGAATGAATCTCAGTGACTGAGAGCTAGTCGGAATGCTTTAGCAGCCCCTTCCCTCTCCACAAAAGTAGGGTCAAGTCAGCTCACTTCCAGGGGCTGCTTTGGTTTTGAGTACCATGTCAGGTTCCATGATGAGGTGGTACATTTTGTGCTATGAAATGCTATGCAGGCAAGATCTTTCAAGACGATATGGTAAACGAGTGATTTTTATAGTGACTATCGATCGATCCTCTCACAGTTGGAATTACTAGGTCACCCGATCTTCTGAGCAGGGAGTGGCTCCAGGGAAGAGGGAGGTGGGACATTCCATGAAGCTCCATAGGAGGAAAGGACTCGTGAACGGGGAACAAACTGGAGATGCGAGCACATGCAGTTTCCTCCAAACCGAATTGTGAACTGACCCCCATGGTGGGGGGACCCCCGTCTCCCACTTTTTAGGGTGGGTTTGTGCTGCCTAAGGCCCATCTTCCAACTCATCAACCCAAAGCAGGAAAAGCAGAAAAGCACCTATGGTGCCTTACCGGATCCTGGATCCCCTTGGTCCCAGCCCTGGGGTGGGCAGAGGAGACAAAACTAGAGGCCTAGGGGTTGCTTTTTTAAAAGCAACAACAAAAAAAAAACAATTACCAGAGTCAGGAGGTGTGTGAGATGGGGGTGACCAGCCCTGGACTGGGGAGAAGCACGGCCACTGGTCAGCCCAGTGGGGCCGAATGCGGAGGGTGGGCATCGGTCCAAAGTCACGATGAAGGAGGCAAGGCCATCATGGCTCATAGTTGGACCCCTCTGATTAGAAATTGGTAGAACCGATAGGATGCCCAGACAAATGAATCGACCAAACCAAACATCTCTTATGCAAATCGCAACCCCGTCACGGCCTGACCCCCACCCATGTCAGCAGGTCATCTCCCCAACTCAGCCTCTCCACCCGCTCTCCATCCCTCCTGCCCTGTGCCCTCCCTGTCCACCACGGCCTTCTCCCACCTCAGGAAAACCATCTTTGTTTCCTGGACCTCTTGTTCTCGTCTCCACCGACCCCGCCCCAAGCTCCCCGGCCACAGAGGCAGGTGGCTGTACAAAGAACATAATGCATCCAGATGCTGCCAACGGAAAGAGGTCTAGCAAGGCCTATGGAAATTTGAGCCTCTCCTGGATGCTGGGCCAGAGCCATCCTGAAATTACCAGGTAGTCTCCCGAGGTTTGAGTCTGTTGCACACAATAACATCCCGAAATGAGTTCCCTGCCTGGGGTGCAGCAATGCTAATTTTGGGATTCCTCTCCTACCCGCTCTGAACCCCTCCACCAGGATTCCTAAAATAGGAAGGGGAGCAGGTGATTTTACCTTTGAAACTCCTCTGTGAATTAGGAGCAGCAAGCATATTTTAAGTACAGCTCACCAAGCTTCACGACACAGCTCTGTTTCACACAAGACAAACAGAAGCTCATTTATGAAAGTACATCTGGAAACGTCAAGGGAGCAGACTTATCAAAGACATGACACGAAGATGTCACTCATTTTCCCTCCGTGCCCCTGCGATTGAGAAAAATGTTTTCTTTAATATAACTTGGTATTTGAAGAGAATATGACAAAATGAAGTCCCTTCCTTTCATCATTTACATTACGCCTTAGGGGTACAAAGTAGATCTAAGACATTTTGATTTATGCCTATTAGGGCAGCTCTACCCACAGATGATCAGAGGACTCATTTTTATTCCCCTACAAAGCCCCGTTATGTGGTTAGGAGACCCTTTAGGAATGATTATAATGCAGTCGTGAATGTTGGAATGCCAAAAGAGTGTGTGACAAATAATATTTTACTTATGAGTCTTCTCCAATGAGTTTTGGAAAGTCAAACCCTCAAAGAGCATCAAGCTCTGCCCTCTCTTCTGTTCAGAAACACTACTTCTGCTCCCTCCTTGATTCCCATCCCATTTTATGGCAATCAACCAGCTCTCTCCCTCCGCTATCTCCTCCGACTACACCCCAGCTCTCACTTTTCCTTCCTCTCAAAATAACTTGCTCACTGTGCCTCGTTCTCATTTCTCCTGCTTCCGACCCTTTGCTCACATCCTGCCTGGAACTTCCTCCCCCTTCATATCCATCAGCCCTGGGCTCTCCCTATCTTCAAAGCCCTTCTGAAATCACATCTACCCCAGGAGGCCTTCCCCAAGTCCCCTCCAATCTCCCCATTTTATATCCCCTCTACTGCCATTTCAGCCCTTCTGCACCACATAAGTACTTCCATATGCACAGCCTCCAGAAGCATCAATGTACATCAGTCAATCAATCAATTGGTGGTATTTATTGTGCGCTGTGTGCAGAGCACTTTACTGAATGCTTGGGACAGACAATTACTCTATCCAACAGACAGTTACTCTCTCCTCCTTCAAAGTCTTATTAAAGGCACATCTCCAAGAGGCTTTCCCTGAATAAGCCCTCCTTTCCTCTTCTCCCTCACCTTTCTGCATCTCCCTGACTTGCTCCCTTCATTCATCACCCCACCCAACCCCACAGCACTTATGTACATATCTGTCATTTAATTCTTTATATGAATGTCTGTCTCTCCCCTAGAATGTAAGCTCGTTGTGAGCAGGGAATGTGTCTGTTTATTGTTGTATTGTACTCTGCCAAATGCTTAGTACAGTGCTCTTAATAAGTGCTCAATAAATACAATAGAATGAGTGAATGAATGAAAGTACAATACAACAAAGTTGGAAGACACATCCCTGCCCACCATGACGTTACAGCCTAGGAGAAGGACAGACATTAAAATAATTATGGATATGCACAAAGTGCTGTGGGACTGAGGGTGGGGTGAATATCAAGTGCTTAAAAGGTACAGGTCCAAATATATAGATGATGCAGAGGGGAGAGGGAGTAAGGAAAATGAGGGTTTAATCAGGCAAGGCCTCCTGGAGGGGATATGACTTTAATAAGGTGAGGAGAGTCGTAGTCTGTCGTACATGTAGTGGGAGGGAGTTCCAGGCCGGAGGGAGGATGTGTTCAAGGGATCATCGGCAAGAGAGACGAGATTGAGGTACAGTGAGTTGGTTGGCATTGTTCGAAGTGCCTATCTACTAACTTGATTGTGCTCTCCCAAATGCTTAGTACAGTACTCTACATCCAGAAGGCACTCAATTCATACTACTGTTGAGTGAAAACAAAGATCCTCTGTCTAGATTCCAGTCAGCCTTCACTCAAATAGGAACCCTTCCATCATCCATTGACTAGACAAAGAGCTCCATCATGAAAGTCCCTTTGAATGTCTGAGATCCTTTGTCTCGAGTTCAATCCTTTGGGGATCAAGATGGAATAGAGATGTCCTGGAAGGAGAATTCTTCCTGTGTGCTGACATGGTGAGTTTAGGATCGCTTGAAAGGATGATTTATGGGAACCAATGTGTGTTCATACTTTCCTATGGAGTTTAAAAGCTTTAGATAAGATTGAGGCAATTAAACAAAGTGACAATGAATAATGGAGGGTGGATAACATTGTTCCTTTGGTTAAGAAATGAATGTGACTATCGAGGATTTCATAAAGCAAGACTGACTTAAGCTGTGAAGACGATAACAGAAATATTGTTGCGACAAGATTGTCAAATATTTGGAAATGAATAATTTAGAAAAGGTTGGTCAAAAGCAATTTGTAATAATGAAATCACCTGGAGGATATTTGGAATTTTTTCTGCCTCTGAACAAAAGAATCAAGCTGGTATTATACTAAACTAGATCCCAGGAAGAAAAAAAAAATTCAATATCATAATACAGACAAGGATGACAAAGTCATATTAGACAGTGCTTTGGGAGCACAAGTAGTTAACCAAATTTCACATTAATTTAGCAATGAAAATGGGAAGTCTGTCTACCAACTCTATTGTATTGTACTGTCCCAAGCGCTTAGTTCAGTATTCTGTACCCTCTAAGTGTTCAATAAACGCTACTGTTTGATTGTTTGCATGTGGGGTGGAAAAGGTCATTAAAAGCAGATATATGAGGGTGCATCATGCTGGGGAAAAAACCAATCAATCCTGTTTATAAAGTGCTTACTATGTGCAGAGCACTGTATAAGTGTTTGGGAGAGTGCAAAACAACAAAATGAGTAGACGTTCCCTGACCACAAGGAGCTTACGATCTAGAGGAGGAAACAGACAATGAAATAAATTGAATATGTGCTTTGGGGTTGAGCGTGGGGAAGAATATCAAGTGCTTAAAGGGTACCAATCCAAGAGCATAGGCAGAGCAGAAGGGAGAGGGAATAGGGGAAATGATAGTTTAATCGAAGTCCTCCTGGAGGAGATGTGATTTTAATAAAGGTTTTGAAGGTGAGGAGAGTGATCCTATGTTGGATATGAAAGGGGAGGGAGTTCCAGACCAAAGGCAAGATGTGCACAAGCAGTCAGAGGTGAGATAGACAAGATCGAGGTACAGTGAGTAAATTGGAACTAGAAAAGTGAAGTGAGTGTGCTGGGTTGTAGTAGGAAATCAGTGAAGTAAAATAGGAGCGGGTAAAGTGGTTGAAGGCCTCAAACCCCATGGTAAGGAGTTTCTGTTTAGTTTGGAGGGAATGGGCAATTCCTGGAGACTCATGAGGAGTGGGGAAACATGGATTGATGGTTTTTTTCAAAAACTGATCTGGGAAGTTGAGTTATATATGGACTTGAGCAGGAAGAGACAGGAGGCAAGGAAATCTGCAAGGAGGCTGATGTAGTAGTCAAGGTGGGATAGGATAAGGGAAGGGACAGGACATGGGAAGCAGCATGGTGTAGTGGATAGAACACGGGCCTGGGAGTCAGAAGGTCATGGGTTCTAATCCCGTCTCCAACACATGTCTGCTGTGTGGCCTTGGGCAAGACACTTAACTTTCCTGTTTCTCAGTTACTTCATCTGTAAAATGGGAATTAAGACTGTGAGCCCCATATAATAATAATAATGTTGGTATTTGTTAAGCGCTTACTATGTGCAGAGCACTGTTCTAAGCACTGGCATAGATACAGGGTAATCAGGTTGTCCCACGTGAGGCTCACAGTTAATCCCCATTTTACAGATGAGGTAACTGAGGCACAGAGAAGTTAAGTGACTTGCCCACAGTCACACAGCTGACAGGTGGCAGAGCCGGGAGACGAACCCATGACCTCTGACTCCGAAGCCCAGGCTCTTTCCACTGAGCCACGCTGCTTCCTGTATGGGACAGGGACTGCATCCAACCTGATTTGCCCTGTGTACACTCCGGGGCTTAGTACAGTGCCTGACACATAGTAAGCGCTTAACAAATACCAATAATTATTTTTTATTATTATAACTGCTTGGAACAGAGTAGTAGGAGTTTAGATGGAAAGGGTGGATTTTAACGATATTGGGAAGGTAGAACTGAAGGGATTTGGTGACATTGAAAATGTGGGTTGAATGAGAGAGATAAATTGAGGATGATGCCCAGGTTATGGGATTATGAGACAGGGAGGATGGTGGTGGTGTCTACCATGATGGGAAAGTCAGTGGGAGGACAGATGCAGTCAAAATTGCTGAGGACAGGTAGCAATCTGATCTGCTTATATCAGACGTCATCAGTTTTAGTGATCGCAGGCTCTCTCACCTTCATCAGTGAGGACCCTGCTTCCCACTCTGCTCCCCCTCCACCCTCTGCTCCTCCCCCTTCCCCTCTCCTCAGCACTGTGCTCATTTGTATATATTTTTATTACCCTATTTATTTTGTCATTGAGGTGTACATCCCCTTGATTCTATTTATCATGATAATGTTGTCTTGTTTTTGTTTCGTTCTGTTTTGCTCTGCCATCTCTCTCCCCCGATTAGACTATGAGCCCGTCATTGGGCAGGGATTGTCTCTATCTGTTGCTGAACTGTACATTCCAAGCTCTTAGTACAGTGCTCTGCACATAGTAAGCGCTCAGTAAATACTATTGATTGAATGAATGAATGCTTCAGCTCCTTCTGCATTATGCCACAGTAACACTCTGGTTTTCAGCAGATCTGTCTCCTATCCAGTTCGGAGAAGGTGCCAGGAACCATTGTGTGTGACATTTTTATTTTGAAATGCCCATTGGCTGTATAGGTTCGGTGACTTCCTACAAAACAAAATAAAACAAAACATACTTTGGGTGTCCTTATATCACCTTACTTACATAACATAAGCTATCTTACACCTGTTGCTTCCATCACAATGGATGTGGAACTTATTTTCTCATCAGTTTTTATTTTTGATATTTTTGATGTTGCTATTTCTATGTATTTGAATGAAAATGGGGGAGGGTGGGAAAAGGGGTGTGCATGTCCCCCCTAACCACCAATCAATCAATCAGTGGTATTTATTGAGCACTCACTGTGTGCAGAGCAATCAATGGCATTCGTTCAGTGCTTTCTGTGTGCAGAGCACTCTACTTAGAACTTGAGAGAGTACAATAAAAAAGAGTTGGTAGACATATTCCCTGCCCACAGTGAGCTTGCAGCCTAGAGGGAGAGATGGACATTGAAATAAATGAATAAATTACCGGTATGGAGGGCTGTGGGACTGGGGGGCGGTGGATGGGGTGTACAAAGTGCATAGATGTCTTAGAAGGGAGAGGGAATAGGGAAAATGAGGGCTTCATCGCCTCTTGGAGGAGATGTGATTTTAATAAGGCTTTGAAGGTGGAAAGAGTGGGGGTTTGTTGGGTATGAAAGGGAAGGGAGTTCCAGGTCCTTATACTCTTTGCTCCAATATTAGTCTGAATTATGGTATTTGTTAAGCACTTACTAAGTGACCTACACTGTGCTGAGTCCTGGAGGTAGAGACAAGATGATCAGATCTAATACAGTGCTTGTCCCATCTGGGGCTAGCAGTCTAAGGAGGAGAGAGGAGGGGTTTCTTATCCTCATTTAACAGATGAGGGAACTGAAGGCCAAAGGTGTTACTTGCCCAAAGTCACAAAGCAGGCAAGTGGTGAAGGCAGGGGTAATAATAATAGGGATTTTTTCTTAAGCGCTTACTATATACCAAGCACTGTACTAAGCGCTGGAGTAGATAAAAGAAAATCTGGTCTCACATGGGGCTCACGGTCTAAGTGGTTTTGCAGATGAGGAAATTGAGGAACAATGAAGTGACTTACCCAGGGTCACACAGTAGTAAGTAGCAGATCCGGGATTAGAACGCAAGTCCTCTGACTCCCAGGCCTGGACTGTATCCATTAGGCCATGCTGCTCAAGATTCCTGACTTGTAGTCTTGTCCTCTTCCACTGGCCACACTGCCTCCTCATTTCAACTTCACACTGACTGATTTAGCACAGTTATTATTAAGTAAGGGAGTTTTTAAGCATACCCAAAATAGGCAGTTAAAGCTTTGGGCATACGGGTGCCTGATGCCATTATTAGTACCAGACCAGTACCAGCTGAAAAACCAGACTGTCCAGTATAAAACCAGGCTCATGGCCTCCCTAGTCATATTAGCTTTGGTGCACCTCTCCTCTCTTCCCACAAAATTCCTTACTCGATACAGCCTTCCCCAGGACTGGAGGAGGTTTGAAATTCACATCATCTCTCCCCTTTAGCCTGTCAGATGGTCAGATAGCTGGGAAAATGCTAGTATGTTATGCTCTGGTGAAATATGCATTTCCGTAAAGAATTACCTTTGTATTCTCCTTTCCTTATCCCTGATTGTCAGCTTGTTAATTAAAAGAAGATATGTGTGAGCATGGGAAATGCAATCTGTGGACATGTTTGCCTTTTGCTTCATCTTGCCTAATTCACTTCAAGAAAACAAGTGGAAAAGTCTCCACGCGATATGGGAACCAGAGAAAAGACAATAATAAAAGTCTGATTTTTGAGGAAAAAGAAGGCCCAGCCATTTTAGTCTATTTTTTTTTTCCTTAAGTTTATACTTGGATAAAAGAGAAAAAGGAATAAAATGAATGGGGAATATGCTGAAAGATCCGCAGTTTGTCCACTCCCAATTCCCTTCTCTGTGGTAAATTCAGATGCGTGACAGCCTGGCAATCTTTCCTCAGGCTTCGTCCCTTCATGCTGACCACACCCCCTCACCCTGCCTGACATCTCCTACTCCCCCAGCTGCCCCAACCCTGATCAATCAATCAATCAATGGTATTTATTGAGTGTTTACTGTGTGCAGCTCACTGTATTAAGTGCTTGGGAGAGTACACTACAACAGAGTTGGTAGACACGATCTCTGCTTACGAGGAGCTTACGCTCTAGAGTGACCAGGTTTGGACCTCCACTCCAAACAAAAACTCCTCACTCTAGGCTTCAAGGCTCTCCATCACCTTGCCCCTTCCTACCTCTCCTCCCTTCTCTCTTTCTACCACCCACCCCGCACGCTCCGCTCCTCTGCCGCCCACCTCCTCACCGTCCCTCGGTCTCGCCTATCCTGCCGTCGACCCCTGGGTCACGTCCTCCCGCGGTCCTGGAACGCCCCTCCCTCCTCACCTCCGCCAAACTGATTCTCTTTCCCTCTTCAAAACCCTACTTAAAACTCACCTCCTCCAAGAGGCGTTCCCAGACTGAGCTCCTCTTCTCCCTCTACTCCCTCTGCCATCCCCCCTTTACCTCTCCGCAGCTTAACCCTCATTTTCCCCTTTTCCCTCTGCTCCTCCACCTCTCCCTTCCCATCCCCACAGCACTGTACTCGTCTGCTCAACTGTATATATTTTCGTTACCCTATTTATTTTGTTAATGAATTGTACATCGCCTTGATTCTATTTAGTTGCCATTGTTTTTACGAGATGTTCTTCCCCTTGACTCTATTTATTGCCATTGTTCTTGTCTGTCCATCTCCCCCGATTAGACTGTAAGCCCGTCAAACGGCAGGGACTGTCTCTATCTGTTGCCGACTTGTTCATTCCAAGCGCTTAGTACAGTGCTCTGCACATAGTAAGCGCTCAATAAATACTATTGAATGAATGAACCAGGTAACCAGTTTCATTGTCCTGCATTCTGAAACACCAACCCCCCTGCCTCCTCTCATACCTGTGGCTCCTCCCCCTCCACCCCCACCTTCCATGTCGGGCTGACCCTCTTCCCAGAACCAATTGGATAATAATAATCCTAATGATGGTATTTGTTAAGCGCTTACTATGTACCAGGCACTGTACTAAGCGCTGGGGTGGATACAAGCAAATCAGGTCGGACACAGTCCCTATCGCGCATGGGACTCAGTTTTAATCCCCATTTTACAGATGAGGTAACTGAGGCACTACCCTCCCCCTCCTGCCCGGCCCCTGCTCTGCCTCATGAGTCCCCTGATAGACGACACCCAGAGATACTCCCAAGGGCTCAGAGGCAGGTGGGATGGGATGGGATGGGGCTGGAAGAGAGAGCCGAGGAGCAGGCCAGGAAGGCAGGAGAGACACCTTGGCCCCATCCCCACTGCCAGCCCCCTCTGGGGTCTCAAATAGTGTGGCTTCCCTCCACCTGGGCCACAACCTAGGAGAGGGAGGATGGGGATAGGCGGCAGCATTGAGCCATAGGTGACTGGCTGCATAGAGGAAAGGGCTGTGGCCCTCAATGAGAGCTTGGCCCTGTGCCCACTGGGAAGTTGAGGGTAATGATAATCGCCCTTTGCTTGCAGAGAGCACTTTGAGAGGAGGCTGTGGGCCTAGTGGGAAGTGCACGGAACTGGGAGTCAGGAGGCCCGGATTTTACTTTTAGCTCAGCCCTGTCCCGCTGGGTGACCATAGGCAAACCACTTAACCTCTCTAGGCCTCGGCTTCTTCATCTGTAAAATGGGGATGATATAGCTGCTCCCCTTAATGCTTAGTACAGTGATCTGCACACAGCAAGTGCTCAATAAATACAAGTGATTGATTTATTAACCCTGGTGAACCCCTGTGGGACAATGACTGTGTTCAATCTGATGATCTTGTATTGGTCCTGGTGCTTAGTACAGTGTTCAGGCTTAATAAATACCAGAATTATGATTTTTTTCCCCAAAGCTTTTTCCCCTCACTTATTCCATGTCTTCCTCACCACATCCCTGGAAGATAGGGACAGGCAACAGACATAGCAACTTTTAATTTGGAGTGACAGGGGCAAAAAGAGAGCAGGGATTTTTATAGAGGAGGAGGACTGCGGGGGGAGCAGACATCCAATTGCTCATGGGCCAGAAAGCTGCCATTTTGGGTCTTGTCAGAAGCCTGGAATAATTGAGTCTAGGAGTACAGCTCAAATAGCTGTGGGGACCACTGCTCCCCTCTCCCCCATGGAGTGGGCACCTACGAGTGGAAGACAATCTTATCCCCATTTTACAAATGAGGAAACTGAGACCCAGAGAGACTAAGTGACTTGCCCAAGGTCACCCAGCAGGCCAGTGGGAGAACTGGGATTTGAAGCCAAGTCTTCTGGATCCCAGATAGGTGCTCTTTCCACTAGGCCTAACCAGTCTCTCCACCTACTCAAGCCTCTTTCTCGGCAACTGTGCAAGGGTCAACAGTTGAGGCCCATTTTGATCTCTGATAAAGTGCCATCCCCACCCTCAATGCTGAGGAACCCAGGAAAACAATAGTAAAAATAATAATAACAATAATGATCATGAATGATGGTAATTATTAAGCACTGACTACGTGCAAGCATTGTGCTGAGACCTGGGCTAGATACAAGACAATCATCAGAGGCACGGTCCCCTGCCATACATGGGCTCATTAACTAAAAGCTCCCTGGCTCTGGCATTTTATCCTCAGTTTACAGATGAGGAAACTGAGGCCTGAAGAGGTTCATTGACGAGCTCAAGTGGTGGGACTGGGTTTAGAACCTAGGTGTCCTGATTCCAAATCCCATGCAGCACTCTAAAATGAAAATCCCTGGTTCATGGCCATGAGCTGTGTGAAGGAAACACTCCCCAAATTTCTAGAATGTGGGTGCTGTTCTTGCGAAACAGCAGAGGAGCAATCACCATGACATGATGTCATTGCTTCTCCCACAGCTTTGCATGGAATTTCTGGGCCCTTCCAAAACCTGAAATCACCATCAGTACACAGGCATCTGGACACACATACAGACCGGAGAAACCTGCGGAGCCAAAAGCTCGCCACCCCTAAAACTTCTGCCCTGATATTATGGCAATAAAGGGGTTTCCTTAGTTTAAATTATGTAAGCCATCAATCTCTGTGGATATACACATGATTTGCAAGTGTCTAATTTATGTAAACTGTATGTAAATTTGGGTAAACGAAGATCAGCCGATGCTTTCACCTACTGTAGTTTACCTAGGTTATCAGATTTCCTATTTAATCAGGATTCACTGCAGTCAGCAGAATCCTGAATCCCAATTTTGCAGCTGGTTAACTGCCTAAACAGATAATGAACTATAGCCAGCTCATCTCGTAGCTATCCTGTTTGCTTCCCAAGTAGCAAATGGCTGATGGGATGGTAACCTACAATCTGAGCCTCCCCTCTGTCTGCTCCACTAGGTCACGCCAGAACCAACCTCTCATCTAGCTTACAGTCCAGCATTTCCTCTTGCCTCTGGGACATGTCAATTCTCTCTTAGAATTTCATCTTAATCTGCTTCTGCTATAACCCTGTTATATCCTGGTCCTTCCTCCTGGTCCCACTGAGCACTGTACTAAGCCCTTAGGAGAATTCATCAAAGGAGAAGGCAATGGCCCCTGCCTTCAAGGAGCTTACAGTCCCATCGGAGAAGCAGACAGATCTAAGTGATTTATAAGTGAAGAATTGGACTGTGTTAGGAGCCTCGTGTGAAACTTAGAGTGTAGGGACATCAAGAAGGCTGGGATATCAAGGCAGAGGAATAGCAACAGGGGCTGCAGAGAGCAAGCACATCCAAGCTCAAACCCCCAAGGCTGTAAGCTTGTTGTGGGCAGAGAATTTGTCTACCTTCTATGTTACATTCTCCTCTTCCAAGAGCTTTACAGTGCTCTGCACACAGTAAGCACTCAATAAATACGATTGATGAGGTCCAGAATTATTTTAGCATGCAGACAGTGCAGGATTGAAGGGCAAGTGACACATCTTCTTTCCGGACAGTGTGTCCTAGTGGAAAGAGCATAGGCCTGGGAGTCAGGAGACCTGACTCCCAGGAGACCTGGGTTAATAATACCAGTGGTATTTGTTAAGCGCTTACTATGTGCCAAACACTGTTCTACGTGCTGGGGTAGATACAAGGTAATCAGATCAAACCTAATCCCTGTCCCATGTGGGGCTCACAGTCTCAATCCCCATTTCACAGATGAGATAATTGAGGCACAGAGAAGTTAAGCGACTTTCCCAAGGTCACACAGCAGACTTGTGGTGCAGCTGGGATTAGAACCCATGACCTCTTACTTCCAGGCCTGTGCTCTTTCCATTAGGCCACACTGCTTCTAATACTGGTTGCACCACTTGCCTGCTAGGCCTCAGTTTCCTCATTTGTAAAATGGGGATTCAGTGGCTGTTCTTCCTCCTACTGAGACTGGGAACCCCATGTGGAGCAGGGACTGCATCCAACCTCATTATCTTGTATCTACCCCAGTGCTTTGTTCAGTGTTTGGCAAATATATAATTTTTATTACCCAGAATACATGTAGAGGCTCTCCCCATTAATCGCATCAGTCACTCTATTCATTTATTACCCATCTACTGTAATGATCCCTTACTCTGAGCACCTACTCAGTTCTTGGGAGCACGCGATACAAATAAGACACTTGGTCCCTACCCTCAAGGAGTTTACATAGTACAGTGCTCTGAACACAGTAAGTGCTCAATAAATACCACTGATTGATTGATCTGCAAATATGAATGCCAGCTATGTATGTGTTTTTGTGTGCGCGCGCTCTGTGCCCTAAAGTCCACTATTTAGATATCAGAATACCATCACTTTTATATCTGAACTATTGTAAATAAGATTTTTTTTCTCTTATTAATACTTTGTAGAACAGAGTTTAATGCCATCAGTGACTGCTCTTTTTTGCATTCAAGTTATGGCAAGACATGACCAATCCTCTTTGTTAATGTAAGGAAGTCTGATGAGGTCCAGTGGCTTCAGTGTTAAAATAGGAAGTTGGGCTAAGATAATAAAACAGAAAATCTGAAGTCCATTTTCTCTTCTTTTGAACAGCACACAGCAATTAGCTGTGGGAAAAAACCTGGATCTGCACACAATCTTCTTATTTGAAATAAACTCTGCCATGGGAAGTGTGTGTAACATTTCTGTTGTTTTATTTCCGTTTGCATTTGAAAAGTAGGCAGATGACATTCTGGGTTCTTTGCTCACAGAGGTAAAATTAAAGGCCTTGAGTCTCCTGCTGCTAGAACAAGCTCTCAATTTCTCACTGTCGAAATGCAATCGGATTTCTATCTTTTTCACTAAAAAGCTGTCAACAGAAAATAAGCAATCCCCCACAAAGAATTCCACTAGTTTCTAAGGTATATCAATTCCATTGGTGGGGAAAAAATAGGCAAGTAATTCAAATTGTTTCTGACTTTTAATTCTTTTCCAGGAAATGGAAAATTCTATTAGTGGGGACTCTAACTACCATCCAGAATGAAAATAGAGAAAGGACCGTGAAAGCCAAGATCTTTTCTTTGCAGTGAATACCGTGTTTACAATGCACGGCACCACGTTTCAATCTGCATCTGAGTTCACAGTTGTGATATTATCAGACAGACAAGCAGCTAGCATGATGATCTTAATACAAAGTCATTTTTCAAAGGCAGATGCACTCTATTAGTATACTGCACTGGCCTGTGGTATGTTTAATATTTACAAAGCCTTCCTTGAGTTTCATTTAGGGTTTGCTTTTGTCAGCCAGAGTTTGGTGAATGGAAATACTATCAATCAATCGAATGGTGGTTTTCAATGAGTGCTCACTGTGTGTGGAGCACTAGACTAAGTGCTTGGGAGAATACAATCTAACAGAGTTGGTAGAAACACTCCCTGCCCACAGGGAGCTTACAGTCTAAAGGAAATACTAGCTATGTTCTTGGTCAAGACTTCGGTTCCAAATCAAAAGACTTCTCCCTCTCTTATTTAAGGAGGACGTGAGAGTTTCATTAGGCAAACAATCACTTGCCCTGTGAAACTGGGAGTCAGGATCCCAAGGGGTTCATGGAGGAATTCCCAGGGGTGATGAGGTTGGAAACTGCAAAACCCAGGACTGTTCAGTGGTGGAATGAATGGGACGGCATTCCCCCATTCATTTCGAGAAGCAGCATGGCTCAGTGGAAAGAGTACGGGCTTGGGAGTCAGAGGCCGTGGGTTCTATCTAATCCCAGCTTCGCCACTTGTCAGCTGAGTGACTTTGGGCAAGTCACTTAACTTCTCTGTGCCTCAGTTACCTCATCTGTAAAATGGAGATTAAGACTGTGAGTCCCATGTGGGACAACCTGATTACCTTGTATCCCCCCAGCGCTTAGAACAGTGTTTAGCTTGTAAGTACTTAACAAATGCCATCATTATTGCTATTATTATTTCCATCATGGAGGAATCCAGCAATCAGTGACATTTAATAGGTGCCTATCATGTGCAGCGTGGCCTATAGGAAGAGCCTGGGCCTGGGAGTCAGCGGACCTGGGTTCTAATCCTGGTCTGCCACTCATCTTGGGCAAAGCATTTCACTTTGCTAGACCTCGGTTTCCTCATCTGTAAAATGGGGATTAAATATCTGTCCTTCCTCCCCCTAGACTGCGAGCCCTACGTGAGGCAGAGACTGTGTCTGATAGGGATGGGGTGGGGTATATCTATGTCAATGGGAGAAGAAGAATTAGTTTACAGTTCTAGGAAGCTCGAATCAATGGAAGTCATCGGGGCCCCCAGGTCAAAGTTCACCCCCTTCCAAACTGCTCTTCGTGCTCATATACATCCCCTCCCACCCTCCACTACTACTACTGGGACTCCATCACCTACTAACTGCATGACCTTGCGCAAGTCACTTAACTTCCCTGTACCTCAGTTTTCTCATCTGTAAAATGGGGACTCAATACCCGTTCCCCCTCCTCCATAGACTTTGAGCCTCATGTGGGACAGCAACTGTGTCCGATCTGATGGTATTGGATCTACCTCACCATTATTTTGAGGATGAAAATAATGATGATGATGATGACGATGACAACTTAGTCGGGAATGAGTGTACCCAGGACCACAACAGTGGATGACCCCCCAGAGAGAGGGAGTGTGAAGCTAGAAGACCAGAGGAACCAAGACTAAACCTGGAAGGACACACACAGTTAAGTCATGAGCCAGAAGCCAGAAAAAATTATGCGTAAGGAGCAGTCAGAAAGTGGTCAGAATAGCATTTTTTGAGTCCCCCCCTGCGAGGAAGGAAGAATATCTATCTCTTCCAATGAAAAATACCCAACTCTAGGCCAGAACCTAACTCATTTTCTTATTAGAAGTTTTGTTTTTCCTTGTCTCCTTAATTCTCTCTGAAGTTCTGTTATAATCCATTACAAGTTATAATGAATGCAAATATTGTGCCATCATTTAACACTCTGCTGACTCCTTGGATCTCTTCATTGAACTGCACACTACTATTTGCTTTCATTTATGATTCCACCGCTCTTTCATCTGTTTGCTGCACTCACTCTGCTTCAAAGAGGTTTTTTAGCTATGCAGATGAGATAAGTGTGGAGTTTGTGGAAAATTAAACAATAATTGTAGCCAGTTAGTATTTTTGATTAGTTTAGAAACACTATGGTGGGCCTCAAATGAATAGAAAAACATAATTTTAAATACCATACGTGAGAGGAAAAATGGGAGGGTTGAGTGACACTCAACTCGGAGATGCTTCACCTCGCTAGAACCTCTGGTGTTCCATCCAGGCTCATTCATTCATTCATTCATTCAATCGTATTTCTTGAGCACTTACTGGGTGCACAGCACTGTATTAAGCCCTTGGAAAGTACAATTCAGCAACAGATAGAGACAATTCCTACCCAACAAAGGGCTCACAGTCTAGAAGGGGGAGACCTTCTCAGGAGTAAAAATGGTAATGCAGAAATTGCTTTCCCATCTTTGTAGCTACTGAATGGGGCTCATTGAGAGTGTCAAAAGTGGACCGACATCAATAATCATGATAATCATGATAGTCATCATAACAATAATTATAATAGTGTTTGTTCAGTGCATACTATAATCATAATAATAATGTTGGTATTGGTTAAGCGCTTACTATGTGTCGAGCACTGTTCTAAGCGCTGGGGTAGATACAAGGTCATCAGGTTGTCCCACGTGAGGCTCACAGTCTTAATCCTCATTTTACAGATGAGGGAACAGAGGCACCGAGAAGTTAAGTGACTTGCCCAAGGTCACACAGCTGACAGGTGGCAGAGCCGGCATTGGAACCCATGACCCCTGACTTCTAAGCCCGTGCTCTTTCCACTGAGCCATGCTGCTTCTCTATGTGTCAAGCACTGTGCTAAGTGCTGGTGTAGGTACACGATAATCAAATTGGACACAGTCCCAGTCTCTCACAGGGCTCATAGTCTAAAAGGGTGGGGAAGAGTAGGCATTGAATCCCCATTTTACAGCTGAAGTAACTGAAGTGAAGTGGCAGTGAAGTGGTAGTGATGGTCCACAGTGTCAGAGGCAACAGAGGGGTCAAAGAGGATTGAGAGAGAGTAGAATCCACTGGATTTGCCTGTAAGAAGGTCAACAGGGCTATAAGAGTGGGGATCTAGTAATGCCGACATGACCAGAAGCCCACATATGTGCAGGCCATGTGAATGTTTTACAAAGTCCAGTGTGGGCAGAGATCGTCTCTATTGCTGAATTCCAAGCACTTAGTAAAGTGCTCTGCACACAGTAAGCACTCAATAAATATGATTGAATGAATGAATGAATAATAGCCAAGGTGAAATATAGCCCAATCATGCATTTCTTTAGCAGTAATAACAAAGGTGGTTTTTTTGAAAAAAAAAAGTAAAGCATCCATCTGACCCCGACTGCATTACATTATTTGAGGTCATGATGTAATTGTATTGAAATTAAACTTGAACAACTCAAAATTAGGTAATTAATCATATTCAGCTTCAATTAGGATTACTAATTGATTTAAGCCTGATAGCAGGATGCCTGGCTGCCATCAGTTACAGAACAGTAGAGTAGGGCAGTTGGTTAGACCCTGCCGGGCTAGTAAGAAATAATGATATTGATCATTGTGATATCTGTTAAATGCTTACTATGTGCCGAGCACTGTACTAAGCTCTGTAAGGGATGGGGGGTGGAGGGGGTGGGGATAAAGGATAATCACATTGGACCCAGTCCCTGTCCCACATGTGGCTCACAGTCTAAAAGGTGGAGAGAACAGGCCTTTAATTCCCATTTTACAGATGAGGGAACTGTGGTCAGGTAGGAGGGGGAGAGCTGATTGAGTGCTTTAAATCCAATGGTGAGGAGTTTCTGTTTGATTTGGAGGTGGATGGGCAGCCATTGGAGGTTTTTGAGGAGTGGGGAGATGTGTGCCGATTGATCTTTCTGACAAATGATCCAGGCTCTTTCCACTAAGCCAGACTGCTCAATAAATATGACTGATCAATTGAGCGATTGATTAATTGGGTTTGAACCCCTGAGTTTCTGCTTACTTCATGACAAACAAAATCTGCCTGAGTGGCACCAGTCAATCATCAATGGGCCCCTGGGCATTAATGTGTAAATTTACATACCATAGAGAAGCAGCATGGCCCAGTGCAAAGAGCCCCGGCCTGGCAGTCAGAAGGACTTGGGTTCTAATCCCAGCCCCCGCCACTTGTCTGCTGTAAGACCTTGAGCAAGTCACTTCACTTCTCTGTGCCTCAGTTATGCCATCTGTAAAATGGGGATTAAGATCATGAGCCCCATGTGGGATACTGACTGTGTCCAACCTGATTATCTTGTATCCACCTCAGCATTTAGTACAGACCCTGGCACATAGTAAGAGGTTAACAAATACCATCAAAAAAACCCTCAAGTAATATTCATAATTCATTCATTCATTAACATGCTTAATTCAGTGTTCTGCACAGAGTAGGCACTCAATAAATATCAATCAATAGTATTTATTGAGCATTTACTTTGTGTCGAGTAGTGTACTAGGTGCCTGGGAGAGAAAAATAGGGTAGAGTTTATAGACATGTTCCCTGCCCATGAGGATCTCACAATGTAGATGGGGAGACAGATTTTAAATAAATTAAAATAAATTTCCAATGGGAGAATTGCTGAGAAGCAGCACGGCCTAGTGGAAAGAGCAATTGTCAGACAAGTGGCAGAGCCAGGATTAGAACCCAAGTCCTTCTGACTTCCAGGCCCGTGCTCTATCCACTAGACCATGCTGCTTCTCTAATCTTACTCTAGCCTCATCCTCCTTGACCTCCTAGCTTCCTTCAACACTGTGGACCCCTCTTTTCCTGGAAACATTAACTAAGTTTGATTTCACTTACACTGTCCTCTCCTGGTTCTCCTCCTATCTCTTTTGTGGGCTCTTTTATGCTGTCAAATCATGACCAACCCATAGCGATGCCATAGACACATCTCTCCCAGAACGCCCCACCTCCACCTGCAATCATTCGGGAAGCATAACATAGAGTTTTCTTGGTAAAAATACAGAAGCGGTTTACCATTGCTTCCTTCTGCACAGTAAGTGAGTCTCTGACCTCGACTCTCTCCCAATGGTATTTATTGAGTGCTTACTGCTTACCAAGTGTCACAATAAGTGCTTGGGAGAAAACAGTACAATAGAGTTGGTAGACCCAATCCTTGCCCTTCAGGAACCTACAGTCTAGAATAAGAGTAGACATTAAAATAAACTACAAATTGTAGAAATGGCAGAGTGTAAGAATATGGACCTAAACACTGTGGGACTGAGGGGGGAGGTGAGTACAAAGTGCTTAAAGGGTACAGATCCAAGTACATAGAAAATATAGAGGGGAGGGTAAGTAGGAGAAATGACAGCTTAGTCAGATAAGACCTCTTGGAGGAGATGTGATTTTAATAAGGCTTTGAAAGTGGGGAGAGCGAAGGTCTGTCAGATATGAAGGGTGGTGGAGTTTCAGGCCAGAGAAAAGACATGGGCAAGGGATCGGTGGCAAGATAGACGAGTTCGAAGGACAGTAAGTAGGTTGGTGTTAGAGGAGCCAAGACTGTGGGCTAGATTGGATTGGGGCAGGTGAATGCTCAGCCCCCATTGAGTCGCCCACCCCTCCTGGTCAATTCTCGCTGTTGCCTCGGCTTCCTCACCAGGCTGATCTTTTCATTCCTAACCTTTTGGGAAGAGAAGAACAAGTCTGCCTCAAGTCTATTTGGTAATTCATTTCAGATTGCTTGGCACTGGCGACGCACGAAATGCATATCAAGTGGGAAGCGTTGAGGGCTCTGCCTGAATAAACAGCAGAAAACAGAAGTAGTGATATCGATTTCAGACAGGGCAGAGGTGACCTGGCATCCAGAAAGTCAGGCGGGCTACTCCTCTTCCACTTTATTTAAGTGATTATGAAAATGTATTGCCTTTTCATTTTGAATTTTTGCCCAGGAGTGGAATATCTATTCCATGATAAGATCCTGAAATGATGTGTCCAGGTCTGGGTCTCAGAATGCCCCTGGAGGATTACTGCTACAGTGTGTGTTACATTTAAACAAATGACCTGGTGTTATGGAAAGCACTTTGGAAGAGCCCAACAGAACCTGCAACAGGGAAGGAAGAGACTTCTGGTTGCTGTAGCGAGCACCTACTGGGTGCCATGCACTGTTTTAAACGCTTGTCTGCTGCAGTGTTCAGGGAGAATTCAGGAAACATCAGATCTGTTAGACACCTGCTGACCTCCCTGCCTCCTGCCTGTCCCCACTACACTCCAGTTTACCCTGCTTCCCAGATCACTGTTCTGTAAAAACATCCAGTCCAAGTCTCCCCGCTCCTCAAGAAACTCCAGTGCTTGCCCATCCATCTCCACATCAAACAGAAGCTCCTTACCATTGTCTTTAAAGCAGCATGGCATAGGGGATAGAACCTGGGCCTGGGAGTCAGAATGACCTGGGTTCTAATCCCAGCTCTGCCATTTGTCTACTGTGTGACCTTGGGCAAGTCACTTCACTTCTCCTCTGGGCCTCATCTGTACCAACCTCATGGCCACGTCCTGCCTCTGGCCTGGAATGCCCTCCCTCCTCATATTATAACAGCAACAATAATAATAATGGTATTTGTTAAGCACTTACTAGGTGCCAGGCACTGTACTAAGCACTGGGGTGGGCACAGTCCCTGCCCCAAGTGGGGCTCACAGTCTTAATCACAGATGAGGTAACTGAGGCACAGAGCAGTGAAGTGACTTGCCCAGAGCGACAAAGCAGACAAGTGGCGGAGCCAGGATTAGAACCCATGACCTTCTGACTCCCAGCCCCATACTCTACCCACTACACCATACTGCTTGTTTTATCTGGCAGACAATTACTCTCCCCACCTTCAAAGCCTTATTGAAGGCATATCTCCTCCAAGAGGGCTCCCCGACAAAGCCCTCATTTCATTTTCTCTCATTCCCTTCTGCGTTGCCCTGACTTGCTCCCTTTATTCACCCCTCTTCCCAGCCCCACAGCACTTAGGTACATAACTAAAATTTATTTATTTATATTAATGTCTGTCTCTCCTTCTAGGCTGTTAGCTCACTGTGGGCAAGGAATGTATCTGTTATATTGTTATATTATACTCTCCCAAGTGCTTAGTACAGTGTTTTGCACACAGTAAGTGCTCAATTAATAGGATTGATTGATTTATCAATTGCCCCTAGGACAGCAGCAGCAGTATTAGCAGTAGTTTTTAAGCATCTACTTGGTGCAGTACACTATACTAGATGCTTAGGAGGTATAGAATAAAAACATGACCTGCTCCCTGCCCACAAGAGCCTTATGATCTAATGCGGGGGACTATATCTTCCACTTTCATTATGCTCTCTCAAGAGTCTCGTGCAGTGTTCTGCATATAGGTATTCAGTCAATACCAATGATTAGTAGAGTAGTTGGATATCTTGTTTTTCATTTGTTCCATATCTGACCCATTTTCATGGAATAATTCTGTGAATTGGAGCAGTGAAAGGGGTCATGGTGGCCAGTTGGATGCTGTGTCCTCACTGACTCAGTGTGAAAGGGGGAGTTGGCAGTTCTCAATGGCCTTTTGCCCAGACCGGGCCTTCAGAGCTGATGGAAAAGTGAAAGTCGTTTATCCAACTTTCTTTATACCATGGTAATCTAAGCACTTAATCTAAGCACCACCTTGAATACTGCATCAGCCTCCTTGCTGACCTCCCTGTCTCCTGTCTTGCCCCACTCTGATCCATACTTCACTCTGCTGCCCACATTATTTTTTTACAAAAGCATTCAGTCCACATTTCTTCACTCCTCAAGAACCTCCAGTGGTTGACCATCCACCTCTGCATCAAAAGGAAACTCTTTACCGCTGGCTTTAAAACACTCGATTACCTTGTACCCCGCTACCTTACCTTGCTGCTTTCCTACTACAGCCCAATCTGCACGCTTCAGTCCTCTAATGCCAACCTACTCACTGTACCTCAATCTCATCTATCTCGCGCTGACCTCTCACCCACGTCCTGCCTGTGGCCCTCCATCTTCAAATCCAACAGACAATTACTCTCCCCACCTTCAGAGCCTTTTTGTAGGCACATCTGTTCCAAGAGGCCATCCCCAACTAGCCCTCATTTCCTTTTCTTCCATTCCCTTCTGCATTTCCCGGATTTACTCTTTTTATTTATTCCCTCCCCCTGCCCGACAGCACTCGTGTACATACCCATAATCTATTTATATTAATGTCTGTCTCCCACTCTAGACTGTAAGCCCCTCGTGGGCAGGCAATGTGTCTACCACACTGTGAGAAGCAGGGTGGCCCATGAGAAGCTGCGTGACCTAGTGGATAGAACACAGGGCTGGGAGTCAGCAGGACCTGGGTTCTAATCCTGGCTTCACCACTTGTCTTCTGTGTAACCTTGGGCAAGCCACTTCACTTCTCTAGGCCTCAATTACCTCATCTGTAAAGTGGGGATTAAAACTGTGAGCCATATGTGGGACAGGGACCGTGTCCAACTGATTACCTTGCATTTACCCTAGAGCTTATAACAATGGTTGGCACATAGTAAGTGCTTAACAAATACCATAATTATTATTAATTATTATTACTAACTCTGTTATGTCATACCCTCCCAAGTGCTTACTACAGTGCTCCACACACAGTAAGTACTTAGTAAATATGATCATTTGATTAATTGATTTATGGCTATGAGACCTGAATTTACAATGGGCACAAGATCCAAGTCCTGGAGCAATTACATCACATTCACTTAACTATGAGCCAAACACTGTACTAAGCACTGGGGTAGAAACATGATAATCAGGTCCCAGATGGGGCTCACAGTCTATGGAGGATGGAGAACAGGTATTGAATTCCCATTTTGCAGATGAGAAAACTGAGGCCCAGAGAAGCAAAGTGATTTGCCCAAGGTCACAGAGCAGACCAGTTGCAGAGCCAGGATTAGAACCCAGGTCCTCTGCCTCCTAGTCCCGAGCTCTTTTCACTATGCTGCTTCTCTACCATATACCGAACATCTGCTGTTTACCCAGGATCAGAAGCAACGAAGTCCTGAAACAGTCCACTAACTTTAAAGTCATGCTCAGATTAGCACAGGTTGGACTGATTGCAGTGAGGGCCCCTTTGCCTGTCACTCCATGTGGAGGGAATTGTCAGTTATCCGTTGGTCTTTTCTGCTATACTCACCCACACCTTGAAAATTTTCACTATCAGTCAGGTCATTTTTGAACCTGAATTTCAGTTATATGTATGCTTGGAAATAAAAGCATCCTTTAATATCTGGATTAGGTTGGTTTCTGAATCAATTTCCTCCTTTTATCTCTCGAGTCCCCAATCAGCACTTAAATACTCCCGTCCCCTCTGTAGCACTGAGCTACATATCATTTAACGGCTATCATTTCCTCTTATCTGCACGTGACTGTCATCTCCTTGAGGACAGGGATCAGGTATATGACTTTCTACTCTCCCAAACACCTAGTACAATGCCCTGTACACAATAAGTATTGAATAGATTTGATTGAGAAGCAGTGTGGCCTAGTGGAAAGAGCTCGGGTCTGGGAGTCAGTGGACTGGGTTCTAAACCCGTCTCCACCACTGGTCTGCTGTGAGATCTTGGGCAAGTGACTTAACTTATCTGTGCCTTAGTTCCCTCATCTGCAAAATGGTGGCCCAATATCTGTTCAATCTATCATATGTATTAAGCGCTTAATGGGTGTAGAGCACTGTACTGAGCATGCAGGAGAGTACACTATAACAGAGTTGGTAGACACATTCTCTGCCCCCAATGAGTTTAGGGTCTAGAGAGGGATACAGACATTAAAATAAATAAATGCATAAATCTGTTCTCCCTCCTACTTAGACTGTATGCTCTGTGTGGGACCTGATGTTCTTGTATCTACGTCAGCGCTTATAATACAGTGCTTGGCACCTGCAGGGTCTAGAGCCGGAGCTGAGATGGAGACCAGGAGCTAAAGCCGAACTGAGCTACTTCTCCACCTCTGAACCTCTGGCCCTCCCACTCAATCAAACCGCAGCATCTTCTGCACCGTGTCTGCCATGTTCTTTCCACATGAATCCAAGAGATGGAGACATTGGAATTCTGGACCAGGAATTCCAATAGAGGAGAATTCCACATGGTCCATCGACAAAGAGACACCTAGGGATGCCACTCCTGGGAAAGAACAATGAAGTCACAAACCTCTTATTCATTATCTGTGGTTCTACTGGCCAGTGAGGGAAGAGAAGTATCTTAGTGTAGAGACAATACAATAAAATAAAATAATTAAAAAGAAGCAGCAAAATGTGCAATGACAAAGATAAAGCCAAGGGGTCTGGTAGAGATAATAGTTATCTGATGCAGTAAACATGAAGTGAGAACAATTCTGGGATTGTGATAACATTTAACTGAAAGGAAGTAAATTAGATGGCAGCGGCATAACAGGGGGATCACAAACACATGCTCGGCTAAACAGAGCTAAATAAAAAAAAATCTGTTATCTTTACCTTGTAATTGAGATAATGCTTGACTTTAACAATATGACCTTAGAGTAGCTCCTGAAGTTGGGAGTTAGTGCAAGAGGACCTAGATAATACCAAACATACTGACAACTTTGACCGACTAAAGCTGCCTTGGACTAATAACTTATAGACCCCCACACCTCCTCACTATTCTCTGATGGAGGAATACTAGCACTTCATTCCCCCAGCATGGAGGGGAGAAGGGACTGCTAAAATACAGCTGGAGATGCGATTGCCATGGCAACAGCAGCAGCCTCTATTCTTCCTCAACCCAGTTCCTAAGACAAAGCCCAGTAGATGCTCCTACCTTCATTATTGGCCTCCTCGATACTGAATTGAGTGCTGGTAGGGTACGAGAGTATTGTCCTGGACACTTGAGGGAACATCAGTCAATCAGTTGTGTTTATTGAGCACTTACTGTGTGCAGAATGCTGTACTAAGCAATTGGGAGAGTATGCTGTAACAGAGTTGGTGGACACATTCCCTGCCCTCAAGGAACTGACAGTCTAGAGAGAGAGGCAGATATTAAACTGAATAAATAAATTACAGATATGTAAATCAATGCTGTGGGGCTGTGGGTGGGATGAATAAAAGGTTGCAAATCCAAATCCAAATATATAAGAGATTGTCAATTCCTCAAGGGCATGGATTCCATCTTCTACTTCTGTGTCTTCTACTTCTATTGCTCTCCACCAAGCACATAGTAAGCACTCAATAAATACCATAATCAGTGTCATTATAATTATTATTCATTCAATTGTATTTATTGAGTTCTTATTGTGTGTAGAGCACTGTACTAAGTGCTTGGGAAAGTAACAATAATAATAATAATGATATTTGTTGAGCACTTACTCTGTGCTGAGCAGAAGGTTCTCAGGTTGCCCCACAGTATTAAATTGTAGTCTCCCAAGAGCTTAGTACAGTGCTCTGCACACAGTAAGCTTCTAATAATAATGTTGGTATTTGTTAACTGCTTACTATGTGCTAAGCACTGTTCTAAGCGCTGGAGGGGATACAAGGCATTCAGGTTGTCCCACATGGGGCTCATGGTCTTCATCCCCATTTTAAATATGTGGTAACTGAGGCACAGAGAAGTTAAGTGAATTGCCCAAAGTCAAACAGCTGACAAATGGCGGACCCAGCATTAGAACCCACGACCTCTGACTCCCAAGCCTGGGCTTTTGCCACTAAGCCACGCTGCCCCAGTACAATACAATAATAATTCCCTGCCCATAACGTATCATTATTATTATTATTATCCACGAGCGTGAGTGTCTGAGAGGAAATCTTTTGCCTGTTTGCATACAGTGTCCATGAAAATAATAATAATAATAATGTTGGTATTTGTTAAGCGCTTACTATGTGCCAGGCACTGTTCTAAGCGCTGGGGTAGATACAAGGTAATCAGGTTGACCCACGTAGGGCTCTCATTCTTCATCCCCATTTTACAGATGAGGTAACTGAGGCACAGAGAAGCTAAGTGACTTGCCCAAGGTCACACAGCTGACAAGTGGCAGAGGCAGGATTAGAACCCATGCCCTCTGGCTCCTAAGCCCGGGCTCTTTCCACTGAGCCACACTATAGGGGATCTCTGCTGGCTCCTTGCCATTTAGACAGAGCACTGCTCAGACTGCAGTTGTGCTGCTATCTAATGGCAACTACTACCTCTCACTTGGCAAGGGTCAGACCAGAGCCTCCTACATTTACCAGGGCCCATACTGGTAAAACCACACTATCGGGACCGTTGTCTTCAAACACCAAGAACAGTCAGTCAGTCGTATTCACTGAGCGCTTACTGTGTGCAGAGCACTGTACAAAGTTCTTAGGAAAGTACAGTAGAACAATATTGTACAAGAGCAGCTATAATAATTCCTTAAACATTAATAGCTATGGTTTTTATTGCCTGCTTCCCATATGCCACAGTACTCTGCCTAGAACTGGGGTGAATACAGATAAATAGATAAATTAGAGAAGCACTGTGGCTTAGTGGAAAGAGCACGGGCTTCGGAGTCAGAGGTCGTGGGTTCTAATCCCGGCTGTGTGACTTTAGACAAGTCACTTAATTTCTCTGTGTCTCAGTCACCCCATTTGGAAAATGGGGATTAAGACTGTGTGGGACAACCTGATTACCTTCTATCTACCCCAGCGCTTAGAACAGTGCTTGGCACATAGTAAGTGCTTAACAAATAACATTGTTATTAAATAGACCGGACACTGTCCCTGTACCACGCAGGAAACCAGGAAACTGAGGCCCAGAGAGGTTAAGTAACTTGGCTAAGGTCACACAGCAGGCCCGATAACAGAGCAGAGATTAGAATTTGGAGCACCTGACTCCCAATTCCATGATCTTTCCGTCTCTAGACCATACTGCCTCTCAGTGGAAAAACAGTTACAACTGGAAAATGCCAAAGTAAGCCAAAAATGCATATTTATCTATCTATATATCTTAATAATGTTGGTATTTGTTAAGCGCTTACTATGTGCAGAGCACTGTTCTAAGCGCTAGGGTAGATACAGCGTCATCAGGTTGTCACATGAGGCTCACAGTTAATCTCCATTTTACAGATGAGGTAACTGAGGCACGGAGAAGTTAAATGACTTGCCTACAGTCACACAGCTGACAAGTAGCAGAGCCGGGATTTGAAACCATGACCTCTGACTCCCAAGCCAGTGCTCTTTCCACTGAGCCATGCTTCTTCTCCAACAGCCTATCTACTAGGCTCGCTATTGTCATCTATCTAGCCACAATATGCTTTGAGCAGGATGAGCCGATGCTGCCATTGCTGCCATTGCTATGAATTACAATGGTCACGCCATTATTCTAGACCTCATTTAAAAAAGAAGGATTGCATGATAAAATTAGTGTTTGAGGAAGGAAGAGGAGTGGAATTGGATTCGTGATTAGACCATTATTTTCTGTTAAATCGAATTGACAGCATATGTAATTGTGAAAATATTTGTAAAGTCGTTAAATCAATTCTAAAACTTTGGTAATACAATGAATTTAGTGACTCAAATGAGCATTTAATGCAGATTTGGCAAGCTAGTCCCTGCCTCTTAATTAAATATAAGTTGATTGTTAAAATAACTTATTGAGCATTTGAGGGATAAATTTAATAGTCATGTAATTAGCTCAAAATTATATAAGCAACAATGCCCAATTTCATTCTGAGTAGTACATTAACCTTGTATGGAATTTGTAGATATTTAATTAACATTTACCAAAATAGCCTGCAGCAAGTTAAATATATATCAATTAATTGCTTAAAACGGTGGCATTTAAAAAGCGTATTAATTTATATCACACTAACTGCAACCCTCCAATTGATTGGAAAAATATCACATAGAACAAAATGCATGCCACTGAATGTTCTGCTTCGTTTTATAAGTTCGGTAATTGCTTGTCACTCATATTTTCTTATTAAAGTCTAATGATGACTTTATTTAGTTGATCTCTAATTACCTACTTACACCAGCCTATAAATCTGCATTAAATGTCGAATCCAGTGACGGAGTCTCCCAACCCTGCCTGTCGCCTTCCCAGAGTGCAATGAGCCAGGAGGCGGGCTGGGCTACAGCCCATTGTGAGGTGTATGTGAGACCTTTGCCTTTCTTGGCAGCTACAGACAGAAAAGGGCCCAAAACCCAGGACTCCTGATTCCCAGAGTAGCATTCTTTCCCCTGGATTGATGGCATTCAATCAATCCACCAATGGATAGCATTTATTGAGTACCTACCGTGTGCAGTGCAAATGTTGAGGGTGGTCCATGGTCAGAGTGCAGGTAGCTCTTGGACTTGCAACCCTATTTGCTCTTGGAAATGATAACTTGAATCAAAAATGTAAATTGGAAGCAGTTTTCTCATAGGAACAATGTTATTAAAGTTGTGAGTGTGTGTGGGAGTGGGGGCGGGGGGGAGGGTTTGTTGCTTCCTGAACGAGGGTCAGATACCCTATTTTTTCCCAAATTACCAGATGAAAACTACAAATACATCACCGCAGCACCGCAGACTTCTCGCCCACATCCTGCCTCTGGCCTTCCCTCTCTGTATCCAAAAGAAAATTATTCTCACCCCTTCAAAACCTTATTGAAGGCACATCTGCTCCAAGAGTCCTTCCCTGACCAAGCCCTCTTTTCCTTTTTTTCCACTCCCTTCTGTGTCAGCCTGACTTGCTCCCTTTATTCATCTACCCTCCCAACTCCACTGCACTTATGTGTGTATCCATAATGTATTGATTTATATTAACGTCTGTCTCCTCCTCTAGACTGTAAACTCGCTATAGGTAGGGGATGTGTCTGCTATATGGTTATATCCTACTCTCCCAAGTGCTTAGTACAGTGCTCTGCACCCAGTCAGCATTCAATAAATATGACTGATTGATTCATGCATTTCTATTGTCAGAGCACTTAGTACAGAGTCAAGTGCTTAGTGCAGTGCTCTATATGCAGTAATTACTCAATAAATACCACTGATTGATTGATTCAGAGGTTCCACAATTGGGTAACTGACTTTCAGTTCATCGGATGTAAATGATGAGTCGATCCTCCCTCTTGGTTCTGTCTGGTGATCAGGTGACACCTCCCCCTCCCTTCCCCCAGCTTCCTTTAAACTTTCTCCCTTCCTTCCATGGTGAAATTTAAAATCGTTTCCTCATTTTGCCTTAGCATGGAACTCCCTCCCCACCCAAATCAATCAGTGGTATTTATTGAGTGCTTCCTGTGTGCAGAGCACTGTTCTAAACACTTGGGAGAGTACAATACAACAGAATTGGTAGACATGTTCCCTCCCCACAAGGAGCTTACCGTCTAGAGGCGGAGACAGACATTAATATGAATAAATTCCAGATATATACACAAGTGTTGTGGGGCTGAGGGTGGGATGAATATCAAGCACCCAAAATGGACAGATATAAGTGCAGAGGCGATGTAGAAGGGAGAGGGAGTCAGGGAAAAGAGGGCTTAATCCTAGAGGTAGTGCTGTAATGGAGGCTAATGTTGTAATGCCCAAACCTCTCCCAAGTGCTTAGTATAGTGCTTTACACACAGCAAGGGCTCAATTAATACGATTGAATGAATGAATGTGTTATAAAGCTGAAATGGGGGTAAATTGAACTATAAATTCCATTTTGTCTCAATTGGAAACGTCTTGTAAGCTCGTCCTCTAGACCGTAAACTTGTCTTCTAGCCTCTAGACTGTATACTCGTTGTGGGCAGAGAATGTGTCTGTTTATTGTTTTATTGTACCCTCCCAAGTGCTTAGTACAGTACTCTGCACACCATAAGCATTCAATAAATACGATGGAATGAATGAACGAGTCAGGTCGAGCACTGCCTGTATCTGAGGCACCTTAATGAACTTATTCATATCCATCTCCCATTCGAATGGAAGCTCCTTGTGGACAGGGGCTGTGTCACTTCTTTATTCTGTACTACCTCCCCTCCTAATACACTGCATTCCACCTAGTGGAAGCTCAGTAACTGCTACTACTAATACACAGTCCCTGTGATGCTTATCCCCATTTTACAGATGAGGGAACTGAAGCCCAGAGAGGCCAAGTAATAATCATAATCATAATCATAATTATGGTATTTTGTTAAGCACTTACTATTTGCCAGGCACTGTACTAAGCGCTGGGGTGGATGCAAGTAAATTGGGTTGGACACAGTCCCTGTCCCATATGGGGCTCACAGTCTCAATCCCCATTTTACAGATGAGGTTACTGAGGCACAGAGAAGTAAAGGGACTTGTCCAAGGTTACATAGCAGACAACTGGCTGAAACGGGATTAGAACCCCTGACATTTTGACTCCCAGGCCTGCTCTCTATCCACTAAGCCATCTACTTTACCATGCTGCTTGGGCAAATGACTTGCCCAAGGTCACACAGCAGGACAGGGGAAGAGCTGGGATTAGAACCCTGGTCATCTGGTCCCCAGCCATTGCTCTTTCCACTAAGCCAACACAACATTTTCTTCTTTAGACTGTGAGCCCCATGTGGGACAGGGATCAACTTGTATCTACCCCAGTGCTTAGAATAGTGCTTGACACATGGTAAGCACCTATCAAGTACGAATGAAAAAAAAAAACAACAACCCCAAAACCCAGGGCCACCACCCATTCTTTTGGGCTCAGCCCATTGTTCTTTGTTCCAACTTTTTTCCATTCCCAAATCAAGTACAGCGAGTTTCCATCCCTTGTCTCTAATCAGTGCACATTCAAAGCACTCCCCCGCCTTTCCACTGGCCTGCAGGAATAATGGGCTTTATCGAAAAGAGATAGATTCATTAATTCATTCATTCTATCATATTTACTGAGCGCTTACTATGCACAGAGCACTGTACTAAGCGCTTGGAAAGTACAATTCAGCAATAAAGAGAGACAATCCCTGCCCACGCCAGTCTTGCAGTCTAGAAGGGGGAAGGCAGACATCAAAACAAGTAAACAGGCATCAATATGAATAAATAGAATTGTAGATATATACACATCAAAACAAGTAAACAGGCATATGCCGTGCCGCTCCAAGACCAGTCTTCACTCCTACTCCCCGGCTGCTCGCAGGTAGGTTTGTCCCATTTGGATCCGGAAAGATAAAACAGAAGAGAAGAAGAAATTAAACCAAAGTCCTCCACCCCGCAATGTCCCACTTTGCCACTTGAGCAAATGCTCCATGTGTCGTTTTTATTAATGCCACCGAAGAAACGATTTTGTTGGAAATGAGTGATAGGCATAAGTGACTTTATGGTGTCTCTGCTTCAGCGGTGGGAAATTACATTTACACTCTGGGGTTCCCACGCTGATGGAATGTGTTCTTTTTCCTACAGGAAAAAAAGGAAATCATTCTAAAGGAAAACAAAAAAGTTCAGGCTTTGAGGACAACACATATTTGTTCTCCGGGTGTGTAGACAATCTATCAGCTTGGAAATTGCCCAGCTGTGAGCCAAGCCACCCATTTCTCAACAGTGACAGTCTGCTATTGTCTTCGAGCATCTTAGCCCAAGCACACAATTTAAAATGAAGCAATCACAAGTTGCCTGGGTATATTTTCTGTCGTGACACTCTTTGCATCTTGTTTAATGGCAAGAAAAAGAATAAACATGTAAATATGTGGAAATGACCTTCGGAAGCTCTTTAGAAAAAGTTTAGTGGCAGTGCCCCATCCCCCCCGATCCCTGCTGTTCTTTGTCCACATCTGCTCCTCACGCCAAGCTGGGCCCCGCCTAGAAATCCAGGGCTCGGCATATTACCCTGTATCTACCCTAGCGCTTAGAACAGTGCTTGGCACGTAGTAAGCACTTAACAAATGCCATTATTATTATTATTATCAATCAATCCATCAATCTGTGGTAGCAATTGAGCCCCCTACCGGATGCAGAGCACCATATTCAGTGCCCGGGAGAGTAATGCAGAGGTATTAATAATAATAACAATTGTGGTGTTTGTGAAGCGCTTACTTTGTGTCAGGCACTATACTGAGAGCTGGGGTGACAACAATCGAATCATGTTGGACACAGTCCCTGTCCCACATGGGGCTCACAGTCTCCATCTCCATTTTACAGATGAGGGAACTGAGGCCCAGAGAAGTAAAGTGACTTGCCCAAGGTCACACAGCAGATATGTGGCAGAGTCAGGATTAGAACCCACGACTGACTTCCAGGCCCGTGCTCTATCCACTACGCCCTTATGCTTCTCAGAAGAAGCAATCCCTGCCCTCGGAGCTTACACTCTAGAAACAGACACAAAACGATTTAGCGGGAGGAGAAAAAAGAGAATGGAAACCTGGATCGGTGGATGAGTAAGTGATTAAATAGTGAGAAGCAGCATGGCCTAGTGGAAAGAGCATGGGTCTGGGAGGCAGAGGACCTGGGTTCTAATCCCAGCTCTGCCAAATGCTTGCTGTGTGACCTTAGGCAATTCACTTCTCTCATTCAATATCAATTCAATTATAAGGCAATTCAAGCTCTCATAATATCCCGACTGGATTATTGTGTCAGCTTTCTCTCTGATCTCCCTTCCTCCTGTCTCTCCCCATTCCAGTCTATTCTTCATTCCGCTGCCCGGACCATCTTCCGACAGAAACGCTCTGGGCCTGTCACTCCCCTCCTTAAAAACCTCCAGTGGTTGCCTATCAACCTCCGCACAAAAACTCCCTCACTCTTGGCTTCAAAGCTCTCCTACCTCACCTCCCTTCTCTCTTTCTACTGCCCACCCTCTCCACTCCGCTCCTCTGCTGCTCACCTCCTCACTGTCCCCCGTTTATGCCTATCCTGCCATCGACCTCTGGCCCATGTCCTACCGCTGTCCTGGAGTGGCCTCCCTCCTCACCTCTGCCAAACTAACTCTCTTCCCCTCTTCAAAGCCCTACTGAGAGCTCACATCCTCCAAGAGGCCTTCCCACACTGAGCTTCCCACTTTTCCCTCTGCTCCCCCTCAACCCTCTCTCCTCCCCCTTCCCCCTTCACCTCCCCTCAGCTGAGCGCCTTTCCCTCTGCTCCTCCCACCCTTCCCCCCCAGCACTGTGCTCATTTGTATATATTTTTATTACCCAATTTATTTTGTTAATGAGGTGTACATCCCCTTGATTCTATTTATCGTGATAATGTTGTCTTGTTTTTGTTTCATTCTGTTTTGCTCTGCCGTCTCTCTCCCCCGATTAAACTGTGAACCCCTCACTGGGCAGGAATTGTCTCTCTCTGTTGCCAAATTGTACATTCCAAGTGCTTAGTACAGTGCTCCGCACATAGTAAGTGCTCAGTGAATACTAGTGAATGAATGAGTGAATGAACTTCATTTCTCTGGGCCTCGGTTTCCTCAGCTGCAAAATGGGGATTAAATACTTCTTCCCCCTTCTACTTAGACTGTGGGCCCCAGTTGGGATAGGGATTATGTCCAACCTGATCAATTTGTATCTACTCCAGGGCTTAGAACTGTGCTTGACACATAGTAAGTGCTTAACAAATACTATAATAATAATAATAATAATAATGATGATAATGACAATAATAGTGTAAGCTGTAGGTGGATTTGGGTAGAAGTGCTACAAGTGGCTGTATATGCAAAGGGTGGTATAAGAATGTGGAGGTGGGACCTTGGGCAAATCACTTCACTTCTCTGTGCCTCCATTACCTCATCTGTAAAATGGGGATCAAGACTGTGAGCCCCACCTGGAATATGGACTGTGTCCAACCTGATCATCTCATGTCTATCCCAGTGCTTAGTACAGTGCCTGGCAGATAGTAAGCACTTAACAAACACCATTAAAAAAAAAAAACGGGGAGGCTACGATCTGGGAAGAAGGAGAGTTAATTAGGAAGGTCTCCTGGGGAAGTTTACTCTGTTATACTTGTCCCCAAGCACTTAGTACAGTGCTCTGCACATAGTAGGCACTCAATAAACACTGTTGATTGATGGATTTGCTCTGAGTCCTCAGAGGGAGTATGCACATCTCCCTGCATGGCAGATAGCTGTGGAGGAGAGCAGGATGCTTGCTGAGAATAGCGTCAATGTCTCCAAATGGCCAGAATGCTGAAAACAGATGGAAAAACTCAGTCCACAGGGTGCGGACAAGACAGTGTGCTTTCTCCCAGGCGGGCAAGGCCAAAATGGGGCAAATGGTATCTGTTCAGCTCTAGAGACCTATTGCTCTCTGACTCTGTGGACACTTGAACTTTCCGAGAACTTTGGCGATCCATCAATTTCTATTCTCTGTGTTTCTCCTCTGGCCCAAGCCCATTTTTCTTTCTGCTTGTTGTGGGCAGTCTGTTTGCTGTCTGCAATCTCCTTTCACCGTGCGGGGTTCTAAATGGGATTCATGACTTCAGCTGGGGGGAGATGGATGGGGTTGCTCAAACACCACATAAAACACCAAGGCACGACCAGCCTTAGCCCCGACACCTCCACTGATAGCTTCATATTTATATGAAAACAGGGCCAACCCCATGCAATTTCCATTGAAGATCACTCTTGAACTTACTTTGGAAATACTGAAGTGATCTGGTTGAGAGTAAAATGAGGACAAAGAGTGAATCGTGTCACCCTCGAGCAAGACTTTTGATCTTGGCACTTCATTTTCCAGCCTTCGCCCACTTTGCCCGTTCCAATAATCTGTGGCTCTGCTACTCTGATCCTGCCTAGGAGTTCTGTGGTGATGGGTAAAGGACCGAGATTCTCCTTAATAACCCGTAGCAAAACCGGATGACACAGAACCAATTTGAGTTCAGGAGAAGCATCAGAGGATATACAAATGGTGAGGGTTAGCTATATTTCTCCAGTTGTAATGATGCTTGGGAACTATATAAAGAAGCCAAAGGCTAAGAGGTGAATGGGCTAGGACTAGAAAGATCCAGATTATTGTTGCTTCAGGGCTAGTATTCTGAAACTGGCTCTTAATTTAGCGTACCTTCAATAGTAATAAAAATACATGTCAAATCCAACTGGTTGGGAAACATGAATTTTGCAAATAAACAAGAATGCAATTTTCTCAGAATGCTCAATGAAGTTCAGAGGAATCCATCCAGAGTAAATGAGGTGCATAGATGGTGATCTGGATCTAATTAATTAATAATGATATTTGTTAAGCACTTACTATGTGTCAAGCACTGTTCTAAATGCTGGGATAGATACATGCTAATCAGGTTGGACATGGTCCCTGTCCCACATGGGGCTCACAGTCTTAATCCCCATTTTACAGATGAGGGAATTGAGGCCCAGAGAAGTAAAGTGATTTGCCCAAGGTCACATAACAATTGGGAGCTCGGGCAGCTCTTTCAGTTGATAACGGAGTATATTTATTTATATGGACATCTGTCTCTCCCTCTAGACTGTAAGCTCATGGTGGGCAGGGAATGTGTCTACCAACTCTGTTTTATTGTACTCTCCCAAGTGCTTAGTACAGTGCTCTGCACACAGTAAGCACTCAATAAGTGCCAATTGATTGATTTATTAATAATGGAGTAGTAAGCTTTCTCTGGTGAAAATGAATATCTTCTCAATTATTTTGCTTCATTTGACTAGGTTTCGGGCATTCTCATTACCTCTGAGTTTTCATATATCTTTTCAAAGCGAATTGCAGTTTATAATTACACCTCGGCACCTACCAAAGACCTCTGAGCCTCCAGATTGCAGGAATCAGTATCACAATTCCCACTGCAATGAATACATCTTCAAGGTCAAGTGGAGATTTTTGAGAAAAAGAACTAGGTGTGGCCATAGAAGGCCGGACCTAGTTGAGATTACATTAGATTAGACAATATTAATAATAATTATGATATTTGTTAAGCACTTACTATGTGACAAGCACTGTTCTAAGAGCTGGGGAAGATACAAGCTAATCAGGTTATCCCAAGTGGGGCTCACAGTCTTAATCCTCATTTTATAGATGAGGTAACTGAGACACAGAGAAGTGAAGTGGCTTGCCCAAGGTCACTCAGCAGACAAGTGGAGGAGCTGGGATTAGAACTCACGTCCTCTGACTCCCAAGCCCATGCTCTTTCCACTTGGCCGCACTGGCAAACGCTGTCTTCAGGGTTTAGGACCAGTTTGCTGCTTAGGGAGTCTGATACTTCCCCCAGAAAAAGAAGGAAGGTTTGTGTGCAAATGGTTATGGATCATTTGCAGAGTCAGTCCAATGTCGTGCACTAACAGTAAACTTGAAAAAAAATGTAAATTGCCAACCAGCTGACATCTGTGAAACCCTACCCATAAGCAAAAATTTTGCAATGGAATTATTAATTAATTATTATTATAATGGTATCCATTCAGCACTTTGTGCCAAACATTGTTCTAAGCACTGGGGTAGATACAAGGTCATTAGGTTGTCCCTCGTGGGGCTTGCCCAAGGTCACACAGCAGACAAGTGGCAGAGCCGGGATTAGAACCCACATCCTCTGAGTCCCAAGCCCGTGCTTTTGCCACGAAGCCACGCTCTGCAATGTTGTCAGTGAACGTCTCCCAAATCCACCCCTTCCTCTACATCCAAACTGCTACTACACTGGTTACTATTATGGTATTTGTTAAGTGCTTACTATGCCTCCAGCACTGTTCTAAGCACTGGGGTCGATACGTTAATCAGGTCTGACAAAGTCCCTGTCCCACAAGAGGCTCACAGTCTAAGTAGAAGGGAAAATAGGCATTTAACCCCCATTTTACAGATGAGGAAACTGAGGCCCAGAGAGGTGAAGTGACTTGCCCAAGGTCAAATGGCAGATAACTGGTGGAGCCAGGAGTAGAACCCAGGTCTTCTGACTCCCAGGCCTGGGCTTTTTCTGCTAGACCACTCTGCTTCTCTGTCCAAGCACTTGTCATATCTTGTTTCGACTACTGCATCAGCCACCCTGCCTCCAGCCACGCCCCTCTCCGGTCCATACTTCACTCTGCTGACCAGATTATTTTTCTTTTAAAAAATCACTCTTCCCACTCCTCAAAAACCTCCAATGGTTGCCCATTCTCTCTACATTAAGGAAAAACTCCTCAATATTGATTTTAAGGCACTCCATCAGTGATCTCACCCACAGCTGGAGAAGCAGTGTGACCTAGTGGAAAGAGCACAGGCCTGGGAGTCAGAGGACCTGGGTTCTAAACCCTGCTCCACCATTTGTCTCCTGTGTGAACTTGAGCAAGTCACTTCATTTTCCTGTGCCTCAGTTTCCTCATCTGTAAAACTGGGATTAAATTCTACTGCTTCCTACTTAGACTGTGAGCCCCATGTAGGATAGGGACTACAGTGCTCTGCTCATAGTAAGTGCTCCATAAATACTATTGAATGAATGAATGAATGACTATGTCCAACCTGATTATCTTGTATCCACCCCACCGCTTAGTACAGTGTTCGGCACAAAGTAAGCACTTAAATACCTAAAAAATAAAAAATAAAAGCAGAAACCTCCCACTGCAAGTGAAGGCTGGTTTCCAGTGGTCAGGGAGGAAGCCCTCTGACACCCATAGCTGACAGGTTTCACACCTTGCCCTGCGTCTAGGACTGTCTGTTTGAGCTCAACATACCTGCGTCCCTGCTCCCAGTCAAACCGTCCCCCGGCAGAGATGACCCTGTGGGTGTCCTCAGTTCTGGAGGTTCCCCCAAAGACAAGCCCTGCTGTGGGGTACCCAAGGAATCAAGATGAGCGTGAGGCCGCTCTGAGCCTCAGGTGAGCTTGCCTCCCCTCTTGAGGGCATGGCGGAGGAAGGCATGGCCCCAGTGTGGGACCCAGTACCCCTGCAGCATGGCTTAGTGGTAATAGCCTGGGCTTGGGAGTCAGAGGTCATAGGTTCCAATCCCAGCTCCCTCACATGTCAGCTGTGTGACTTTGGGCAAGTCCCTTAACTTCTCTGTGCCTCAGTTTCCTCATCTGTAAAATGGGGATTAAGACAGTGAGCCCCACGTGGGACAACCTGATTACCTTGTATCTACCCCAGCGCTTAGAACAGTGTTTGGCACATAGTAAGTGCTTAACAAATGCCAACATTATTATTATTATTATTATTAATGGTGTATATATGTATAATTCTATTTATCTATTTTGATGGTATTGATACCTGTCTACTTGTTTTGTTTTGTTGTCGGTCTCCCCCTTCTAGACTATGAGCCCATTGTTGGGTAGGGATTGTCACTATCTGTTGCCTAATTGTACTTTCCAAGCGCTTAGTAAATAAATAAAAATAAATAACGGTATTTGTTAAGTGTTTACTATGTGCAAAGCACTGTTCCAAGCACTGGGGTACATACGAGGCAATCAGGTTGTCCCACGTGGGGCTCACAGTCTTAATCTCCATTTTACAGATTGGGTAACTGAGGCACAGAGAAGTTAAGTGACTTGTCCGAAGTCACACAGATGATAAATGGCAGATCCAGGATTAGAACCCACAACCTCTGACTCCCAAGCCCGTGCTCTTGGCACTAAGCCATGCTGCTTTCCCTACAGTGCTCTGCACACAGTAAGCGCTCAATAAATATGATTGATTGAATGAATGAATGAATGAATGAATGAATGAATGGAAGCAGTCAGGGATTGTCTCTATTTGTTGATGAGTTGCACTTTCCAAGTGCTTAGTACAGTGCTCTGCACACAGTAAGCACTCAATAAATACGATTGAATGAAGTGGGAGAGAACAATACAAAAATAAACAGATACATTCCCTGCCCACAATAAGCTTACAGTCTAGAGTGGAGAAGACAGACCTAAATACAAATGAATTAATTACAGATATGTACATAAGTGCTGTAGGGCTGCGGGGAGCGAAGGAGGGGATGAATAAAGGGAGCAAGTCAGGGTAACCCAAAAGGGAGTGGGAGAAGAAAGGAGGGTTTAGTCAGGGATCGATCAATTGTATTTACTGAACACTTACTACGTTAGAAAAGCAGCATGGCTTAGTGGAAAGAGCACGGGCTTGGGAGTCAGAGGACGTGGGTTCTAATCCCACCTCTACCACTTGTCTGCCATGTGACCTTGGGCAAGCCACTTAACTTCTCTACGCCTCAGTTATCTCATCTGTAAAATGGGGATGAAGACTGTGAGCCCCACGTGGGACGACCTGATTACCCCGTACCCTCCCAGCGCCTAAACCACTGCTTAGCACATAGTAAGCACCTAACAAATACCAACATTATCATTATTATTATTTGAAAAGCAGCGTGGCTCAGTGGAAAGAGCCCAGGCTTGGGAGTCAGAGGTCATGGGTTCGAATCCCAGCTCTGCCCCTTGTCAGCTGTGTGACTGTGGGTGAGTCACTTCACTTCTCTGTGCCTCAGTTACCTCATCTGTAAAATGGGGATGAAGACTGTGAGTCCTACGTGGGACAACCTGATTACCCTGTATCTACCCCAGCGCTTAGAACAGTGCTCTGCACATAGTAAGCGCTTAACAAATACCAACATTGTTATTATTATTATGTGCAATACACTATACCGAGCGCTTGGGAGAGTACAATACACAGAATTAATGAACATGTTCAGTTGATCCAACTTCTTGTAAACTGCCCTCATCTTCCTCGACGAGCTTCCTGGTCAATGAGCATCTGCTTCCCCTCGGTCGGGACACCTTCACTCCAACCGACATAGGTTCCGTGGTCTCTCGTCTTTCGGAGAATTGATCTCTGGGCTTCTAGCATAAGCTGGGGATTAGCCCACCTGGCTAACCTCTCGTGTTCCTTCCCAAGCCCGCAATTAGACCTCAAAAAGGTTTGCCCCCCCACTTAAGACGACTGAAAGACTTCGAGCTGTGGCACAAAGACCCGTGATCTTTCCAAAAGGTAAACATGGCCGGCTTTTTGTTTCCCGCTCCCCGTTGCCCTCAGTGGCCATTGGTGGTATTGCCGTTAAATTTCTCTCCGGAAAAATCAGGCTTTCCAACCGTCCGTACCCTGTTTCGGGGTCTTGAAACCTATCCGAGCCCCCAAATCAGTGCCACGGGGCAGGGGTCGATTCTGCAATGGACGTTATCTGTGACCTCACCGGAGGTTTTCAGCCCTGAATTCACGCTGGAACTGTGACCTCACCGGAGGTTTTCAGCCCTGAATTCAAGCTGGAAGAGCCTCCTAAATCACCTTAGACACCCCTGGTCGCGCTCAGCCTCCGCTGGGTCCCAAAACCCCTGGACCTACACCTAGCGTAATTTTGGCGGGAGCCTACTCACTGCTTCCCAAGTCCCTGCATCCCCTCTCGTTGCCACTACTCTACATATAAAAACTGGCACACCCCCGAAGAAGTAGAGGTCATAGGGAATTAGCCTACTCCCAACCCCCACCCCCTGGGACTGGCCGTTTGATTCCCCAGTTCTTCACCCAGAGCTCCGTCTCTCCAGACTCCGTGGCAGGAGAACACCAACATCTGGATGTTCAAGGAGACCTAAAACTTTCTTGGTAAAGTAACAACCTAAACAAATCTGATTTAAACTGCCTTTTCCTTGATTTATATTTTCCCCTCTTGTACTTTCCCATACTTGTACTTTCCCGTAGGTGTCCTGCCCTCAGGTTTTTCTCCCTCCCTGGGGCAGAAGCCTCAATCCTCTGGAGTCCTGGCCGCTGGACTTCAAACCTTCAAGGATCCTCCCTAAACCTTCCTCGTGTCCTATGCCTGACCAGGACCCACAGCACGAGCTCACCCCATGTCCTGCCCACCCAGGCACACCAGCTCACTTCTCCACACCTTAGGATGGTTGAGGATCTTCTTCCCCCAATCTGGTCCCTCTACTTTCTCCTAGTCCCTCTCTCTGATTTTGCTATGTCATTTAGGGAGAGGCACCATGGGGTGACTCTGCTGAATTCCCCCTCCCTGTCCTAAGTGTAAGTGTGGGAGCCAGGAGAACTGGTCATCATACTTTGCTGTTTCCACCATCTGTCATTCATTTTAATGTCTGCCTTCCCCACTGGATTATAAATTCCTCATTGGCAGTAATAATGTCTCCCAACTATAGTGTGTTTAGTGGTAGTCACAGTGGTAATAGTAGTGAGAAGCAGTGTGGCTCAGTGGAAAGAGCACGGGCTTGGGAGTCAGAGGTGATGGGTTCAAATCCTGACTCTGTCACTTGTCAGCTGTGTGACTGTGGACAAGTCACTTCATTTTTCTGTACCTCAGTTCCCTCATCTGTAAAATGGGGATGAAGACAGTGAGCCTCATGTGGGACAACCTGATTACCCTGTATCTACCCCAGTGCTTAGAACAGTGCTCGGCACAGAGTACGTGCTTAACAAATACCAACATCATTATTATTATTATTAATAGCATTTATTAAGCGCTCAACGGATGCAGAGCCTTATACTAAGTCCTGGGAGAGAATACCCAGTTGGAAATTAGACACCATCCCTGTCTCTTGGAGGGCTCACAGTCTACTCACCCAAGTGCTTAGTAAGCTCTCGATACATATCATTGATGATATTCTCCCTTCTGTATCATGCGTGCACTTGGATCTGTGCCCTTTGGGCATTTGGCATGCACCCCACCCTCAGCCCCACTGCAGTTATGTACATATCTTTAAATTAATCAATAAATTATTTATTTATATTACCATCTGCCTCCCCCTCCAGACTGTAAGCTCGTTGTGGGCAGGGACTACACCAAGTCTGTTGTATTATACTCTCCCCAGTGCTTTGTGTGGTGCTCTGCACTGAGTAAGCACTCAAAAATTACCATTGATCACCTCCAACCCCTCGCCCACGTCCTGCCTCTGGCCCGCAACGCTCTCCTTCCTCATATCTGACAGACGACTCTCCCCCTCCTTCAAAGCCTTATTGAAGGCACATCTCCTCCAAGAGGCCTTCCCTGACTAAGCCCTCCTTTCCTCTTCTCCCACGCCCTTTTACATCACCCTGACTTGCTCCATTTGTTTTGCCCCTTCCCAGCCCCACAGCACTTACATACATATCTGTAATTTATTTATTTATATTAATGTCTCTCTTCCCCTCTCTAGACTGTAAGCTCACTGTGGGGGGGAATGTGTCCATTTATTGTTGTATTCATTCATTCAAAGTATTTATTGAGCGCTTACTAGGTTCAGAGCACTGTACTAAGCGCTTGGAATGTACAAATTGCTAACACATAGAGACAGTCCCTGCCCTTTGACGGGCTTACAGTCTAATCAGGGGAGACAGACAGACAAGAACAATAGCAATAAATAGAATCAAGGTGTTGAACATCTCATTTAAACAATAGCAAATAAATAGAATCAAGGTGATGTACACCTCATTAACAAAATAAATAAGGTAATGAAAATATATACAGTTGAGCGGTCGAGTACAGTGCTGAGGGGAGGGGAAGGAAGAGGGAGAGGAGCAGAGGGAAAGGGGGAAAAGAGGGCTTAGCTGAGAAGAGGTGAAGGGGGGCTAGAGGGGGAGCAGAGGGAGCAGAGGGAAAGGGGGAAGCTCAGTCTGGGAAGGCCTCTTGGAGGAGGTGAGCTTTAAGTAGCGTTTTGAAGAGGGGGAGAGAATTACTTTGGCAGAGGTGAGGAGGGAGGGCATTCCAGGATCGCGGGAGGACGTGACCCCTGGGTCAACGGTGGGATAGGCAAGAATGGGGGACAGTGAGGAGGTGGGCAGCAGAGGAGCGGAGTGTGCAGGGTGGGAAGTGGAAAGAGAGAAGGGAGGAGAGGTAGGAGGGGGCAAGGTGATGGAAAGCCTTGAAGCCTAGATTGAGAAGTTTCTGTTTCGTGCAGAGGTTAATAGGCAACCACTGGAGGTTTTTAAGAAGGGGAGTGACATGTCCAGAGCGTTTCTGAAGGAAGATGATCCGGGCAGCGGAGTGAAGAATAGACTGGAGCGGTGAGAGACAGGAGGAAAGGAGATCAGAGAGAAGGCTGACACAATAATCCAGCCGGGATATTATGAGAGCCTGTACCAGTAAGATAGCCGTTTGGGTGGAAAGGAAAGGGCAGATCTTGGCGATATTATAAAGGTGAGATTGGCAGGTTTTGGTGACGGATTGGATGCGTGGGGTGAACGAGAGAGCTGAGTCAAAGATGACACCGAGGTTGCGGGCCTGAGAGACAGGAAGGACGGTCGTACCATCCACAGTGATAGGGAAGTCAGGAAGAGGACAGGGCCAGCGCTTAGTACAATGTTCTGCCCACAGCAAATACTCAGTAAGTACGATTGAATGAATAAATGAATGAATGAATACAATCTCTGTCTCACATGGGGCTCACAGTCTAAGGGGGAGAGAGATCCATTTTACAGATGAGGAAACTGAGGCAAAGAACAGTGAAGTGACTTGCCCAGAGTCACACGGCATGAAAACATCAAGCATGACAAGCAGCATGGCCTACGAGAAGCAACATGGTCTAGTGGAAAGAACACAGGCCTGGGAATCAGAGGACCTGGGTTCTAATCCCTGCACTGTGAAATGCTTGTTGTGTGATGTTGGGCAAGTCACTTCACTTCTCTGGGCCACCCTTCTCTTGTTCCCCCTCATACTTAGACTGTGAGCCCCATGCAGGGCAGGGATTGGGTCTAACCTAATTAACTTGAACAGTCCCCAGTGCTCAGAACAGTTTTTGATACATAGTAAGCACTTAACAAATATCATGAAAAAGAGAAGTGGCAGAGCCAGATTTAGAATCTAGGTCCTCTGACTCAGAGAGGTCCATGCCTTCTCCACTAGGCCACGCTGCTTCTCCATGGGCACTTGGGCACATCTGCATTCTTATGTGATTACTGAATTCTTTATTGGGATATTATAAGCCCCTCAGAAGTACTGACTGTGTTGTTTCTGTTGAGCTCTCCCCAAAACTTAGCCTACTGCTTCACATCCAGTAGAGTTACCACTGCTTGGTAGGCACTGTGAAAGATTTACTGAAATTTCAGGTCCCTATTCCTCAATGGTGAGCATTTTAGCTCTTCCTTCCCTAGAAAAATTACCAGACAGCTTAGCTCGGGCAAAAGGTTTGACTTGTCTCTCTGAAAGTGGACGTCTGGAAGACAGGACTGTGTGATCAGAGCTGAAAGATATTGAGCAGTAGCTGTCAAATCCTCTGATGTTTTCAAAAATGTTCAGAGAACTGCATTCATTAAGGCGTCCATGTAAGTTCTGTGTGTTTCTCAGAAATAAGCGCTTTCTCTTAGATTAGAGGTGTTCAATCTCCACAGTAATTTATGTGCATAAACTAGGTCTCATGGGCCTGAAAACAGAAATAGAAATTCTCTTTAACTTACTCAATTTTCCAACAAGGACTGCTGCCTTGTATAGAAAATTGGACTAGCCTTTGTTTGGGAACAAAATGAGCGAAATGCGCAAACAGATGACCAAAAAACAGGAAGTTTGGTTGTGACACATTTCGCAGGGCAAAGGTGTGGAAAGCTTTGTCCAATTGCCAGAGGGTACTGTCCAGGAGGGACTCTGGGAGTCATTTGCACAGTCAGTGCTGCCTAATGGACTAGAATGTATGGGCCAGAATGTTTTTCAGTTAGGGTAGTTGCCTGGACACTTCAGCTCTTAGCACTCCCTTCTGTGTCACCCTAACTTGCTCCCTTTAGTCATCCCCCTCCCGGCCCCATGGCACTTATGTACATATCTATCATTTATTTATTTATATTAATGTCTGTCTCTCCCCCCGCCCCCAGACTGTGAGCTCAGAGAAGCAGCGTGGCACAGTGGAAAGAGCACGGGCTTTGGAGTCAGGGCGCATGAGTTCGAATCCCAGCTCTGCCACTTGTCAGCTGTGTGACTGTGGGCAAGTCACTTAACTTCTCTGTACCTCAGTTCCCTCATCTGTAAAATGGGGATTAAGACTGTGAGCCCCACGTGGGACAACCTGATTCCCCTGTGTTTACCCCAGTGCTTAGAACAGTGCTCTGCACATAGTAAGTGCTTAACAAATACCAACATTATTATTATTATTAGCTCATCGTGGGCAGGGAATATATCTGTTTATTGTTATATTTTACTCTCCCAAGTGCTTAGTACAGTGCTCTGCACTCAGTAAGTGCTCAATAAATACGAATGACTGACTGAAGCCTTCCCAGACTAACCTCTCATCCCCCCCACCCTAGTCTCCCTCCCTTCTGCATCACCTATGCACTTAACTCTGTACCTGCTAAGGACTTTGACACTGACTCCACCCCCATCCCCAAAGCCATTATGTATGTTCTTCTACGTTTCCTTCCTCCTCCTGCCCCCTCTTTAACTCTCTCATTTTTCCCAGCAGCATCTCAAGAGATCTCCCACCCTGCTAAAAATCCACCCCCTCCACCTCCATCCCATCCCTTTGCACCTTGTCAAACACTTGCCATCTCTCTTCTTCCTTCCCTGTCCGCTGTCTTCAAATGTTCACTCTCCAATGGCTTCCTCCCCACTGCTTTCAAACATGCCCATGTCTTCCCTATCCTAAAAAATAATCTCCCTTCGACCCCCTGGCTCCCTCGATTTATCACCTCATCCACCTCCTGCCATTCCTCTCCAAACTCTGTGAGCAAGTCTCCTGCACTTACTACCTCCGCTTCCTCTCCTTGACCCCCTCCCTTCAGTCTTCCACCCATTCCTCCACTCCATGGAAATAGCCTTCTCTATGGTCACCAATGATCTCCTTCTTGCCTCTACTCCATCCAAAAACTGGAGTGGGGAGCCCCTGGCTGTGGGTTAGAACTGTGGGTGGAAGCAGCGTGGTGTAGTGGATAGAGCATGGGCTTGGGAATCTGAAGGTCATGAATTCTAATCCCGGCTCTGCCACTTGTCTGCTGTGTGGCCTTGGGCAAGTCGCTTCATTTCTCTGTGCCTCGGGTACCTCACCTGTAAAATGGGGACTAAGACTGTGAGCCCTATGAGGGACAGGGACTGTGTCCAACTCGATTTGCTTGTTTCTACCCCAGCGCTTAGTACAGTGGAAAATCAATGGAATTTATTGAGCGGTTTCTGTGTGCAGTAATAAATGTTCTTCGCCACAGATTTCAGAAGGGCAAATTATGTTCAGGACTAATTGATATTGCTGTTTTGCTGGAACACAGTTTGTTGCGCCTTTTTCAGCCCCGCTTTCAGCATAATTTTAAACCTAGGCATTTAGGATGCTTTTTCTGTCCCTTTAAGGGGATGGAAAGGAAAAATGAGCACCTCTTTGACTCACTTTTTATTTTCATCTAGGAAATGTCAGGATTCTTACCTGAATCAAATTGGGCATCACTTCAATAGGAAGTGATTTCCTCCAGGCTGGGGTGGAGAGTCGGGGATTTGGCCAGCAGGATACAGAAGGCTGTTTCCCAAACCACTCACCATCAGTCAGTGGTACAGTGTGGAGCTCTGTAGTAAGCGCTTGGAAAGTACAATACAACAGAGTTGGCAGTCGTGATCCCTGCCCACAGGGACCTTACAGCCTAGAGGCGGGGAAGCAATACTCATGGCCAAGCATAATTCTGCTCTTTCCTGTAGGACCTGCCAATTTGCACTGTTACACTCCCCTCCCTGCCTCTCAGTTGGTCTGGTGCTTTGCACTGACCAGAAAGGATTGGGGACCATTCAGCATAATAATAATTGTGTTTGTTAAACACTTACTTAATTGCCAAGCGCTGTACTAAGTGCTAGGGTAGTCATTCGTTCATTCATTCAGTCGTATTTATTGAGTGCTTACTGTGTGCACAGCATTGTACTAAGCCCTGGGTAAAGTAAAATACAACAACAATTAGCAGACACAGTCCCCGCACATGGCGAGCTTACAGTCTAGCACTGGTCTGGGAGTCAGAAGGGCATGGGTTCTAATCCCAGCTCTACCACGTGGTGCTCTGTGACCTTGGGCAAGTCACTTCACTTCTCTGTGCCTCAGTTACCTCACCTGTAAAATGGGGATTGAGACCGTGAGTCCCATGTGGGACAAGTAACTGTGTCCAACCTGATTTGTTTGTATCCACCCCAGGTCTTAGCAGAGTGCCTGGCACATGGGAAGCACTTAACAAATACCATTCTTATTATTATTAGAGGCAGAGACAGACATTAATAGAAATAAATAAATAAATAAATAAATAAATAAATAAATAAATAAATAAATAAATAAATATTAAGCCAGTAACTGGCCCTATCCCACATGGGGCTCACAGTCTCAGCAGGAGGGAGAAGAGGTATTGTATCCCCATGGTAAGGATGAGGAAACCTAGTCCCAGAGAAGTGAAGTGACTTACCCAAGGTCTCCTGGTTCCAAGGCCTCAGGTCTTTTCACTAGGCCATGTTGCTTCTCTATATGTACTGGACAGTCCAGTTTTCAGCTGGTTTGTAGATGCAAAACTGGACGTCTTTATGTTGGATGTTTTTCCTTTCAGGGCCCAGCTCCCCACCACTTCAGCTCCTGCAACAGTGTTCCTTGGCTCAGAAGTGATGCCCACATTCACAAGGATCGGGGAGGGGAACACGGCAGCTCTGGAGCAAGTGGGGATTAATTCATTCATTTATTCAATCTCATTTATTGAGTGCTTACTGTGTGCAGAGCACTGTATTAAGTGCTTGGAAAGTACAATACAGCAATAAAGAGAGACAATCCCTGCCCACAACGGCCTCACAGTCGGGGGGGGGGGGGGGGGGGGAGACAGATGTCAATACAAGTAAACAGGCATTAATATCAATAAATAGAATCATAGATATATACATAAATAGATAAGTGCTGTGGGGCGGGGGGGCGGTGGAAGAGCAAAGGGAGTGAGTCATGGTGATGTGGAAGGGAGGGGGAGCTGAGCAGGGGTCCCCCCGGACTCACCCTCTAGGTTTGGGTAGCCTCAGCCAGACCCCCAGCTAATCGATGTCCCGGGCACCATTTTGTGGAAGTTCGGCTGAGGCACGTGATATCATAGAACTCGCTGTGTCAGAGGCCACGCTAGTTGAGGGTCTGGCAAAGCCTGAACTGTTACCTACCGTCAGTTGCCGGAGGCCAGGCAGGCTGGAGGTGGGAGGAAACACAGAAATCCCACCTGGGTCACAGTTATCAAGAGGATGGATGACTCCGTGACTAGTTGGCTTAGTGGAAAGAGCACAGAATTGGGAGTCAGAGGACATGGGTTCGAATCCCGGCTCCGCCACTTGTCTGCTGCGTGACCTTGGGCAAGCCACTTAACTTCTCTGTGCTTCAGTCACCTCATTTGTAAAATGGGGATTAAGACCATGAGCCCAGGTGGAACAATCTGATTACCTTGTATTTACCCCAGGGCATAGACCAGTGCTTGGCACATAGTAAACACTTAACAAATACCCTAATTGTTAGTATTATTATTAGCTAACTGGGAGGCCCAAGAAGTACACAATCCCAAGACCATTTGACTGGAAGCTGTTTGTGGGCAGGGAAAGTGACTACCAACTCTGTTGTAGTGTACTCTCCCAAGCATTCAGTACAGTGCTCTGCACTCAGTAAGCGCTCAATAAATGTCATTGATTGACTGCTCAATTGATCAAAACTCAGCATCCACCCAGGCTCAAACAAATGCCTTTTAATCAAGCTGGGGAAATTCTAGAATAATTATGAATCCCCGTTCTGTTAAATTGAAAATCTGTTTTGGGATTACCCCATTAGAAAATACATGTTCTGATCCCAGCTCGGCCCTGGCCTGCTGTGTGACTTTAGGAAAGCTACATAACCTCTCTAGGCCTCAGTTTCCACATCTGTAAAATGGGGCTACCTATTCGTGCTTCTACCTACCTCACAGGCATGTTGTGAGGATAATCACTTATTTTATTTTCATGTCTGTCTCCCCCACTAAATTGTAAACACCCTGGGGGCAGTGATCACATCTACCAATTCTACTGTACCCTGCAAAGCGCTTAGTACCATGACCACAGTTGGCACTCAAATACCATGAATTCTTCAATAAAAGGAGCTCGTTGAAGCACTTTGAAAACAGGAATGTTTTAGAAAAGCAAAGAGTGATTCTTCATCTTTTTCTTCTTCTGTCAGAGGCAGCGACCTCTCTTTGAGCCGGATATGAGTAACCAGAATGAGGCCTTCAATCTTTGGGACGAGAGTATCGAGCACCTCGGGGAATCTCAACTAATGGTCCATGTGGTCTCAGGTAGGCATGTTCACCTTTTCTGTGGCGGAGCTGGGGAGTAAGAAAGAAGCCGATGGAACGCCAGTCAACCGAGGGTCTGAGATTTATAATAATAATAATGTTGGTATTTGTTAAGTGCTTACTATGTGCAGAGGACTGTTCTAAGCGCTGGGGGAGACACAAGGGAATCAGGTTGCCCCACGTGGGGCTCACACTCTTAATCCCCATTTTACAGATGAGGTAACTGAGGCACAGAGAAGTTAAGTGACTTGCCCAAAGTCACACAGCTGACAAGTGGCAGAGCTGGGATTCGAACCCATAATCTCTGACTCCAAAGCCCATGCTCTTTCCACTGAGCCACGCTGCTTCTCTATTTATTCAAGCCGACGGATGGCAACTGAGGCCAGGGGCCCATTCATTCATTCATTCATTCACTCATTGATTCGTGCAACCATATTTATTGAGCACTTAATAAATGTGCAAAGCACTGTACTAATCACTTGAGAGAGTATAGGCAAGTCCCACCTGTCATTCTCCATGAAGTTAAACAAGTATAAACAGAGCTGACAAAACCCCTTCTCATCCATGATCCCTTCCAAATCATTGGCTGACTGATGCCCATTGTAGTTAGCATGTGGGGTCCACTGGGTGACTGTGATGATGATGGAGTTTCATTTGAAGAATGCCAGGCAAGCTTCGGTCCAAAAACCTCTGGGCCACAAACTTACGTGGAGGAATTGATGCTAGAACTAGTGGTGTATGCAGGTCCTCTCACCCTCTCTCATCCCTGCCCATGTATTTCCCATTGGGGCACAAGCCAAAACGAACTAGCAGGTGGGAAGGGGGGATATACACTGTGCCGTGCCCACAGAGGTGTTATAAATGCAGGCCTCATTTCTGGCCGAAGCGAGTGCAGCCCAGAGCCGACGCTGGGCTGTGGCACCATGACCCGCCAGGCGGTCACCTTGGTAGCCGTGGAGGTCTTCACCGCCCACATCAGCAGGCTATTTTTCAGGATTCCCGCTGGGCTTGTCCACCACACAGGCAGCCATAGGTAGTTCTTTGATTAGAAACCTTCACCACTGGAGGGCACGGCCCCCGCGGGGAGAACCCAGATCTAGTACCTGGGTCTCCTGATTCCCAGAGCCAGGACAGGCCCTTTCCACTAAATGCACAGTAGGGCTAAAGTTAAATGTATTTTTCCAAAGATAAAGTGAAATGGCATTGCCTTGTTTATTCTGCTTTAATAATGTTGGTATTTGTTAAGCGCTTACTATGTGCCGAGCATTGTTCTAAGCGCTGGGGTAGACACAGGGGAATCAGGTTGTCCCACGTGGGGCTCACAGTCTTAATCCCCATTTTACAGATGAGGGAACCGAGGCCCAGAGAAGTTAAGCGACTTGCCCACAGTCACACGGCTGACAAGTGGCCGAGCCGGGATTCGAACCCATGACCTCTGACTCCAAAGCCCGGGCTCTTGCCACTGAGCCACGCTGCTGCTCTACTTTGGACACCCTGTCCCCAACACACACACACACACACACAAAGAGATAATATATACATGTGTATATATTGTTGCTGACAACTGCAACAGCCTCCTATCAACAACATACAGGAGTTCCTCTAAGAGAATCCCCCCCAAAATGGTGAAAGAGCCTTCTGTCACTCCAGTAAAATTACCAATCCAAAAACAAGACAACACATCAAGAGGTCCACAACTATGCAACATACTGGCTCGCAGAACCCCGAAAACAAAGGCCATTGACCCTTGGACTCCTTTTTAGCCCCTCCAACCCCCCGCCCCTCCCCGGTTCCGCCCTGAAGGTGGGTTTCCTTGCCTCCGACATCGTAGTCAGGTAGGCTCGGGGCATTCCCAAGGCGTGACTGCAAATTTTGGGGCATCCCCCTTTTGGGAGATCAAGCAGTCCTTGCAAAAGGGTCTTGTTTGGGTCAGCTAGTATCACCTTCTTGAGCTGACTGTCCAGAGAATAAAGCAGGTAAGTGTTCCTTTCCTACCCCTTCGATATTACTAATATCAAAGGTATTACTGGAGGTGATGGGACGGATGATCTCTTCTTTGCTATTGTCTTTTCTCCCTTATGGTTGTAACTGTCCTGATCCCACCGGCCTTTCGTGTTCTATTTACTATTGTGTGACTCCTGATACCTGCCTTTGGTGGCACTGCCAGAAACTTCCTGCCCACCCCTTTCTCCTGCTCCTTACAGTTTTCCCCAAACATATAGTTTGAATAGCCCAATATCAGCTGAGTACCCCTCAACCTCAATGTCTAGCCTCCCTAACACATACGCACACGCTTTCTTTCATTCTTTGATTCATTCATTCCTTTGTATTTATTGAGTGCTTACTTCAGTGCAGAGCACAGTGCTAAGCATTTGGGAAAGTATAATATAACAATAAATGGACACATTCCCTGCCCACAATGAGCTTACAGTCTAGAGGGGGAGACAGACATTAATATAAATAAAAAAATTATGGATATGTACATAAGTGCATAAGAACAGTGGGGTTGAGAAGGGGAGAAATATAAAGGGAGCAAGTCAGGGTGACGCAGAAGGGAGTGGAAGAAGAGGAAAGGAGGGCTTAGTCAGGGAAGGCCTCTTGGAGAAAATGTGACTTCAATAAGGCTTTGAAGCGGGGGAGTGTAATTGTCTGTCAGATATGAGGAGGGAGGGCCTTCCAGGCCAGAGGCAGGACATAGGCAAGAGGTCAACGGTGAGATAGGAGAGATTGAGGTACAGTGAGAAGGTTAGCATTAGAGGAGCAAAGTGTACAGGCTGGGTTGCAGTAGAAGAGTAGTGAGGTGATGAAGAAGGGGGCAAGGTAATGGAATGCTTTATAGCTATGTGTCTCCAAATGCAGAGTTCATTCCTATGAATAGAGCAGCTGGGCAGCTTGTAAAGTTATAGGTGGAGACCTCAGAAGCCGAGAGACCAGGCTGGCAGGCAGTAATCAGGAAAGGGATTACTCTCCTGGAGCAAAGACTTCACGAAGTTCAGGATGTCAAGTGGCATCTCAGAAACAGGGACAGGTCCTATATAGGACAGACTTATTGGTGCAGCAAGACCATGTCCTTACTGCTGCAAGGAGTGTCAAGCACGGACCGGTCTTCTCAGCCAATCAGTGAGTCAGGGAATGGGATTTATCAAGCACCTATTCTGTGCAGGGCACTGAACTAAGGGTGCCTTGTCTTGTCTTATGCCATCGAGTCATCTCCAACCCATAGCGACTCTATGGACGCATCTCTCCCAAAATGCCCCACCTCCATCTGCAATCATTCTGGTAGTGTATCCATAGAGTTTTTTTGGTAAAAATATGGTAGTGGTTTACCATTGCCTCCTTCCGTTCAGTAAACCTGAGTCTCCGCCCTCAGTTCTCTCCAGTGCCGCTGCTGCCCAGCACAGGTGAGTTGACTTAGAGCAGATTGCCTTCCACTTGCTAGCCACTGGCCAAGCTAGGAATGGAATGGGTAGGTTTCTGCTTGACTCTCCCTCCTGTAGTTGAGACTGGTAGAGTACTGGAAATTCTCCAGGTGCGACCCTGAGAGGGGTTACTAAGGGTATGGGAGAGTGCAATAGGGCTAGCAGACACCATCCCCATCCTCAAGGAGTCTGCAATCTAGTGAAGAATAGAGAAACTAAAATAAATCACAGACAAAAGCAAGTCATCAAGAAGCAGCATGGCGTAGTGGATAAAGCATGGGCCTGGGAGTCAAAAGGTCACGGGTTCTAATCCCAGCTCCGCCACTTGTCTGCTGTGTGACCTTCATCAAGTCACCTCACTTCTCTGGGCTTCAGGTACATCATCTGTAAAATGGGGATTGAGACTGTGAGCTCCATGTGGGACTATTTGCTTGTATCCACCCCAGGGTTTAGTACAGTGCTTGGCACATAGTAAGCACTTTACAAATACCATTTTTATTATTGTTAATATTATTAATAAAGAAAAATATGTACAGAAGTGTGACAGGGGAGTGTGCATAATTCAGTGCTTAACTGATGTGAAAGTGCTGATGTGGCAGTTGGGGGGGATACCGGATAGGGAGAGGGAAAATAATCAGGGAGAATGCACAGATAGGACTTGGCTGGCAGGAGTGACATCTTCTAAACCAAAGGACAATTATCCGTGCATACATATCTACAATAATTTATTTCAGTGTCTATCTCCCCCTGTAGACTGTAAGCTTCTTGTGGGCAAGGAATGTGTCCACCAATTCTGTTGATTTGTACTCTCCCAGGTCATAGCTCAGTGCTCTGCATTCAGTAAGCGCTCAGTAAATACCATTGACTGATTAAATTTCTCAACCTTGGACACTTTGGGACAGTGAATCAAACTGAAGGAGAAATGGGGAATCAATTTTCCAGAAAATAACAAACAGAAATCTAAGGGAAGCTCAAGCATAAGATTTGAGCCTGCTAGTGAGTGACTTTTTCTGCTGTTTACACAGCAATGGGATTTTTACCCACACTCCCCCTACTAACTTGTAGATGGGTTAACCTGAGCTCGCCCCTATAGGATTAGCAACAGGTGGTCTTGCTATTGGACTAGCAAAGACCAATTTGACTCCTGGGAAATAAAGGTGCAGACCCTGAAGCTTTAAGAAACTCCCATTTTTCACCATTTAACTTACCACTGGTGAAAGTGAAATTTGGAGAACATTTTATTATTTCTAATAAACTCAGTGTCACGTTATCTTCACCTCCAATTTTAAATACATCCCTACCATCTGTCTTTTGGTCTCAACAGGTAAGAACAATTGCGTTTTAGGTTACTTACAACCAATTCCCTGTTGGTCAGAACTGCTTGTGATGGCTCACAGCTCATAGAGTGGCCAGTGGAAGAAATTTTTTTTAAAAGATCATTCTTAGGGAAAGATGATCTCCTTAGGATTCCCTCTTCTGATATCGCAAAATCAAAACTACTTACATTTTCCTTGAAAGCTCTAGATGCCATTTTCAATTAATGAGGTTTACTGTTCACATAGACTCACACTCGCACAGATCTCCTGTGCTAAATGGTCAGTGTCATCTTTAATTAGAGGCTTCATCTGAGTGGTTCAGGAATTGGGTTTCCACAGGTTTCTGGCTCTATCAGATCAGGCAGGCATATTTAGGAGCATTGGGCTAAACTCCCAACCTCTCTGCACTCAGCTATGCTGTCCTCAACCCAGCTTTGCTGAGCTCACCCACCTGTGGGGACGATAACCAACACCAGGCTATCTAAACAGCTGCTGGAAGGCAAGCCGAAATTGAGGAACTGGAAACAGGGAGAGCAGAGGGAGCATTTTAAGGATATGATACAAAGAAGCTTCAGACGAGGCTGCATCCCTGCTGAAAACCCAGAGTCAGTTGCTGTGGATAGAACAGCGTGGTACGCTGCTGTCCAGAAAAGAGCAGTTCTGTTTGAGTGAAACCTTTGTAAGGCCCGTGAGACAAAGGGGCAAAAACAGAAGAGCCAGGTGCTGCGAACAACAGACACAGCAGCTCGACGAGGGAGAGCCCTTCTTTGTGAAAAGAGTGGCCGGGACTGTGGGTCCCACCCGTGCCCTTTACAGCCACATCCTCACACGTAGATAGAGTGGCCGCTGACAGCACTAAAGATTTTAATGAGAAGCAGCGTGGCCTAGCGGAAAGAGGGCAGGCCTGGGAGTCAAGAGACCTGAAATCTAATCCAGGTTGTGCAACTTGCCTGCTATGAGGAAACTGAAGCATAAAACAGTTAAGTGACTTGATCAAGGTCACAGAGCAGGCAAATGGCCGAGTTGGAACCCAGGTAGAGTGGGCACAAGGAAAACACCCCTCCCCAACCTCCACCCCACGAAATAGTGTGGAAGCCCCTCGTGGACAGAAAACATGTCTCATGCTTCTGTTTCACTTTCCCAAGTGCTTAGTACAGTACAGTACAGAACCCAGTGGGTTCTAAGTGATTCCTTTTTAATCCTGATATGCTTTTTACATGTTACTACCTTTTATCCCCTATTTCTTCCTCCTGCTCCCTCAATTTGCAAATAATTCTCTGTCTCCCTTACTAGAGTGTAAGCTCCTTTTGGGCAGGAAATGTGAGTCTGGTGTTTTGTTGTATTCTCCCAAGTGCTTAATAGGGTTTCAGTGCTCTGCACTCGGTAGGTGCTCAGTAAATTCCCTTGGTTGACTGGCAGACAAGCATTTGGGCCCTGGGCATGTAAATCCAAAGTGAACAAATTTTAAAAAAATTTAATTGGAGGAGGCTTTTGGGGAAATTGAGTTTAATTTAAAAATCATGATGCTCGGGGTAGAAATTGGGTTAATTTGGATAAAGCCCTTAGAAATTAATTCCCTACCATGCTCTGGGTAAGTAGAAAATAGTGTCTGAACAGTAATAATAATAATAATAATAATGGTGGTATTGGTTAAGCACTTACTATGTGCAAAGCACTGTTCTAAGCACTGGGGGGATACAGGGTGATCAGATTGTCCCACATGGGGCTCACAGTTTAAATCCCCATTTTACAGATGAGGTAACTGAGGCGCAGAGAAGTGAAGTGACTTGCCCAAAGTCACACAGCTGGCAAACAGCAGAGCCGGGATTATGACCTCTGACTCCCAAGCCCAGGCTCTTTTGATTGAGCCAGTACTGTAGGGTAGGTCAGATATGGGAATAATCCACCTCTATCTTGCAGAATAATATTTGCTAAGTGCTATGTGCCAAGCATTGAACTAAGCACTGAGGTAGATACTAAGCATGAGGTCCCACATAGAGCTCACAGTCTCGTGGCTCAGTGGAAAGAGCACGGGCTTTGGAGTCAGGGCTCATGAGTTCGAATCCCAGCTCTGCCACTTGTCAGCTGTGTGACTGTGGGCAAGTCACTTAACTTCTCTGTGCCTCAGTTCCCTCATCTGTAAAATGGGGATTAAGACTGTGAGCCCCATGTGGGACAACCTGATTCCTCTGTGTCTACCCCAGCGCTTAGAACAGTGCTCTGCACATAGTAAGCGCTTAACAAATACCAACATTATTATTATTATTATTATTAAGAAAGAGAAAGAACAGGTATTGAATCCCCATTTTACAGATGAGCAATTCAAGGCACAGAGAATTTAAGTGACTTCCCCAAGGTCACACGATGGACAAGTGGAGGAGCCGGAATCTGACAGAGTAGTTGGGATTTCTGGAAAACTGTGTTTTGAGGGTGAAATTCTCCCTGACCAGTGTCAGTCTATACCTGACACTTGAACTCAACAGCAGCTGTCAGAGTCAGGGGTCAGTACAGTTTATTGGCCAGGCTCCAGAGAGCTACAGCCAGCTCCCAAATGACATCCAGGGCCCATGGCAGCAGGCTCCATTCCTCTCATTGCACCTCACCCCCACTAGACTTGATCCCCCATCTGCCCTGTGTCAACTTCTGTGTCTGAGCCAGACTGCCTTCAATTATGGGAGACCCCCTTGCTGTCTGAGTGGCCACCAGGACCAGCATACACTCATCTACCCATTCTCAGTCCCTACTTCCCTCTCTAGAGCAAGTTTGAAGAAATACGGTCAATGTTCAGAAAATAAGAAGTCCTTTAGAATATAGAACTCTGAAAGTTGTCTCATAAGAAAAATGCACTTAGAAGATTCTTAGTTTCTCCCTTTCCAGATGAAACCCCTAAGGATGCCACTGTATTAGTGCATTTACCCAGTGGCATTGGGAGGATAAGTGTCAGATTTATTAGAAGTGACAGGAGAGAGGAAGAAGAAGAAAAAAGAAAAAGCTAAGATTTCAAACTCGACAGGTGAATGTTCTTCGGGAGAAAAGACTGAAAAATGAAGAATTCTGCCTCAAAAATGAACTCAAACAGATTTTCTGGTCACTTGTCAATGATCAGAACACCAAAGGAGAAGTCACCTGCATTCAGAAAGTGTCAGCAGCCTCTCAATTGGTGATATTTATTGAGCGCTTTAGGTGGCAGAGCACTGTAGTAAGTGCTTGGGAGAGGACGATAGAATAGAGCTGGTAGCTGCTATCAAGCAGCTCGGTCCTGAGGGATGAGTGGGAGGCCTTGCAGGGACCAATCAATCAATTGATCATATTTTTTGAGCATCTACTCTATGCAGAACACTGTACTAAGCAGTTTGGCGAGCACAATAGAGTAAGTAGACAAAATCCCTCCCCTTGAAAAGCTTACAGTCTAGCTGAGGAGGGAGATATTAAAATAAATCACAGCTAGGGGGAGGCAGCCCCTCTCAGGGTCACACCTGGAGAGTTTCCAGTACTCTACCAATCTTGACTATGGGAGGGGGAGTCAAGCAGAAACAGCATGACTTAGTGGAAAGAGCCCGGGCTTGGGAGTCAAAGGTCATGGGTTCTAATCCCGGCTCCACCACTTGTCAGCTGTGTGACTTTGGGAAAGTCACCTCACTTTTCTGTGCTTCAGTTCCCTCATCTGTAAAATGGGGATTAAGACTGTGAGCCCCACGTGGGACAACCTGATTACCTTGTATTTACCCCAGCACTTAGAACAGTGCTTGGCAAATAGTAAGTGCTTAATAAAAACCATCATTATGATTATTATATCCATTCCATTCCTAGCTTGGGCAGTGGCTAGCAAGTGAAAGGCAATCTGCTACAAGTCAAAACCCCTGTGCTGGGCAGCAGCAGCATGGGAGAGAGTCTAGGGCAGAGACTCGAATTTACTGCGTGGAAGGAGGTGATGGTAAACCACTTCCAGATTTGGACCAAGACAACTCTATGGATACCAAGAAAACTCTATGGATACACTACCGGAATGATGGCAAATGGAGGTGGGGCTTTCTGGGAGAGGTGTGTCCATGGCGTCGCTATGGGTTGGAGACGACTCAACAGCATAAGACAGAGCAGGGGAGGCAGCATAATTTGTGGAAGCAGCGTGGCCTAGTGGAAAGATCATGGGCCTGGGAGTCTTCATCAGCATCATCATCAATAGGATTAATTGATTTATTTATTTATGGAGTGCTCATTGTTTGCACAGCACTGTACTAAGCATTTGAGAGAGTACAATACAACAGAATTGGTAGACACAGTTCCTGTCTACAATGAGCTTACAGTCTAGAAGTGGGGAGAGACATTAATATAAATAAATGATTTATAAGATATAATTTATAGATACATACTTAAGTGCTAAGTTTCTAATTTAAGATCTGGGTTCTAATCCTACATCCTTCACTTGCCTGCTATTTGACCTTAGGCAAGTCATGTAATGACTCTGTGCCTCAGTTTCCTCAATGGTAAGATGGGGATTCAATACCTGTTCTCTCTCTTACTTAGACTGTGAGCCCCATGTGGGACATGGACTGTGTTCAACCTGATCAACTTGCATCTACCCCAGCATTTAAAACAGTGCTTGACACAGAGTAAGTGCTTAACAAATGCCATAATTATTATTATCATCCTTATACATTATTTTCTCTAAGGCTATTTTTTAACAAGCTTTATGGGTCCCAAATCACCTGATTTGTGAGGTGAACATGGTCAGAAGGAAAGAACACAGATCTTCACTGATTAAAATCAAAACCACCAGGCACGATCTTCCTTAATTCTCCTCTCCTATTCTTATTTTTTCAGCCCCACCCTCCTCCTGCCCCTCCTGCCTGCCTGCCCTGCCCTGCCTGCCTGCCTGCCCTGCCTGCCTGCCCCTCCTGCCCCTCCTCCTGCCCCTCTTCCACTCTTCCCTACGGTATCTCGAGAGATCTCCCACCTCCTCTCAAAATCTATCCCTTCCACCTGCACTGCCAATCATCCCTTGCATAATTCTCCCACGCTTCTCCCACACTTCTCCCACGCTGGAGAAGCAGCGTGGCTCAGTGGAAAGAGCATGGGCTTTGGAGTCAGGGCTCATGAGTTTGAATCCCAGCTCTGCCACTTGGCTGTGTGACTGTGGGCAAGTCACTTAACTTCTCTGTGCCTCAGTTACCTCATCTGTAAAATGGGGATTAAGACTGTGAGCCCCACGTGGGACGTCCTGATTCCCCTGTGTCTACCCCAGCGCTTAGAACAGTGCTCGGCACATAGTAAGCGCTTAGCAAATACCAACATTATTATTATTATTATTATCCCTTCGCACCTTATTAAAATGTTTGCCCCCTCTTTACTTCCTTCCCTGAAAGCCATCTTCAAACTCCAGTGGCTTCTTCCTCACTACTTTCAAACACGCTCTCGTCTCCCCTCTCCTAAGAAAAAAAATCCTCCCTTGACCCCATGGCTCCCTCCAGTTAGCACCCCATCTCCCTCCTAACATTCCTCTCCAAGATCCTTGAGCTAGTGGTTTACACCCACTGCCTCCACTTCCTCTCCTCCAATTCTCTCTTTGACCCTCCCCCCTCCAATCTGACTTCCACCCCCTTCACTTCATGGAAACTGCCCTCTCTAAGGTCACCAATCATCTCCTTCTTGACAAATCCAATGGCCTCTACTCCATCCTAATCCTCAACTTCTCAACTGCCTTCGGCACTGTGGACCACCCCCTTCTCCTGGAAATATTATCCAACCTTAACTTCAATGACACTGTCCTCTCCTGGTTCTCCTCCTATCTCTCTGGCCGCTCCTTCTAAGTCTCTTTCACCGGCTCCTCCTCTGCCTCCTAACCCCCTCAAGGCTCAGTTCTGGGTCCCTTTTTATTTTCCATATACACCCACTCCCTGGAGAACTCATTCACTCCCATGGCTTCAACTACCATCTTTACGCAGATGATTCCCATATCTACCTCTCCAGCCCCGACTTATTTCCTTCTCTGGGGTCTTGCAGAGGCTCACATCTTCTTGAATGTCCCACTGACCCCTCAAAATTAACATATTGAAAACACAACTCCTCATTTTCCTGCCCAAACCCTGTCCTCCTACTGACTTTCCTACCACTGTGGACACCACCACCATTCTCCCTGTCTCACAAGACCATAACGTTGGCATTATCCTCAACTCATCTCTCTTATTCAACCCTCATATTCAGGCTGTCACCAAATCCTGTCAGTTCTTCCTTCACAACATCTTTGTAATCTGTCCCCTTCCGCTCCATCTAAACTGCCATTACTCTGGTCCAAGTGCTTAGAATATTCCCCCTTGACTACTGAATCAGCCTCCTTTCTGACCTCCCTGCATCCTTTCTCTTCCCCTTCCAGTCCATGACTCCCTCTCTGCCCAGATCATTTTTCTAAAAAACTGTTCAGTTCACTTCTCCCTACTCCTCCAAAATCTCCAATGGTTTCCTATCCATCTCTACATCAAACAGAAACTCTTTACCCTTAGCTTTAAGGCATGCAATCAACTCTCCCCTTCCTATTTTACCTCACTAATTTCCTATTTCTTTTGAAATGTGGTGTTGGAGAAGGCTTTTGTTAATACCGTGAACTGCCTGAAATACAAACAAATGGATTTTGGAGCAAATTAAGCCAAAGTGATCTTTGGAAGGCCAAATGACTCGACTTAGATTAGCATGCTTACACATCATCAGAAGGACTAATTATCTGGAGAAGACACTAATGTTTGGAAAAGTCCAGGGAAAATGTGGACGAGGCAGACCGGCAGCTAGATGGATGGAAACCGTAGAGACCATAACAGAAGAACCGTTAGCAAGGTTATGGATAATGGCAGAAGACAGGGCATTCTGGAGAAAATATATCCATAGAGTCACTATGAATCGGAAACGACTCGACAACCCTTGATAATAATAATAATTTCCTACTACAACCCAGCCTGCACACTGCACTCCTCCAATGCCAACCAATTTACTGTACTTCAGTCTCATCTGTCTCACTGCTGGCCTCTTACCCATATCCTTCTTCTGGTCTGCAGCTCCCTCCCCTTTTATAGAGCACGGGCCTCGGAGTCAGAGGACCTGGGTCCATTCATTCATTTATTCATTCATTCAATTGTATTTATGAGCACTTACTGTGTGCAGAGCACTGTACTAAGCACTTGGAAAGTACAATTCAGCAATAAAGAGAGACAATCCCTGCCCACATCGGGCTTACAGTCTAGAAGGGGAAAGACAGATATCAAAAAAAGTAAATAGGCATCAATGTAAATAAGTAGAATTACAGATATATACACATCCAAACAAGTAAACAGGCATTAATATAAATAAGTAGAATTATAGATATGTATATATATACGCAAGTGCTGGGGGCGGGGTTGGGGGTAGAGCTAAGGGAGCGAGTCGGGTCGACGTGGAGGAGAGGGGGAGCTGAGGAAAAGGGAGCTTAGTCTGGTTCCAATCCCAGCTCTGTCACTAGTCTGCTGTGTGACCTTGGGCATGTCACTTCACTTCTCTGGGCCTCAGTTCCCTCATCTGCAAAATGGGGATTCAATAACTGTGCTCCCTCCTATTAAGAATGTGAGCCCAATATGAGGCTTGATTGTTTTATCTTCAGAAGAAGTGTGGCCTAGTGGGAAGAGCAGGGAACTGGGAGTCAAAGCACCTGGGTTCTAATCTCAGATTCGCCACTTGTCTGCTGTGTGACCTTGGGTAAGTCACTTCACTTCTCTAGGCCTCAGGTTCCTCAATGTAAAATGGGGATTAAGACTGTGAGCCCCACCTGGGATAGGGACTGTGTCCAACCCGGTTATTTTCTTTCTACCCCAGCATTAAGTAGAGTGATACATAGTAAGTGCTTAGCAAATACCACAATTATTATTATTATTGTTATTTATATCATTATTATCATCATCATTGTCTACCCCAGTGTTTAGAACAGTGCCTGGCACATAGTAAGTGCTTATTGAAAAACATAAAACATAAAAAAAATTCAGCCCCAGCATTTAGTACAATACTTGGCACATAGTAAGTGCTTAACAAATACTACCATTATTGTTATTATTATTATATCTGACAGACAGCCACTCCTGGACTGCGTGTAACCTGATTAGCTTATATTGACCCCAGTGCTTAGTACAGTGCCTGGTACACAGTAAGTGTTTAGCAAATACCATTATATGAAAAAAAAAAACCTCGATGCATTCTTTCCTATTATGAAATAATGTTCAGAGGAAGATAATCACTTTGCTTGCTGGTCACCGCAATAAGGCTGGTCTTGCATCCTCTATAGTAAAAATTAGCAACTACTATAATTGGCTGATGCATTGCCAGAAGAGGTTACATTTTTCATAGCTGCAATTTTACAGTTGTGCTATTTTTCATTATACTAAATGCCCTGTATGATTCCATTAGTATCATTGTGTATTATGAATTATCTCCATGAACTGGTGTATGAAATCTTTCTCTAATGTAGTCTGATTGTATGTGAGTCGCCATGTTGGGTAATCAAAGTTTTTCTTTGGATTTTTTTCATATTCAAATGACATTGCCTCCACTTGGTTGTGTAACTGCTTAGCTGTGGTAATGAGGCTTTCTAAATTGCTTAGCCTTTTATTTTTGTGTCTGTCTCCATTGCTGGACCATAAGCTCCTGCAGAAGAGGGATCATCTCTACTTACTCTATTGTATTCTCCCAAGTGCTTAGTACAGTGCTCCACGCTGTAGATACTATTGAAAATAATAATAGATACTATTGATAATAATTATTCTGGTGTTTGTTAAGCACTTACTGTGTGCCAGGAATACCAAAATTATTACTGATGGACTGATTTAACACTTTCGAGGATTGAGGGTCATCCATTGCGGTTTGACATTACCTCCCACTTATATTATTGTTATTATTATAGCTCTAAAGTGCTTTCTATGCATCAAGCACTGTTCTAAGGACTAGGGTAGATACAAACTAATCAGGTTGGACACAGTCCATATCCCACATGGGACTCACAATCTAAGTAGGCGTGAGTAGGATTTATTCCCTATTTTATAGTTGAGAAAACGGAGGCACAGAGAAGTGAAGTGACTTGACCAAGGTCACACAGCAGACATGTGGTGGAGCTGGGATTAGAACCCAGGTCCTCTGACTTCCAGGCTCATACTCTTTCCATTAGGCCATGCTGCTTCCCCCTTTCTTTTGGTTTTCTGGATTTCCCTATACCGTGCTCTGCACAAAGGAAATGCTCAATAAATACCATACCAATGCATTGATTTGTTGATTGGATATCACAATTTCAAAGACTTGGATTTTGGTTCCACACCCATTCAGCCCAAAGCAAAGGATTCTTTAGAAATCACCGGTGAACCTGTCCTAATCATCAGCTGTAGCTTCCTTTTCAAACCCTGGGCAGTGATAGCAATGTCTGATGTCCAGAGAATTTGTCACTTGCCTGCTGTGTGACCTTGGGCAAGTCACTTCACTTCTCTGGGCCTCAGTTTCTTCATCTGTAAAATGGGGATTAAATTCCTGTCTCCTTCCCCTTAGCTTGTGAGCCCCATGAGGAACAGGGATTGGGTACCTTGTATCCACCCCAGTGCTCAGTATAGTGCTTGGCACAAAGTAAGTCATAAACACTTACCACAGTTCTTCTTATTATTAATGTTATTATCCATCTCTAAGCAATTATAAGATCATCAAGGACCGGAACCATGTTTTCTACATTTATAGTATGTTCCCAAGCACCTAGTAGAGTGCCATGCATCATGCTGTAGTAGGTGCTCATTGCAGCGTGGGGAAGCAGCGTGGCTCAGTGGAAAGAGCCTGGGCTTCAGAGTCAGAGGTCATGGGTTTGACTCCCGGCTCTGCCACTTGTCAGCTGTGTGACTGTGGGCAAGTCACTTAACTTCTCTGTGCTTCAGTTACCTCATCTGTAAAATGGGGATTAACTGTGAGCCTCACGTGAGACAACCTGATTACCCTGTATCTACCCCAGCACTTAGAACAGTGCTCTGCACATAGTAAGTGCTTAACAAATACCAACATTATTATTACAGAGGGAAAGAGAGAGGAAGGAGAGGGGAGAGAGAAGGAGAGAGAAGACTGTCCATAGGGTAGAAGGCCATGCCACCAAGAAAATAAGACTCTAGAACTTTATCATCATCATCAAAATCATCCCTGATGACATGTCCCTAATGTGTAGGCCATCGGTAGAGTTCAGCAGAGATTAAAAGACATGATCCCTGCCCTCTAGGAGCTTACAATCTACCACAAGGACAATGGGAAGGTGGGAATGGTTGTGTGCCTCAAGTTCTCTTTTCCCTGATAATACTACTGGCTTGGCAGCAGGTCTCAAGATTCTATTTGCCAGGGGGAGTGAGGGACTTGAGGGCGTGTTGGGGACAGGGGGTGGGAAGGGCTGTTGGGCATGCCATCAGCAGGACTGGTGAGGCATCAATGGGGCATCGGTCCAGGGGTGTAGAGAACTTTTACTCTTGAAGAACAGAGTCAAGTACATGTCTTAGTACTTAGTGCTTAGTACAGTACTCTGCACACAGTAAGTGCTCAATAAATATGATTGAATGAATGAATGTCTTCAGATTGATTTTAATGGGCTTCCTCACTGCTAGATTGTTAGCTCCTTCAGGTTTATTGTAGTGTTTCTCTTCCCTGCTGGATTGTAAGCTCCTTGAGGGCAGGGGATCGTGTCTACTAACTCCACTGTGCTATCATTCATTCATTCATTCAATTGTATTCATTGAGCACTTGCTGTGTGTAGAGCACTGTACTAAGCACTTGGGAAGTACAATTCAACAATAAAGAGAGACAATCCCTGCCCACACGGGACTTACAGTCTCATAGGGGGAAGACAGACATCAATACAAGTAAACAGGCATCAATGTAGATAAATAGAATCATAGATATGTACACATCAAAACATCCCGATATATATCCCTCTATATCCCAATATAGACACATCAAAACACTGTGCCTATCCTGAGCGCTTAGTACAGGGCCCTGTGCGCAGTCGAATATAAGATCCTTGAGGGCAAGGATTGGATCTGCTAACTCTAGTCTCCTCTCCCAAGCTCTTAGTATGGTGCTCTGCACATATTAGGTGTTCAATAAATACTACAGATTCATCGACTGATCATTCTCCCTTGGTGCCAGATTCCCCGAGGGTTACCTATGGATAGGGAACATGCCCATAGATTCCGAGGACTCGCCCTGCTGCCTTGCCCCCGCTCCCCCCCCACACACACACAAAGGGAGCCTACCTACCATCGAAGGGAGCCTCTGACCACCCCAATAGTGCCTCCTCTCCGACCTGGTCCCCATCCACTCTCTGATGAAGAGTGATTGTGACAGTATTACCTACTAGCTACCAGTGTCAGCGTCCTTCTCAAGCAAAAGTCAAAGCTCGAAAGAGCTGAAAGGCGGTGAACTATCTTAGTCATACACAACTATTACGAGAGAAACATCAATGGCAGCTGGATTTGCTGAGAGTTTTCAGAGCCTATGTCAATGCGCCAGACACATGTAGGTTCTTGAAAAGGTTCTCCTGGAATTGTGCTCTTGAAATGAAATGGAATTGGTTTGGATATAAGAACTTTGAAATGACTGGAAAACTGGTCTGAGAAACACAAAGGAAGAATAATCATAAAATGCACTGTGCCTTGTTGTTTGGCACTGGGCTCTGATGATCCAGTTTCATTTAGCATCTTCGTTAATGATCTGACAGAAGGAGTAAATAGCCTGGTAATGAAATTCACAAATGGTAATGGATTGGACAGTTTTGCAAACACTGATCAGGACTGAGAAATTATAAAAAGAAGTTCAGAGAGCTTAAAGCTGGTAATAATAATAATTATGGTATTTGTTAAGTGCTTACTGTGTGCCAAGCACTGTTCTGAGCACTGGGCTAGATACAAGGTCATCAGGTTGTCTCCCATGGGGCTCACAGTCTCAATCCCCATTTTGCAAATGAGGGAACTGAGGCCCAGAGAAGTGAAGTGACTTGCCCAAGGTCACACAGCAGACAAGTGGCAGAGTTGAGATTAAAACCCAGGACCTTCTGACTCCCAGGCCTGTGCTCTATCCACTAGGCCATGCTGCTGAGTCAACGTTAAGCACTTGGTGTTCACCCCACCCTCAGCCCCTCAGCACTTATGTACCTAGCCTTATACTCGGCCATTTCCCCTGTTTAATTTATCTTAATGTCTGTCTCTCCCTCTAAACTGTAAGATCCTTGTGGGCAGGGAACGTGTCTACCAACTTTGTTATACTGTTCTCTCCTGAGTGCTTAGTACAGTGCTTTGTGCACAGTAAGTGCTCAATAAATACCATTGATTGATGGCCTGATGGAACTTGGAAAAGGGAATGCTGTGGGTGGGGAGGCAGGGTAAACAATAGAAGGAGAAAGCAAGAAAGGGTTCACTCTAACAATTAAGCATTTACTATATGGTAAGCACTGTGGTAGAGCCAATATCATCAGATCAGACCCAGTCCCTGTTCCCCATAGGGCTCAGAGCCTAAGAGCTGAGGAGAGCAGATAATCTCATCCCTATTTTACAGATGAGGAAAAGGAGACACAGAGAGGGTAAGTCACTCCCCTAGGGTCATACAGCAGGCCAGTGGCAGAACCAGGGATCAAGCCCAGGTCTCTCCAGACTGGACTCCCATGCTCTTTCCACTGAGCGACACTGCCTCCCTGAATCCTCTTTGGGCTCAGCACAGTAACAGTGGTATTTGTTAGGCACCTGTATTTGCAGAGCACTGCGCAGACCTGAGTTAGCCTGGGATCTTGCTCCCTATCACTGTACTAAAAGCTGGGGAAAAAAAATACACCAGTGAGAATTAAACACAGTCCCTGGCCCTCAAAGGGTTCACAATCTAAGCAAAAAAGGTCATGGCCATCTAAGGAAAGGTGAAACTTTAAAAACACAAAAGCAGCCTTAAGACAAGGGCATCGATAAATAGAATGAGAGCATCAGGGAAAGAGCAGCTTGTGGGCATTCGCATGGCATCGAGTTTCACAAGGACATGCCAGGTTTCATGAGAACACACCCTCCATGTTCAGGAACTGGGTGAATTAGTTTGTCAGGTGATGTGGCAGCAAGCAACACTGACTCTTGTTGAAATCCCTTTATGAAGTCAGAAAGTCTTGCTCTAAAATAGGTAACTCCAGCACCTGGTAGACTGAGCTCATTGCTGAACACATTATTAATAAAATGCTATAGTTAAACTGGAGAGAGTTCAGAGGAGATCAACAAGAACAATTAAGGGAATGGAAGAAAGATGTATGGGGAAAGATTAAAAGAATTAAATACCTCTAACTGAGCTAAGTGAGAAGGGACATGTCAACTATGGAGGATGGAGAAGAATTATTTAACTTGGAACGAGGGAATGTAACTAAAAGTAATGGGATAAAATTAAGAATAGAAAAATTTAAGCTATAGATCAGAAAAAGTTCCTGACAGATCTATTATAGCGTGGAATCACCATCCTGGAAGACTGCTAGAGAGGCCATCTCTGGAGATATTTAAAATTAAACAGGAGAATGAACTCAAATATACAGTGAAAATAATCTTTCATTGGCCCCTGGTGAATAGACCACATGGGGGAAAAAAAACCCGTTCTCTTCAGCTCTCACTTCCAGTATTGCTTTTGTCCTTTCAGAAAATGTCAGATCCTCCATTCGATTTTAAGCATCTTGAAGGCAGGGACTGAGTTTTCTACCTTTATTGTACCCTCCCAAATACTTAGGACAATGCCGTGCACATGATAGGCACCCAGTTACTTGGAAAGCCTACGGGCAGCCCAGGTCTCATAGCTGGACCCCATGACCCTCAGTTGAATGAATGATCATGGAGAGAAACTCTCGAAATTATCAGGAGAATCGGAAACGGGCAGCACTGTGCACTTGGGAAAGTCTAATGGAAAGACGATTCACTTTCCATGCTTGCAAGGAGCTTACTCTTTAAAGTGCGAGAAAGACATAATTAATGGTACGTATTAAGTGCTTATTCTGTGCAGAGCACTGTTCTGAGCACTTGAGAGAGTACAAGAGAGTGAGGAGACGCAATCCCCATTCTCAAGGATTTTACGGTCTACTGATGGAGATGAAAATGATGGTGCTGGTGATAGTGGGGGTGGATGTGATAACAGTGATCATGGTGGCCTCTGTTCTTCATACCCCAGTAGGGATGGGCTAGATAAAAAGACATTGGCACTAGGCTGTGAATCTATATCTACTCTCCCAAATGCTTAGTACAGTGATTTGCACAGAGTAAGCACTCAATACATACGACTGAATGAATGAATGACCAGTGGGGGAGAGGATCTCCAGTAGGGGTAATGGCCCAAGCTGGACCTGAAGCCTTCAGGGAGGTTGGGGGTGATGGAGACAGTGTTCAACCAACCCCCAGGATCGCTGATGGAGGTCAATCCAGAAAGTGGGTCCTGGAATCAGCCCTCCGTGATTCTGAACGTGCCCCTCAGCATCAACACCTGCCCCCAGAGTTGTTTCCATCCAATGCCAGATCCCATTTTCTCCCCCTTTTAAACAACTGTGTGGGTTGACTTGCTGATTTTGGTAACTATCCCATTGGCTAACTGACGGCTCCATTACACCTGCTAGATGGCAGTGGAATCCGGGCCCCATTTTTGAACTTAAATTTTTAAGATGCTTATTCTGTGTTGAATTGGGTGAAAAAATAATGGTTCCAATAATTATCAAGAGCATATGTGAATACCCAGACCCTTAGCAAAGAGGACAGGTCCTGCCCGGGATTATTCCATCTGGCAGAGTCGGTATTTGCTGTATTTCACACATGAATCGCATCAATTTGCATGTAAATAGAAGGCTACATGCTTGTGTGGAACTAAAAGCTGCATTTTAACATTTCACAGGAGAATTAGTTGGTGGGAGCATCACTACAGGATACTTCAACCTTGTAGTGAAGGCCCAGCTAAAATGGTTCCAAGTATCCGTCTCTGTGTTTCCCCCTAGGATTATTTCTTGAGCTTGCGCATAGAAGCTCAGAAGCATTCTCAGATGTCCTGCCAGGTCCCAGCTACAACTCTGACATTGATGTTGTTGGTGGAGATTAAGCCCGGTCTTAATGAATACTGACAGTCACATTTCTAAAGTGTGTCCTTAAGAAAGGATGCACTGATTCTGATCTGTAGAGAAGAGTCGTGAACTGGGAGTGCTCACTTACTTGGGAGGATTTCCATATCTGCTTCCTTCTAGTCCTTCCACAAAGAGAAGAATGAATCAGTTCAGGATACCTGAACTGATCTGAAAGTAGAGTTTTAAGCTCCTTGAGGATGGGGTCCATGCCTTTTACTTCCATGACTTGTTCCCAGGCAGCTCTGCACCCCATAGGCATTCTAGAAATACATTAGATGGATGAGAGGGAGGGAAAAAGGGAGGGAGAGAGGCAGAGAAAGGGAGACAGGGGGAGGGGGAAGAGCAGGAGAGCAAGAAGGCATTCCCCACTGTCAATCAGGATTATTTATTGAATGCCTACTGGATGATGATGATGATGATGATGTTATTTGTTGAGCGCTTACTATGTGCCAGGAAGTGTACTAAATGCTGGGGTGGACACAAGCAAATGGATTTGGACACACTCCCTGTCTCATGTGAGGCTCACAGTCTCAATCCCCATTTTACAGATGAGGTAACTAAGGCCCAGAGAAGTGAAGTAGTGACTTGCCCAAGGTCATAGAGCAGAGGAGTGGTGGATCCGAGATTAGAACCCATGACCCTCTGGATCCCAGGCCCATGCTCTATCCACCCCACCATGCTGCAGAGAATTGCGCTGAGCACTGGGGAGAGAACAATAGAGCTAGAAGTCACAGTCCCTCCCCTCAAGGAGCTTACAGTCTACTGCGTGCAAAGCACTGTACTGAGAACCTGAGAGTCTACCCTTTAGAGAGTTAGTAGACATAATCCCTGCCCTCAAAGAGTTTACAGTCCACTCTGTGCAAAATACTATACGGTGTAGGAAGGAGCATGGACTTGTGGGCCTGGGAATCAGAGGACCTGGGTTTTAATCCTGGCTCTGTCAGGCCCTTGCTGCATGACCTGGGACAAGTCACTTCACTTCTCTGTGCTTCAGTTACTTCATCTGTAAAATAGGGACTAAATCCCCCTCCCTCCAACAGAGACGATGAACTCCATGTGGGACAGGAACTGTATCCAACCTGATAAACTTGTATCTACCCCAGCACTTAGAACAGTTCTTGACATGAAAATAAGCACTTAAAATTACCAATATTTAATTATCTACTGAGCATTTGGGAGTGTAAAACTGAGTTAGGAGACACAGTCCCTGCTTTCAAGGAGCTTACACTCTAATGGGGGAGAAGGACACCAAAATAATTTACATATAAGAGGAGAGAGAAAAGGAGGCTAGGTATATGTGATGGTTCTTAAATAATAAGGCATGTGAGACACGTACACAAATGCTCCACTGGTGCAGAAGGGCTGAGATGGCAGTTGTGGGGATATAAACAAGTTGGGAAATTATAAACAGGGAAGAGAAAAAGTGTTGCGGAGAGGGACTCTTGGAGGAGATGTGATTTCAGAAGGGCTTTGAAGATAGTTAGACCTGGTGGATTTGAAGGGGAAGATAGGTCGAGGCAGAAAGAAGGCTTGCTCTCCCTTCCGCGTTTTCTATGCGCTTCGATCTGTGACCTGTGGACGTTTGATATTCGCCCCACCCCTAACCCTGCAGAACTTATGTACATATATTTAAATTATATATTATAAATTACTTATTCATTCATATTAATGTCTGTCTCCCCCTCTAGACTGGGCAGGGAATGTGTCCGCTAATTCTGTTGTATTGTTCTTTCCCAAGCACTTAGTACAGTATTCTGCACGTAGTAAGTGCTCAATAAATATGATTGATTGAAAGTTTCAAGTTCCACAGAGTTCTTGGAAATGAATGAATATACCACAGATGCCATAAAAACAAAATACAGTCCAACTCGAAGATGGTAAAGACATCAAAATTCCTTATGGGGCCAGCTAGGCTCGAAGGACTGGAACTCATTTTATAACACCCGTTAGTTCATTATCTCTCTATTATGAAAGTGAACAAAATAGATGATAGATATTTAATCAGGACATATTTTAGAAAGTAGAAACATATTTGTGTATTTCCCTCAGGCCTGTAATAAATTGCTCTTCATATTTCATTTTCACTGTTACCATTGAGGTTTGTAAAAATGAAAGCCCCCCTCCCAGTATATTGCTGTTTGGGTCTGAGAAAGCTCCCATTTGTGTATAGATTGCTCAAGTGGGTTCTTCTACAACAGAAACCATGTTCAGGATGTTAGATCCACCAGCCCCAACATTTCAGCAATTGACATTAATCCTATCCTCAATCTACACTTGCCTGGGACTGGAAATTTGTTCCTCACTCACCTAGAGGAAAGAGCACAGGCCTGGGAGTCATAGCACCTGGGTTCTAATCCCGGCCCCATCACTTGTCTGCTGGGTGACCTTGAGCAAGTCACTTCACTTCTCTGGGCCTCAATCCCTCATCTGTAAAATGGTCATTAAATCCTCCTCCCTCCAACTTAGACTGTGAGCCCTGTGTGGGACAGAGACTGTGTCCAACCTGATTATAATGTTGGTATTTGTTAAGCGCTTACTATGTGTCGAGCACTGTTCTAAGCACTGGGGTAAATACAGGGTAATCAGGTCATCTTGTCCCTACCCCAGCACTTAGTACAGTGCCTGGCACATAGTAAGCATTTATCAAAATCATAAAAAAAATCCCAGAGTGACTGAACTGGGCTCTTGTCATTGAAATTTGTCTTGGTTAATTTTGGCTTCAACTTCCTGCACCTTTCGCCTCAGTTTCCCCTCTAGACTATAAGCTCCTTATGGGCAGGGAATGTGTCTATCAATTCGACTGTATGGTTATCTCCCCAGCACCTAGTACTGTGCTCGGTGCCCACTAAGCACTTAATAAATATCATTGATTGCTTGATTGTTATAGCCCACCATGAAGATTGTGAGCTCCCAGATGGCAGAGAACGTGTCTTGCTTCTGTCGAATGCTCCCCAGCACTTAGTACAGTGCTTCACACTAAGTAGGTGCTCAGTATATTCGACCAACTGATTGCAATTGATGAAGTCCTAACTCCTCCACAGTATAGAAGCAGCGTGGCTCAGTGGAAAGAGCACAGGCTTTGGAGTCAGGGCTTGTGAGTTCGAATCCCAGCTCTGCCACTTGTCAGCTGTGTGAGTGTGGGCAAGTCACTTCACTTCTCTGTGCCTCAGTTCCCTCATCTGTAAAATGGGGATTAAGACTGTGAGCCCCACGTGGGACAACCTGCTTCCCCTGTGTCTACCCCAGCGCTTAGAACAGTGCTCGGCACATAGTAAGCGCTTAACAAATACCAACATTATTATTACTATTATTATAGAGTATAGGGGTCAGAGGTTCTAATCCCGGCTCTTGTCTGCTGTGCGACCTTGGGCAAGTCACTTAACTTCTCTGTGCCCCAATTACCTCATCTGTAAAAATGTGGGACAACTTGATTACCTTGTATCTCCCCCAGATCTTAGAACAGTGCTTGACACATAGTAAGTACTTAACAAATACCATTATTATCATTATTATTGTATGTATTGAATTCTTTACTCAGTTATTTCATCTTGATACATTCTTCCAAGAGGGCTTCCCAGACAAAGCCCCACCTTGTCCCATCTCCCACTCCCTTTTGCATTGCCCTGACTTGTTCCCTTTGCTCTCCCCACCTCCCAACCCAAGCCCCACAGCACTTATGTCCATATCTGTAATTTTATTCATTTGTATTCATGTCTGTCTTTCCCCCTCTAGACTGTAAACTCGTTGTGGGCAGGGAATATGTCTGTTTACTGTGGTATTGTACTCTCCCAAGCGCTTACTACAGTATTCTGCACACAGTAAGGGCTTATTGAATGAATGAATTAATTCTATAATATTCTTGTCCTTCCCACTTTCACTGTTTGTAAACAATTTTAGTTTGTCTGAGCCCCCCCCTTAAATTGTAAACTCCTCCTTCAGGGCAGGGAAAGTATTTCTTGCTTCTACTGTACATTCTCAAGGGCTTGGTATAGTATTGGCCACTTGATAGAAGCTCAGTAAACAGCACTGCTTGACTAATTAAAATGAGCCATGGTATGTGAAACATAAATTTATCCTTTCCTGCCTTAACTCTGCCCTCTCCTCCGCCAGGCAAAGCTTCTTCTCCTCCCTCATCGACACCCATGCCCGTCACCCCCGCCGATTGTTCCGGACCTTTAACTCTCTCCTTAGGCCCCCTGTTCCTCCCCCTCCCCCATCTCTCACCCCTAATGATCTGGCCACCTATTTCCTCACGAAAATCAACACGATCAGGTCTGAGCTCCCCAAAGTCACCCCTCCGCCTCTCCCCTCCCCCCCAACAACCCCCTCCCCTACTTTCCCATCCTTCCCTGCAGTATCCTCAGAGGAGATCTCCTCCCTCCTCGCAAGTGCCACCCCCTCCACCTGCGCCTCGGACCCCATTCCCTCTCACCTTCTTAAAACCATCGCCCCTGCCCTCCTCCCTTCCTTAACTTCTATTTTTAACCACTCAATCTCCAAGGGCTCCTTCCCCTCTGCCTTCAAACACGCCCACGTCTCCCCCATCCTAAAAAAGCCCACTCTTGACCCCACTTCCCCCTCCAGTTATCGTCCTATCTCCCTACTACCCTTCCTTTCCAAAATCTTAGAACGAGTCGTCTACAATCGATGCCTAGAATTCCTTAACTCCCATTCTCTCCTAGACCCCCTCCAATCTGGCTTCCGTCCCCTCCACTCTACCGAGACTGCTCTCTCTAAGGTCACCCATGACCTCCTTCTTGCCAAATCCAATGGCTCCTACTCCATTCTGATCCTCCTTGACCTCTCTGCTGCCTTTGACACTGTCGACCATCCCCTCCTCCTCCATACCTTATCTCACCTTGGCTTCACAGACTCTGTCCTCTCCTGGTTCTCCTCTTACCTCTCTGGCCGATCATTCTCGGTCTCCTACGCTGGAGCCTCCTCCCCCTCCCATCCTTTAACTGTTGGAGTTCCTCAAGGGTCAGTTCTTGGCCCTCTTCTGTTCTCCATTTACACTCACTCCCTCGGTGAACTCATCCGCTCTCACGGGCTTTGACTACCATCTCTACGCAGATGACACGCAGATCTACATCTCCGCCCCTGTCCTCTCCCCCTCCCTTCAGGCTCGCATCTCCTCCTGCCTCCGGGACGTCTCCACCTGGATGTCGGCCCGCCACCTAAAACTCAACATGAGCAAGACTGAGCTCCTCATCTTCCCTCCCAAGCCCGGTCCGCTCCCAGACTTCTCCATCACCGTGGATGGCACGACCATCCTTCCCGTCCCGCAGGCCCGCAATCTCGGTGTCATCCTTGACTCGTCCCTCTCGTTCACCCCACACATCCTATCCGTTACCAAGACCTGCCGGTTTCACCTCTACAATATCGCCAAGATCCGCCCTTTCCTCTCCACCCAAACGGCTACCTTACTATTATGGGCTCTCGTTATATCCCGGCTAGACTACTGTGTCAGCCTTCTCTCTGACCTCCCTTCCTCCTCTCTCGCCCCGCTCCGGTCTATTCTTCACTCCGCTGCCCGGCTCATCTTCCTGCAGAAACGATCTGGGCATGTCACTCCCCTTCTTAAACAACTCCAGTGGTTGCCTATCGACCTCCGCTCCAAACAAAACTCCTCACTCTAGGCTTCAAGGCTCTCCATCACCTTGCCCCTTCCTACCTCTCCTCCCTTCTCTCTTTCTACCGCCCACCCCGCACGCTCCGCTCCTCTGCCGCCCACCTCCTCGCCGTCCCTCGGTCTCGCCTATCCCGCCGTCGACCCCTGGGTCACGTCCTCCCGCGGTCCTGGAACGCCCTCCCTCCTCACCTCCGCCAAACTGATTCTCTTTCCCTCTTCAAAACCTTACTTAAAAATCACCTCCTCCAAGAGGCCTTCCCAGACTGAGCTCCTCTTCCCCCTCTACTCCCTCTGCCATCCCCCCTTTACCTCTCCGCAGCTAAAGCCTCATTTTCCCCTTTTCCCTCTGCTCCTCCACCTCTCCCTTCCCATCCCCACAGCACTGTACTCGTCCGCTCAACTGTATATATTTTCGTTACCCTATTTATTTTGTTAATGAATTGTACATCGCCTTGATTCTATTTAGTTGCCATTGTTTTTACGAGATGTTCTTCCCCTTGACGCTGTTTATTGCCATTGTTCTTGTCTGTCCATCTCCCCCGATTAGACTGTAAGCCCGTCAAACGGCAGGGACTGTCTCTATCTGTTGCCGACTTGTTCATCCCAAGCGCTTAGTACAGTGCTCTGCACATAGTAAGCGCTCAATAAATACTATTGAATGAATGAATGAATAATAATAAAAATGGTATTTGTTAAGTGCTTGCTATGTGCCAAGCACTGTAATAGGTGCTGGAGTGGATAGAAGTAAATTGGATTGGATGCAGTCCCTATCCCACGTGGGGCTCACAGTCTCAATCCCCATTTTACAGGATAAATTAACTGAGGCCCAGAGAGGTGAAGTGACTTGCCTAAGGTCACATAGACAGTGCTTGGCACATAGTAAGCGCTTAACAAATGCCATCATTATTATTATTAAGTGGTGGAGCTGGGTTTAGAACCCATGACCTTCTGACTCCCAGGCCCGAGCTCTATCCACTACACCATGCAAGAGTCTGTCTCCCCAGCTAGATTATAAGCTTTTTGAGGACCAAAGGCATGTCAAAATAATTCTATCGAACTCTCCCAAGTGCTCAGTACACAGTGTTCTACATAGGGTATGTGCTCGATAAATACTACTAATCTATTGATTGATAGATTCCTGGGTAGTTTCTGAGATCACCCTCTTTGGGATGAATTACATGTTCTTGGCACTTAATAATAATAGTAATAATTATGGTATTTGTTAAGTGCTTACTATGTGCCGAGCACTGTTTGATGTGCAGGGGGAGATACAAGGTAATCAGATTGTCCCACATGGGGCTCAGAGTCTTAATCCCCATTTTACAGATGAGGTAACTGGGGCACAGAGAAGCTAAGTGGCTTGCCCAAAGTTACCCAGCAGGCAAGTGGCAGAACCGGGATTAGAACCCACATCCTCTCACTCCCAAACCCACTTTCACTAAGCCACACCGCTTCTCAATATAATAATGGTATTTGTTAAGCACTTATTATGTGCCGAGCACTGTTCAAAGCACTGGGGGAGATACAAGGTAATCAGATTGTTCCACGTGGGGCTCATAGTCTTAATCCCCATTTTACAGATGGGGTAACTGAGGCACAGAGAAGTCATGACCTCTGACTCCCAAGCCCGGTCTCTTTCCATCTTTCTCCTCCCCTAGATTATAAACTCCTTGAGGGCAATGATTATGTATATTAATTGTATGTTACTCTCCCCAGGTCTCAGTTCAGTGCTCTGCACACAATAGACTGTAAGCTCCTTGAAGTTCGGGACTGTGCCTACTAATTCTATTAGACTATCCCAAGCATTCAGCACAGTGCTCTGCACACAATAGGTGCTTAAAACACATTGCAGATGGACAGAGGTCATGTGGATTTACACATGTCCACATTTCCAACAAGCAAGGAACCCAGCCCTTCTAAGCCTTTGGAATATGCAGAAAGTATTTACAAACGTCGCCCTTTCAGAACCACAAAATGGATCTGGCCCCTTATTTTTGTCTTTTCATTATGCCTAACTCAGCTTTCAAGATCAGGTGGCAAGCAGAAAGGACTCAATTTGTAAGACAAAGGAAGGGAGAAATTGGGAGAAGAGCGAAGTCTCCTTTTCACTCTATATCCCTGCCTAGTCTGCATCTTCCAAGGTGAGATGCAGTCCTGTGAAGGCAAATTACAACTAAAGGACAAATCAAGAGCCCGCAGCAATCTGACCCTGAGATGGTGAAATGTTACTTCTCAGGCATGCTCAGCCTTCGATGAAAGGAGCAGATCCAATTTATTAGACTTCTTCAGCCTCTCCATTTTATGCCTTGAACATTAAAACGACTGTCGGTTTGCTTTAGGGAAGGTTGATGCTTTTATTCTCTTTTCACTGTCCAATAACTTCCCCTCTACTTCTCCCACCACTTCCTTCCATCTCACTTCTCCCAATTTCTGCCCTCCCAACTTTCTTCTCCCTCACCTCCCTCTCATCAGTAACAATAATAATAATAATAATAATCATGGTATTTGTTAAGCACTTACTATGTGCCAAGCACTGTTCTAAGCACTGGGGTAGATACAAGGTCATCAGGTTGTCCCACATGGGGCTCACAGTCTTAATCCCCATTTTACAGATGAGAGAACTGGGGCACGGAGAAGTTAAGTGACTTGCCCAAGGTCACACAGCAGACAAGTGGCAGAGCCGGGATTAGAACCCACGACCACTGACTCCCAAGCCCGGGCTCTTTCCACCAGCCACGCTGCTTCTACAATCAATCGAAAGTGTAAATTGAATGCTTACTACGTGCAGAGCACTATACCCAGTGCTTGGGAGAGTACATTTCAATAAAGTTAGCAGACATGATCCCTGGCCTCAAGGAGCTCACGATCTAACCTCCTTATTTTTTGGCTAATATATTCAGAGGTTTTATTAGAGGAATCAATCAATAATATTTATTGAGCACTTTCCATGTGCAGAGTACTGTACTAAGCGCTTGAGAGAGTACAACACAATCATATAACAGCCCCATTCCCTGCCCACAGTGAGCCTAAGGCCCTATGGGAACCACTTAGCAAATGATTAGCAAATGAATTGGGGGAGGATAGGGGATGTCTTTTAATGACAGATTTTTGTTTAGGATTTAGATGGAAGAAAAAGAGAGCAGAACCCATACTACCTTGGAAATTTCAATAAGTCGCTGTAGGTTTCCAGTCCATTTAGAACATTATCCAGCCAGGGAAAAAATAGCAATCTAATTTGGGACGCTTGTTTGCCTCTTATTCGAAGACCTAGATATGTTGCATATGGTCGGACTAGAAATCAGCATCAATCTGCAAGCTCCAGTTGTACTGAAACATAAGACTATGTAGGTCAAACAAGCGAGATCATAAAGTGAGCAAATTGAGGAGAAAAGTGGAAAAGGACCCCTCTTTTCTCTATGATTAAACCAAACTGTGAAAAGTCTTGAAGGCTTAAATTTTCTTAAAATCTACTCTCACCATCCTAGCAGCGGACCCTGTATAGGCAATGCCTAGAGGAAACAGCCTGGACTTGGGAGTCAGAGGACCTGGTTTCTAATCCCTGCTCTGCCACTTGCCTCCTGTGTGACTTCGGCCAAGTCACTTCACATCTCTGGGCCTCAGTTTTCTCAATTGTAAAATGGGGATTCAATGCCGGTTCTCCCTCTTAACAATAATAATAATAATAATTGTGGTATTTGTTAAGCACTTACTATGTGCCAAGCACTGTTCTAAGTGCTGGGGTGGATACAGGGTAATCAGGTTGTCCCATGTGGGGCTCACACTTTTAATCCCCATTTTACAGATGAGGTAACTGAGGCAGAGAGAATTTAAGTGACTTGTCTGAGGTCACACAGCAGACAACTGGCAGAGCCGGGATTAGAACCCACGTCCCCTGACTCCCAAGCCTGTGCTCTTTCCACCAAGCCATGCTGCTTCTCTAGACTCTGAGCCCTATGTGGGACAGGGACTAGTGTCCAGCCTTATTATCATATATGTACCCCAGTGCTTAGTACAGTGCTTGGCACAAAGTAAGTGCTTAACAGATACCACTATTATTAGAGTCAACAAAGCCTAGTGGAAAGATCACAGAACTGGGAGTTAGAAGACCTGGGTTCTCGTCCGAGCTCAACCCTAAACCTGCTGTGTGACGTTGGGTATACCACTTAATCTGTGAGCCTCACTTTCCTCATCTGTAAATAGAGAAGCAGCGTGGCTTAATGGAAAGAGCATGGGTTTGGGAGTCAGAGGTTGTGGGTTCTAATCCCGGCTCTGCCACTTGTCTGCTGGGTGACCTTGGGCAAGTCACTTAATTTCTCTGTGCCTCAGTTACCTCATCAGTAAAATGGGGATTGAAACTGTTAGCCCCATGAGGGGCAACCTGATTACCTTGCATCTACCCCAGCACTTTGAACAGTGCTTGGCACATAGTAAGCACTTAACAAATACCGTAATCATCATCATCATCAAAGATAAAATACCTGCTCTCCCTCCCTGTCAGATTGTGAGCCTTATGTGGGACAGGGTCTGTGTCCAATATATTCATCTTTTACCTATCCTGGCACTTAACACTTAGTAAACACTTAATATATATCTTATTAATGGATTGAGTAAACAACATGCACGATCTCCAAGAGGCCTTCCTGGAGTAGCTGTTTTTCAGGAGGGGTGAAAAGATGGGGAGGGCCACTTCTGGAAGATTTGAAGAGGGAGGGAGTTTTAGGCCGGGAGAAGAGCATAAGCAAAGGACCAGAGATGAGGCAGTCACAGGCAAGGTACAAGTTGGAGGTTAACTTGGGAGATACGAAAAGTGTGAGCTGGGGTTCAGGGGGAAATGAGATTGTAAGGTCCTTGAAACAAGAAATCGTGCCTACTGACTACTGTATTATACCCTCCCAAGCACTTACATGTGCAGCGTCCTCACTAGACTGTAAGGTCTCTGAGGACAGGGATCTATCTACCGACTCTATTGTACTGTATGCTCCCAAGTGCTTAATGTGGTTTAGTAGAAGCAGCATGACTTAGTGGAAAGAGCCCTGGCTTGGGAATCAGAGGACATGGGTTCGAATCCAGAACTGCCACTTGTCTGCTGTCTAACCTTGGGCAAGCCACTTAACTTCTCTGTGCCTCAGTTACCTCATCTTTAAAATGGGGATTAAAACCATGAGCTCCACGTGGGACAACGTGATTATGTTGTATCTACCCCAGCACTTAGAACAGTGCTTGGCACATAATAAGCACTTAACGAATACCAAAATTTTATTGTTTTGTTTTGTTTTTTGTTTTTGTATAGAGGACCCACTAAACTGAATGGTCCTTGAGGGCAGGGATCATGTCTATCTACTCTGTTGTACTCTCTGAAATGCTTAGTACAGTGCTCTGCCCACAGTCTGTCAGCCCCTTGAGCACAGGGATCGTATCTACTAACTCTGTCGTTTTCCCAGTGTCCTGTACACCGTAAGCTCTCATTAAATAGCATTGATTGTTTAATTGATTGACAATAACAGAAAGATAAAGAGACATTTCTGTTCGATGTGGAGAGAACTGGGCAGCCATTAGAAGTGTTTGCGGTGGGGAGCGATACTTTCCGAACAGCATTTTAGGAAAGTGATGTCGGCAGCAGAAGGTGGGATAGAATAAACAGGAGAGAGGCTGGGGACAGGGAGATGAGTAAAAATGCAGAAATGCAGCCTAGCCCCCTCCTACCTCACCTCCCGTCTCTCCTTCTACATCCCAGCCGGCACACTCTGCTCCTCTGGTGCCGCTAACCTTCTCACTGTGCCTCCTTCTCGCCTGACCCATTGTCGACCCCTGGCCCATGTCCTACCTCTGGCCTGGAATGCCATCCTTCCTCAAATCCGCCAAACTAGCACACTTTCTCCCTTCAAAGCCCTACCAAAAGCTCACCTCCTCCAGGAGGCCTTCCCATACTAAGCCCCTCTTTTCCTCTGCTCCCCTTCCCCTCCGCATCGCTCCCACTCTCTCCCTCTACTCTACCCCCCTCCCCGCCCCACAGCACTTGTGTGTATATATGTACATATTTATAATTCTATTTATTTTATTAATGTTTTGTGTATATCTATAATTCTATTTATTTATATTGATGCTATTAATGTCTGTTTACTTGTTTTGATGTCTGTCTCCCCACTTCTAGATTGTGAGCCCATTGTGGGCAGGAATTGTCTCTATTTGTTGCTGAATTGTACTTTCCAAGCGCTTAGTACAGTGCTCTGCACACAGTAAGCGCTCAATAAATATGAATGAATGAATGAATGAATGAATGAATGAATGAATGACACGGGAAAAACTCGACAGGATTTGGAGACAGACCGGATGCGGAAGGCAAAAGACAGTGAGGAGAAGGAAACCCAGTGAAACAAATCAGAAGGAGACAAATCAGGATTTGATGAGAGGTGAAAATGCCACACAGTACTGCACTGGCTTTAGCAGTGGTAATTCAAATCCCCCTATGTCTTGTGGCTCATAAGAGTTCCAAGCAAAGGGAACATTTAACAGGTGGCTAAAGCTACATGTCACCAGCCAGATTTCCTTTTTAATTTACCTCCAGGGATGCTTTATCTTCTTGCTTGTAAACCTCTTCCCTTTAAAGAATTGGGCAGCCTGAGCAGTGAGTCTCCTGGCCTGAGGAGAGCCATCTCTCCAGTTGGAGAAATTAAATGTCTCCTACTCAAGAAGCTGTTCAATATCTTGAATCTGTAGAGTGCTCTTATTTTTCCAAACTGTTTCACATCAGTTATCTCATTTTATCCTCACAACATCCCTGTGAGGTAACTATTAGTAGCCACATTTTACAGATAAGGAAATTGAGGCCTAGAGAGCTTTGGTGATTTGCCCAAAATCACACGGGAGCCCACGGACAGAGCTGGAACTAGAACTCCCGACTCCCAGATCCAGGAGCTTTCCAGTAGGCCATGCTGCCCATTATCCCCACTTTATAAATGGGAAAACTGAAGGACAGAGGAGTTGAAATGACTTGACCATCACCCAACGGGTCAGCAGCATAGCTGGGACTAGAACCTAGGTCTCCTAAAATGATAATGATAGTTGTGGTACTTTGTTAAGCACTTACTATGTGCCAATTTTTTAAAATAATATTTAAGTTCATTCATTCATTCAATAGTATTTATTGAGTGCTTACTATGTGCAGAGCACTGTACTAAGCGCTTGGGATGAACAAGTCGGCAACAGATAGAGACAGTCCCTGCCGTTTGACGGGCTTACAGTCTAATCGGGGGAGACGGACAGACAAGAACAAATGGCAATAAATAGAGTCAAGGGGAAGAACATCTCGTAAAAACAATGGCGACTAAATAGAATCAAGGCGATGTACAATTCATTAACAAAATAAATAGGGTAATGGAAATATATACAGTTGAGCGGACGAGTACAGTGCTGTGGGGATGGGAAGGGAGAGGTGTAGGAGCAGAGGGAAAAGGGGAAAAAGAGGGTTTAGCTGCGGAGAGGTAAAGGGGGGGTGGCAGAGGGAGTAGAGCTCAGTCTGGGAAGGCCTCTTGGAGGAGGTGAGTTTTAAGTAGGGTTTTGAAGAGGGGAAGAGAATCAGTTTGGCGGAGGTGAGGAGGGAGGGCGTTCCAGGACCGCGGGAGGACGTGGCCCAGGGGTCGACGGCGGGATAGGCGAGACCGAGGGACGGCGAGGAGGTGGGCGGCGGAGGAGTGGAGCGTGCGGGGTGGGTGGTAGAAAGAGAGAAGGGAGGAGAGGTAGGAAGGGGCAAGGTGATGGAGAGCCTTGAAGCCTAGAATGAGGAGTTTTTGTTTGGAGCGGAGGTTGATAGGCAACCACTGGAGTTGTTTAAGAAGGGGAGTGACATGCCCAGATCGTTTCTGCAGGAAGATGAGCCGGGCAGCGGAGTGAAGAATAGACTGGAGCGGGGCGAGAGAGGAGGAAGGGAGGTCAGAGAGAAGGCCGACACAGTAGTCTAGCCGGGATATAACGAGAGCCTGTAGCAGAAAGGTAGCCGTTTGGGTGGAGAGGAAAGGGTGGATCTTGGTGATATTGTAGAGGTGAAACCGGCAGGTCTTGGTAACGGATAGGATGTGTGGGGTGAACGAGAGAGACGAGTCAAGGATGACACCGAGATTGGGGGCCTGAGAGACGGGAAGGATGGTCGTGCCATCCACGGTGATAGAGAAGTCTGGGAGAGGACCGGGTTCGGGAGGGAAGATGAGGAGCTCAGTCTCGCTCATGTTGAGTTTTAGGTGGCGGGCCGACATCCAGGTGGAGACGTCCTGGAGGCAGGAGGAGATGCGAGCCTGAAGGGAAGGGGAGAGGACAGGGGCGGAGATATAGATCTGCGTGTCATCTGCGTAGAGATGGTAGTCAAAGCCGTGAGAGCGAATGAGTTCACCGAGGGAGTGAGTGTAAATGGAGAACAGAAGAGGGCCAAGAACTGACCCTTGAGGAACTCCAACAGTTAAAGGATGGGAGGGGGAGGAGGCGCCAGCGAAGGAGACCGAGAATGACCGGCCAGAGAGGTAAGAGGAGAACCAGGACAGGACGGAGTCCGTGAAGCCAAGGTGAGATAAGGTATGGAGGAGGAGGGGATGGTCGACAGTGTCAAAGGCAGCAGAGAGGTCAAGGAGGATTAGAATGGAGTAGGAGCCATTGGATTTGGCAAGAAGGAGGTCATGGGTGAGAAGGAGGTCATGGGTGCTTACTATGTGCCAAACGCTGTACTAAGCACTTGGGGAGATGCGAGTTAATCAGATCAGATGCAGTCCCTGTCCCACATGGGGCTCACAGACTAAGGGGGAGGGACGACAGAGATTTAACCCCCAAGGTACAGATGGAGAAACTGAAGCACAGAAAAGTTAAGTGACTTGTCCAAGGTCATTCATGACCTTAAAGAAAAAAATGTCTTTGGATCGGAACGCACGCACAACCGTCTCATTCTGTATTTAACTAGCCTAAATGATGAGTGGAAAGCCCTGGTCACAATGATTACCCTCCTCCGTGCAGATAAATTTTCATTCTAGGAGCAGAACACTTTTTATTATCTGTTTCCCCTGTTAGATTGGAAGTTCCTTGAGGGTAGAGATCGTGGATGCTAATTCTCCTGTAGATATAATTGCCCTCCATATTCAAAGACACCACTGATTGGGAATTCACCCTCAATTGTGTGTGTGTGTATGTGTGTGTGTGTGTGGTTGAAAAAATCAACTCAGGACCCAAAGACCCTACCACACTGCACACCCAAAAAGGCTGTTTCTTGAGGTGAGGTCATGTTTACTGCTTGCAACACCTGGCATATTTTCTGTTTGGCCTCCTTGTCTTTTGTTCCTATTGCTCTCCAGAGTTACAAAGTTAAGAGCTACTCCCTTACCCCTTACTGACAGCAGTTTGCTATTCTGATCTCTCCTCAGCTTTGACACCCAGTGTTCAGTTAGGATGCAACCTGGTCTGAGGCTTTGTCTTTACCATGTCCTGAAAACACTCTTTCTGCCCTCCTTGCTGTCAGTTTCCCAATTCCAGTTCTCCATAGAGCAGCTGTCTGGGTCTCCTGCTGTCGCTCATTCTCCTCACGTGTCCCACCCAGCATATCCGGGATAAAGTGAACAGAGCTTTGATGCTGGGAGAGTGTCTACATGCCAGAACTTTATTGATCGAGATCTTGTCTTGCATATGATATTGAGTCTGGTCCACCAGTGACACTGGTGAACCTGGAGGAGCCAGAAGTGGCGGCCGGGTGGGATCCAGTTCTCCCAGCCTTAGAGAAGGTTGGACAATGCTCCTGCTCTTTGGTCTGGAGCCTGATACTCTGCTGCCACCATCCTCTGTTTGACCATCTCCCTAGGGATGTGCTGACCTTCTTGTTGGGTTTTTTCCTTTTTTTTTTAATAGTATTTGTTAAGCACTTACTATGTGCCAGGCACTGTAACTAAGCTCTGGGGTAGATACAAGCTAATTATGTTGGACACAGTTCCTGTCCCACATGGGACTTCCACTCTTAATCCCCATTTTTCAGATGAGATAACTGAGGCACAGAGAAGTTAAGTGACTTGCCCAAGATCACACAGCAGACAAGTAGGGGAACTGGGATTAGAACTCAAGTCTTCCTGGCTCCCGGGCCCGGGCTCTATCCACTAGGCCACATTGCTTCTCTGTCTATGAATGCTGACTAGATAACAGAATTCTGTGACAGCGTGTTGCCATTATGCATTTCGGTGTGGTGTGTACGGCTTTCCTGGTGCAGGCTGAGACATTGCTTTGGTTTTCTTGAGACTGATCATCAGCTCCCAACACCAGGCTATTTCTGTGGTACTTTCCCCCATTTGTAGTCCAGTACCTAGAGTTCCATAAATATCCCTGATTGATCGATGTACATTTCTCAGCATTTAAATGTGGAATAGGTCCATAGCAGGCTATCCCCGCTTTGTTTGAAAGGGATGGAATTGGCCCAGGAGGCTGGGGGGTGGGGAGGGCTGTAAAGTCTATCTTGTGGGAAGCAGTGTGGCTTAGTGGATAGAGCCCGGGCCTGGGAGCCAAAAGGACCTGGGTTCTAATCCTGGCTCTGCCACATATCTGCTGTCTGACCTTGGGTAAGTCACTTAACTTCTCAGGGCCTCAGTTACAGCATCTGTGAAATGGGGATAAGAGTGTGATCCCCATGCAGGACAGGGACTGTATCCATCCTGAATAAAGTGTATCTACTTCAGCGCTGAGAATGGTGCTTGGCACGTAGTAAACGCTTAACAAATACCACAGTTGTTATTTTTACTTTTTCTTCAGAGGTGGATGCATGCCATAAGCCCATTTTTCAAAAAAAGAAGAGATGATAAAAAGAAAAGAAAACAAGTGCCCATTGGCCATGTGGGGCAGGGGACCATAGGAGCAGGCAAGGGCTTCACCAAACGTGTCTGGGAGAGAGCTGGTCCTTCCACTCCTGCTGTGGATTACCTTGGTACTTATAAACCTGCGGGCTGTGAGCAGCTGGGGAAACAAATACTTGAACTGCAAAGCTCATGGCATTTCTCCTCCTCACACATCCAATTTCTTGGGATGGAGCGCCGATGATGTCAGCCTTGACTATCCGCAGGTGCAATTAGGGGTAACCACCCAGCGGCTGAGCTGCGGGGTTTCCACTTTGTTTTCTTTCAACGCATCCCACCAGTGCCCGAGCTAGGCCATTTTCACAAAGGAAGGAGTCGTATCTGGATAGAGAGTGTGGCTAAAGAGGATTAGAAGTAGGCTTTTGACTGCAGGCTGTAACTGTGGCTTTACAGTTGAAAAAAAAAAAGAGCATCAGTCACCTAGCTGAGAACCAATCCTAACATCTCAACCTTCCTAAGAGACTTGAAAGGTCACAGATATATAGAAATGTTCTGCTTAATTTTCAGAGCAGGGACTGGTCCAGAAGAATCATTTGAGCTTTTTCATTTTTTCCTGGCTATTTAAAATGGGGAACAAGTGTGACTTAGAGCTAACGAGCGGATCTTTAGACGTCCACCGAGAGCCCCGAGTCCCAAAAGGCGCGGTAACAAGTTCAATCCGCTGTTCAATCAATCGGAATGGTAATGTTTGCAGATTACAGGCGACCACCTCCTTAGCCGTGTTATCAGCAATCAGCTCCATGCTGGGGGCGGAGAACAGCTTCAAATGAACCCGAGTCTAAAAATAGCCATTTTCAAATTAAAATCTTGAATGGCGGAGAAAAAAAGGACTGCTGCTGGGGACCTTTTATTTATTTACACTGATGGAGACCAAAAGGCATCATTCTGAGGTTGCTGGGCCTCTTGTGGAAATGCTTTCACTTGTGGTAATGGGGTTGAATTGGGGTAATGGGGTAATGGGGGTGATGCTGCCTGGTCAGTCAGTCAGTTGATGGTATTTATTAAGCGCTTACTGTGTGCAGAGCACTGTGAGCGCCTGGAAGAGTACAACAGAACAATAAATGGGCACATTCCCTGCCCTCAACAGGCAAAATCCTGGGAAGGCATCTTTCTTCACAGACCCGAGAACCGTGGCTAAATCGGAGACATCGCCCTGGGAATGGGAACTGGTGCCTCTGTTTCATCTGTTTCTTCTTCCTCCTCCCTTGCCCGTTTTCGATCCTGTCCATAGCCGCTTCAGCATTCCCCCTGACCGTCCTTGAACTACTTTGCCCCCACCCCCAGCCTCCTGGAGATAGCACTTCGTAATTGGGATACAAAACTCAGCCAGATTTGTAGAATCTGCTCCCAGTTACAGAATGTGGAAGTGGCCGACCCCAAACACAACCAAGTTAAGGTGACCAACAACCTCCAGCTAAATGTTTCTAGACTGTGAGCCTGTGGTGGGCAGGGATTGTCTCTCTTTGTTGCTGAATTGTACTTTCCAAGCGCTTAGTACAGTGCTCTGCACACAGTAAGCACTCAATAAATACAATTGAATGAATCCAGCTGCTGCTGGATAGAGATGAATCCATCCCAGGATCCCAGGAGCTAACACCCTAACTTTCCAAGTCACTGCCAGCTTTAGGTTTCCAGGGTGATGACTCAATAGCCAAAGGCTCAGTGGTTAATCTCCTACCAGGAGAGTTTTTGATGGTGTGATAATGGGTGTATATTTTTATATTGTCAAACCACCAATCCATCAAATCAATCAAAGCATTTACTGAGCTCTTCTTGTGTGCAGAACACTGTTCTAAACATTTGGGAGAGGAGGAGGAGGAGGAGAGAGGAGAGGAAGGAGGAAAAAGAGGAGGAGCACTAAACAGAGAAGCAGCATGGCCTAGTGGATAGAGCACAGGTCTGGGAGTCAGAAGTCATGGGTTCTAATCCTGAATCCCCCAGTTGTCTGCTGGTGTGACCTTGGGCAAGTAACTTCACTTCTCTATGCCTCAGTTCCCTCATCTGCAAAATGGGGATTGAGACTGTGAGCCCCACGTGGGACAGGGACTGTGTCTAACATGATTTGCTTGTACCCCAGCACTTAGTACAGTGCCTGGCACATAGTAAGCCTTAACAAATACCACAATTATTAGGAGGAGAAGGAGGAGATTTATTAAGCACCCAAATGGTGCTGCGCAATGTACTGTGCACTTGGGTAGTACGGAATAAAGAAATGATATATTCCTGCCCACGAGGAGTTTACCCTCTCACGGGGGAGAGAGGCATAAAAATATTTAGAAGAGGTCAAAATAAATAATTGTGTCCACATACATACATGACTGCTGAGGATGGATTTAAATAAGTTAATGAGTGCTAGAGTCGCCTGATTAATGGGACAGACCAGCACATAATTTACAAATAGTGAGACCATAATGAAAAACACGGATATAACAGGCAGTAGTGTGAAGATGTCAAAATGACATAGATGAAAAAATAATTGAATGTACATCTGAACATAGGTGCTAAGTAGGGGTGTCAATACATGAGTGCTAAGAGTGACTGTTGGTTTGATGCAGCTGGAGGTGTGGGGAATTAATTGGGGAAGGCTTCTTGAAGAAGGTGAGATTTTAGGAGGGTTTTGAAAATGGAGAGAGCTGTGGTCTGGCAGATTGCAAAGAATCCTCTAGACTGTAAGCTCCTTGTGGGCAGGGAATATGTCTACCAACTCTGTTGTATGATACTCTCCCAATCGCTTAGTACAGTGCTTTGCACACAGTAAGCCCTCAATAAATACCATTGATTCATTGATCCTCCCAGCCTTTCTGCTGCACAACTTTGCTACTTCTCTGCTCAACTAACATTTTAATAATGAATCTACCTAGTAAGATCCTGTAAATCAATGACAGTGTGGCAAACTGAAAAGCTAGAATCAATCTTATTGTGCCATTTACCGTATCGTAGTAAGTCACAATACTTTTCTATTACTGGAGAAGCTGTTTCAACAAGATAAGCTCAGCGTTATCTTTCTACCCAAATCACCAATCAGGATATTTATATTTTCCCTACAATTTCTATTCATGAGCAGGTAGTTTCAATGCACGACTTTAGAGTGAGAGCTAACTAAGACCCAAGAAGGCACTCACTTATTGACTAGATATTCTTCACCTTGTTTTGGGAATTTTCTAAACACCCTGTTACTGCTTTACAATCGGGTTGATAAGGTGGTGATAACTTCCTCTTTAGTATTTTTCAGACCTTGTCTTGAAAATGATTGAAGAAAAAAGCCTTATTCCAGTCTTCTCCTTTCCACCTTCAATAGTAATGATAATAATTAAAGTATTAGTTAAGCGCTTGCTATGTGCCAAGTACAGTACTAAGCACTGGAGTGGGTACAAATTCATCAGATTGGGCACAGTTCCTGTCCCACATAGGGGTCAGAGTCTAAAGGAGAGGGAGAGCAGGAATTTTGCTACCATTCCCGATGAGGTGTGGCATACAGAACCCAAAGATCACAGCTTGCTCCAAGTCAGGCACCTTTAATTTCACTCCCTCCCAGGATGGCTCAACACAAGACCACCAGTCCAGGTAGGAACAGTCCATGGACTGAAGGTGGGCCTCTTACAGGGGCGGGGTTTTAACACATCCTTTCCGTTGCATCAGACCACCCCTGGCTGACCCAAGCAGCTCCCCTTGGCCCTTCCAAAGATGCTGCTATGGGAGTGAACCCCATATGGAGTTGGGGTGTTCTGGGAGAGATGTGTCCATGGCATCGCTATGAGTCGGAGACGACTCGACAGCAAAAGAGAAGACAGATGTTAGCTGGACTTTCGCTCTGCTTTTTGGATAGAATGTGATAATGGAGTTGGGCAACATTATTCCAACAGTGTGTGTCTGGGCAGAATATGATGTGATGTCAGAATATCAGATGTCATGGTGTTGCTCATACATACAACATCCCATCCGGGTGAGCACTAATGTGAATTTTCCTTAATATAGGGTTTTTCGGGAATATGCTCTCCTCTTCCCGTGCAACTCTAGACCTTAGGACATTCCCTGGCCTTTGACCAACCCAGAAGCTGTATTCCCTATTTATATACACAGGAGAAGCTGATAGTTTATGGTAAAAGGCAGACTTCCTCCTCCATCTCTATTTTGTTCTTATACTAATGGCGCTCATCTATTTATTAGATTTTACGGTACGAGGTGCTGTCTCAAAGGGGTCACAATCAAAGAGGTGAAGATCAGACACATATGAAATAGGAATACCTGACCAATAATAGAAAAAAAACAATCAAAAATTAAGCAGCTAAAATGACTCTTGGAGGGGGCAGTCCACAGACTCCTCAAAAGTCCTTGGGTTGTGAAGGCTCTACATCATCTCCAGTGATTTATGTGACTCATCAATGAACAAACAAAATCCCCAGATTCCAAGAATGTGTGCTATCTGGGTGAATTTCAAGTCCTATAAGAAACTCTGTCCTTCTTTCTTTTTTTCTTTTCCTCATCGTATTTCCTCCTTTGAGACAATACCCACTACAAAATGCTTCCCAAACCGTGACTGATTCAATATAGCACTGCTTCTATTTGTAGACCCCTCCATTTTTTCATGAGTTTTATTCAGCATATTCACCAAAAAAAATGGGGAGTTGTTATATGTACAGATCTGTGATTTATTTCAATGTCTATCTCTCCCTTTATACTGTAAGCTCCTTGTGGGCAGGGAACGTGTCTACCAGCTATGTATTACTATGCTCTTCCAAATGCTTAGTACAATGATATGCATACAGTAAGCGCTCAATCCATACCATTGATGGATTGACTGATATTCAGGACTGGAATATGAGTAAGCTCTAGCATTCCTTGACCTTTGTACCACTTTGAGGTTAGAGAAAGGGAACCTGATAGAAAGTGATTTCACCCTCATTATGGTTGTATTTCAGGGTCCCTAAGTTCCACATGCTGCCTCAGTTCTGCTCTATGTAGACATTGCCTACAAGAAGCTATATTCAAGAAAATCAAGGAACTTCAGAATTTTAGCTCCCACAACAATTCTGTTATACTGGTCATATATGTCCAGGTTGAACATTATGATCAAGAGTGATACGCTGGGCGAGGGGGGAAATTAAATCTGATTTGAAAGAAATGGGCAAGGAGGCTAGTGAGAAGTTCACCTATGCCTCCCAGCTAATCACTGAGTCGGAAGCTTACCATCCTAGCAAAAGGGCTAAGAAAGAAAACATAAAGTAGCTTAGAGATGTAGGTATATCTAAGATAATGTTTACCAAACTATCCACAGTACGCTTCCTTTACTTCTAGTCATGGGCTATGGAGTGCTGCCAGTGAAAATCCAGTCCAACCTCAACCATATAAAAAACATCCTCACCTGCTTTAACTCTGCCCTGTCCTCCATCCAGCAACATTATTACTCCATCCTTATTGACTCCTACTCCCATTGTTCTCACCAGTTGTTTCAGATGTTTAACTCCCTCCTCAAACTCCCTGCCCCCCCAGCTCCCACCATCTCTTTCCCTAGTAACTTGACCTCATACTTTACAGAGAAAATTGAAATCATCGTATGTGATCTCCCTAAAATCTCCCCTGTTCCTCTCCAGGCCCACCCTCTTCCTGCCCCTTCTTTGATTCTTCCATCTTTCCCAACAGAACCGCAAAAGGAGATTTCTTGCCTTCTCTCAAAATCTACCTCCTCCACCTGTGTCTCTGGACTCGACAACTCGAGCGAGTTGTCTACACCCGCTGCTTCCACTTCCTCTCCTCTAACTCTCTCTTTGACCCTCCTCTAATCCAGCTTCTGCCGCCTTCACTTCATGGAAACTGATCTCCGTCGTTCCAAATTCAATGGGCCCTACTCCATCCTAATTCTTCTCAACCTCCCAGGTGCCTTCGGTACTGTGGACCACCCCCATCTCCTGGGAGCATTATCCCTGACTGCCCCCTCCAAGAGTCATTTTAGCTGCTTCACTGACCCTGTCCTCTCCTCGTTCTCCTCCTATCCCTCTGGCCATGCATTCTCAGTCTCTTTCACGGGCTCCTCCTCCACCCCCTAACTGAGGGAAATTTCTCAAGGCTCAATTCTGGATCCCCTTCTATTCTCCATCTACACCCACTCTCTTGGAAGACTCATTCGATTCCACAGCTTCAACTACCACCTCTATGCGGACCATTCCCAAATCCACATCTCCACCCATGTGATCTCTCTCCTTCTCTGCAGTCTCAAATTTCCTTCTGCTTTCAGGGTAGCTCTAAGCAGCATGGCTCAGTGGAAAGAGCACGGGCTTTGGAGTCAGGGCTCATGAGTTCGAATCCCAGCTCAGCCACTTGTCGGCTGTGTGACTGTGGGCAAGTCACTTAACTTCTCTGTGCCTCAGTTCCCTCATCTGTAAAATGGGGATTAAGACTGTGAGCCCCACGTGGGACAACCTGATTCCCCTATGTCTACCCCAGCGCTTAGAACAGTGCTCGGCACATAGTAAGCACTTAACAAATACCAACATTATTATTATTATTATTACTTGGCCGTCCCACCGACACCTCGAACTGAACATGTCCAAAACAGAACTCATCTTCCTACCCAAACCCTGTGGTCCTCCTGACTTTCCCATTACTGTAGACAACACCACCATCCTTCCTGTCCTACAAGCCCTTAACCATGGCATTATTCTCGACATCTCTCTCATTCAACCCACTTATTCAATCTGTTACCAAATCTCATCAGTTCTACCTTTACAAAATCACTAAAATCCACTCTTTCTTCTCCACCCAAACTGTTACTACACTGACCCAAGCACTTATCCTATCCTGCCTTGACTACTGCATCTGCCTCTTTGCTGACCTCCCTGCCTCCTGTCTCTCCCCACACCAGTCCATACTTCACTCTGCTGCCTGGATCATTTTTCTACAAAAACATTCAGTCCATGTTTCCCCACTCCTCAGGAACCTCAAGTGGTTGCCCATCCACCCATCCACCAAAAACTCCAGTGGTTGCCTATCAACCTCCGCTCCAAACAAAAACCCCTCACTCTAGGCTTCAAGGCTCTACATCACCTTGCCCCTTCCTACCTCTCCTCCCTTCTCTCTTTCTACCGCCCACCCCGCACGCTCCGCTCCTCTGCCGCCCACCTCCTCACCGTCCCTCGGTCTCGCCTATCCCGCCGTCGACCCCTGGGTCACGTCCTCCCACGGTCCTGGAACGCCCTCCCTCCTCACCTCCGCCAAACTGATTCTCTTCCCCTCTTCAAAACCCTACTTAAAACTCACCTCCTCCAAGAGGCCTTCCCAGACTGAGCTCCTCTTCTCCCTCTACTCCCTCTACCACCCCCCCTTCACCTCTCCACAGCTAAACCCTCTTTTCCCCCCTTTCCCTCTGCTCCTCCCCCTCTCCCTTCCCATCCCCACAGCACTGTACTCGTCCGCTCAACTGTATATATTTTCATTACCCTATTTATTTTGTTAATGAAATGTACATCACCTTGATTCTATTTAGTTGCCATCGTTTTTACGAGATGTTCTTCCCCTTGACTCTATTTATTGCCATTGTTCTTGTCTGTCCGTCTCCCTCGATTAGACTGTAAGCCCGTCAAATGGCAGGGACTGTCTCTATCTGTTGCTGACTTGTTCATTCCAAGCGCTTAGTACAGTGCTCTGCACATAGTAAGCGCTCAATAAATACTATTGAATGAATGAATCCACCTCCACATCAGTCAAAAACTCCTCGCCATTGGCTAGAAAGCACTCAATCACTTTGCCCCCTCCTATCTTAGTTGTCTGATTTCCTACTACAGCCCAGCACTCTCACTTCATTCCTCAAACACCAACCTACTCACTGTACCTCAATCTCGTCTATCTTGCCACGGGCCCCTGGCCCACATACTTCTGGCCTGGAACCCCCTTCCCCTTGGTGTCCAACAGACCATCACTCTCTCCATCTCGAAAACCTTATTAAAATCACATCTCCAAGAGGTCTTCCCCGACTAACCCGACATTTCCCTACTCCCTCTCCCTGATGTGTTGCCCTTGCCCTTGGCTCTGTGCCCTTAAAGTACTTGATAGTCATCCTACTTGCAGCCCCACTGCACCTATGTACATATCATAACTTATTTTAATGCTTGTCTTCCTCTCTAGACTGTTAGCTCCTTGAGGGCGGGCAACATACCTTTCAACTCTGTTACATTCTATTCTCCCGAGTGCTTAGTATGTTTGTCTGCACAAGGTAAATGTTCATTGATTGAGCCATGATGGCCTACTGTGAGCCCATCATTGGGCAGGGATTGTCTCTGTTGCCAAATTGTACATTCCAAGTGCTTAGTACAGTGCTCTGCACATAGTAAGCGCTCAATAAATACTATTGAATGAATGAATGAATACTGGAAAGAGCTTGGGCCTGGGAATCAATGAAATTGGGGTTCTAATTCTGGCTCTGCCACTGAACTGTCTTGTGACTTGATCAAGTCACTTCTCTGTGCCTCAATTTCTTCATCTATAACAGAGGGATTAAATGCCTGTAGTCTCTCTGCCAGAATCCAGCTGTCTTTCTTCCTCTAGTTCCCCACTGGCTTCCCATCCCACCATGCCCAACCCGCTCCCTGGGCATGGTGGGTAGAGACTCTTGCCCTTCACTATTGTGTGACTTGAAAAAATCCCATTACCCATGAGATATCCAAGTGCTTTCAGCAACCAGTGGAGGTGGCTGCCACCTGTAGAGAATTTACACCTGCACTGATCCATACTCTCTAGGGCCAGTAGAGGCTGTTCATGGAAAGGGGAGTGAGCACAGTTCCAGGAATCAGGAGACTGGTTTCCTAATTCCAGCTGTGCTCCTTGCCGGCTGTGCGACCTTAGGCAAATTACTTAACCTATCTGTGCCTCACTTTTCTCCTCTGTGAAATGGGCAAAAGATACCTCCTTTCCCTCCCTTCCTTTTAGACTGTGAGCCCCATGTGGGACAGGGATGTTATCAGATCTGGTTATCTTCTATCCACCTCAGCATTTAGCACAGGGTAAGCACTAAATACATAACAACCAAGAAACTCATAACATAAGTATAAGTATTCCATAAGTATACATGGCACAGTGGGGAAGCATCATGGTGTAGTGGATACAGCACAGGCCCGGGAGTCAGAAGGTAATGTTCTAATCCAGGCTCTGCCACTTGTCTGCTGTGTATCCTTGGGCAAATCACTTCACTTTTCTGTGCCTCAATTACCTCATCTGTAAAATGGAGATTGAGACTGTGAGCCCCACATGGGGCAGGGACTGTGTCCAAATCGATTTGCTTATATCTACCCCAGTGCTTAATGCAGTGCCTGGCACATAGTAAGCACTTAACAAATACCAGAATTATTATTATTATACCATAACCATAAGTATAAGTATACCATAAGTTTACCACAAGTATAAATATACCATAAGTAATCCATAAGGAAGAAATACATACCATAACTGTGAAAAGCAGCATGGCCTAGTGGAAAGAGCATGGACCTGGGAGTCAGAAGATGTGGGTTCTAATTTCGGCTTCATGTGTATGCTGTGTGACCTTGGGGAAGTCACAACTTCTCTGTGCCTCAGTTCCCTCATCAGTAAAAAATGGGGAGTAAGACTGTGAGTGCCACATGGGAAATGAACTGTGTCCAACCTGTTTAGTTTGTATCTACTCCAGTGCTTAGTACACTGCCTGGCACATAGTAAGTGCTTAACAAATACTATTTTTTTAAAAAAAAAACAACTTTCTTATTGTATGGCTATGCCAGTTTTTCAGGTGATCAGGCAGCTGCCTGGGTGACAAATCACTTGCTCACTTGGACAAATCACTGGTATGTGCCATGACTAGCTGCTGACAGGGCCTTAGTGCATGATGGGACACTCAGGTCAGACAGCAAGCCCCACACCAGACTTCTGCAGACAGCAAGCCCCACACCAGACTTCTACAGACAGCAAGCTCCACACCAGACTTCTATAGACAGCAAGCCCCACACCAGACTTCTACAGGTGTGTGGAGCACTTGCTTTGAATTAACCTACCAACTCCTCAACGCCCAAGCATCATATTTTCACTGTAAAGGTCAGAGAAGATGTGCATTTCCAGAGCATCCATTCCCTTTCAATAGCTCTTTTCCAGAAAGCAAAGAGGAGTCCATCAAAGTGAAGAGACTTATGTCCTGGCCTTTCCTGGAGTTCAAACCTCATGCCATCCTCTTGCCCTCCTAGAGAAGCAGCGTGGCTCAGTGGAAAGAGCACGGGCTTTGGAGTCAGGGCTCATGAGTTCGAATCCCAGCTCTGCCACTTGTCGGCTGTGTGACTGTGGGCAAGTCACTTAGCTTCTCTGTGCCTCAGTTCCCTCATCTGTAAAATGGGGATTAAGACTGTGAGCCCCACGTGGGACAACCTGATTCCCCTATGTCTACCCCAGCGCTTAGAACAGTGCTCGGCACATAGTAAGCGCTTAACAAATACCAACATTATTATTATTATTATTATCCTAAACTCAGAGGAGCGGGAGTGGAAAGGGAGATGAGATGGGGAGAGAGGAAATTAGACCCTGCAGAAGTTGAGGGCTGGGTGTCGGGTGGGTGTCAGAGAAGCTGCGGTGCCACCGGCTCTCTCCCCTGCCACCCCCCCGATCTCACTCCCACTGGACAAAAGGTCAGGTCAGTGACCCCCAGGCGACCCTTCCCCCTCCCACCCTCACCAAGAGATGCTTGAGAACCTCAGTTCTAGCTGCAATTCCAGAAATCGTTGAGACCTTAATAGTCAATTGAAGAGAAGAGTCCAGTGTGGTTAAGACATGCAGACCCTAACATTTGAATAAAACACACAGTTTAAAAAGCCAATAGTGGGTGAGGCCTTTTACAGTGACTGCAATTAAAAGTGCTGTTGTCTTTACATCTCAGTGAACGAGAGGGAAACGGAAACTGTCCTAGCCTGTTTCGCCTAATGAAACCAAATGTATTTTTAGGTCACGCAATCCAAACACCATTGCCGGGGCCCGCGATGCCATTGATTTTCACAAATTAAAAGAATCAATCTACCCTACTGTATCCAATCATCTTAACTTTCTATTACCGTCATTGCCCATTGTGTGGATGGAGAGAATAATCTCATTTGGGCGTTTATTTGGCAAACTAAAGTGAGTTAATTGATCAATTAAACTATTAATTTAATAGGGAGTGTTACAAACTAGTATTATCAAGTTAAGCGAGGCAAGCTGTATAATTCATAAAGAGAAATGGGAGGCCAAAATAGGAGTTCGAAGGAGAGCGTAACTGAGAGAATGGAAAATGTCCCAGAAGATGGCATAGCTGGGTTAGGAGAGACCTCTAGTGTTGCTAGGCTGAAGTACTGGAAGGTTTTCTCCTTTCTCTACGAAATGCAGTTTGGAAGGGCTCAACTTGGACAAAGAGCTTAGGACTGGAGCATGTTCCAGAGCTGGCCCGAGGATCAGGACAGGATCTAAGGAAGTAAACGTTGTTAAAACATCATTCTGCGAGTGTCTCCCCATTCCTCCAAAACCTCCAATAGCTGTCTTGCCATCTCTCCATCCAACAGAAACTCCTTACCTTTAAGGAGTTTAAGGCATTCACTTTAAGGCATTCACTCAGCTCTCTCCCATCTACCTATCTTCACTTCGCTCCCACTCCAATCCGACCTATGCACTTGGCTCCTCTAACGCCAACTTCCTCACTGTACCTCATTCTCGTCTCTCTGGCCGTCGATCCCTTGCTCACATCCTCCCTCATTTATTCGATCTTATTTATTGAGCGCTTACTGTGCAAAGCACCATACTAACCTGCCCAGAACTCTCTCCCCTTCACATGTGGTAGACCACTGCTCTCCCCACCGTAAAAGCCCTTCTGAAATCACATCTCCTTCAGGACGTCTTTTCTGATGAATGGCTCATATGCACTCTAATTTCTCCCCCTACTATGTCATACATGCAGTTGAGTCCTCACCTCCTAAGCACTTATGATGATGAGGATGATGATGATACAATAATATTTGTTAAGAGCTCACTATATACCGAGCATTAGGGTAGATACAATACATTCAGATCAGACAGTCCCTTCTCTTCTCTTTCTTCCCGGGGGGTGTCAGACAAGCCCTTTTGCTTCCCATCTGTAGAGGAAGCTGGAACGTTTGTCTTGTCCCTGGTTAATCATAAGCAGCAGAGGAGCAACGTGGCCTAGGTGGAAAGAACATGGGCCTGGGATTCAGAGGACCTGGGTTCTAATCCCAGATCTCCTACTTGTCTGCTGTGGGACCTAGGGCAAGTCAATGCACTTCTCTGGACCTCAGTTCTCTCATCTTCAAAATGGGAATTCAATCCCTATTCTCCCTCCTACTTAGACTGTGAGCCCCTGGTGGGAACCTGTTTAGCTTGTATCTATCCCAGTACTCAGTTCAGTGCTTGACACATAATAAGCGCTTAACAAATACCACAGTTTTCATTATAAGCAGCCACAGTTTGGAACTCAACCCCGATATCTGTAGAACGCAACTGATGAAATGTCCTTAGCGATGGCCCGCCTTTCCCGAGCCCCGGAAAAGCGGCACTTCCCTACTCCCGGCCAGCATAGATGGGAAGTGCCGTTTTCCTAAGACCCTTGACCAATCCAGGACTGCAGAGGGGGAAAGCCAAGGCTCATTATTGACAGCCTTGAAGTCCCACAGAAGTAGATGTCTTATTCCAGTTCCCAAGGCCAGTTGGTACCAAGCCTGTACTGGGACAGATAAGACACATCCCAATTCATGCCCCAACTCCCAGAACATGCCCCTGACCCACTGGAAAGAGCTCAGGACAGAGATTCAGGAGACATGGGTTCGAGCTTTACCATCGGCCTGTTGTGTGACCTTGGGTAACTCACTTCACCTTTCTGTGCCTCAGTTTCCTTATCTGTAAAGTGGGGGTAGAAGACCTGCTCTCCCTGTTTCAGACTGCAAGCCCCGTGTGGGACAGGGCTGGTTTCCGATCCGCTTCCACTGTGTCTACTGCAGCACTTAGGCACCTGGTTAGTGCTTGACTAAATATCAACATGATTCTTATCCTCTTCCCTCTTACCTTCCCGGAGCTGATGATCAGATAGATTCATTTTAGCCCATCTAGAGCTTGGATATCAGCCCCGCAACAGAGTCTGAAGTCCTGGACCCCTCTCTTAAGGGTGTCTGCGGTATCGGTGGATCTAGGGTGCATGAGCAGAGCCCGCTGGGAGGAGGGGACAGGGGTGAGGAACTGTCCTCTTCTCTCCTTACGACAGGTAGGTCTTGGGGCCCAGTTTCTCTAAAGCTGATTCAGGGTCAGTTAGTCCTGCAAAACAGTTGTCGGGCTGCCACCTGCTGGACCACTTGAATCAATCAATCAATCACTGAGCAGTTACTCTGTGATTTTCCATAATCATGAACATTTTCTCATCTGAGAACTGGGATGTAATAGGCGAGGATTGCCTCACAGCACCTCGAATTGTGCAGTCAACTTCTCTTTGAGAAATATTGATACTGAAGTCAATCAATTAATCCATGCTATTTAGTGAGTGTCTAATATGAGAAGCTTAGTGGACATAGAAGCAACATGGACTAGTGGATCTGGAAATCAGAAGGACCTGGATTCTAATCCCGGCTCCACCACTTGTCCACTGTATGACCTTGGGCAAGTCACTTATCTGTTCCTCAGTTCCTTCATCTGCAAAATGGGGACTAAGACTGTGAGCCCCATGTGGGACAGGGACTTTGTCCAACCTGATTTGCTTGTATCCACCCCAGCGCTTAGTACAGTGCCTGGCATATAGTAAGTGCTTAACAATTATTATCATTATTGTATGCAGAGCACTGTGCTAAGGACTAGAGAGACTTGGTAGACAAGGTCCCTGTCCTCGAGTAGCTTACAGTCTCCTGAGAGAGACAGGCATCAAAATAAATGACAGTTAGGGGAAGCAGCAGAGTATCAGTGTATGTGCTGGACTTAAGTAGCAGAGTATCAAGACTTAAGTGCTGTGGGGTTGGGAGGTGGGGTGACTATCATAGCGTTTAGGGGGTACAGACCCAAGTGCATAAATGATGCAGAAGGGAGGGGGAATAGAGTGGGGAGGTGAGAGTTTAGTCGGGGAATGGTTCCTGGAGCAGATAGGTTTCTAGTAGGGTTCCGAAGATTGTCAGCTCCTTTGGTCCAAAATGGATGATTATGTATGTGCGGAAGATTCTCGACTTTCTCCTAAGAATGTGGGTCTAAATCTGGGTTCCGGCTCTGCTTCTGGACTATCTGCTTGACCTCAGTCTCTCCCAGCATGGTTGTGAAAAACAACCGTATTGAAGCCCCCAGTGCTGTGTCACGATGTAAATCTGAGCTGTCATCATCGTCCTCGGCAGCAGCATCTCCCGATACACATTTCAGGACCAAGCGGGTTGAAATGATGGATAGGATTCGGGGACAGAATGGAGGAAAAGTGAGTTGAAGGATATTGTAATTTACCTTCCACGGTTGGGCTCAGATGGGATGATAACTCCATCTACAGTTCATCATGGAAATTGTTTCAACAAAAGAGTCATGTTGCGAGAGAGCAAGCTTTTCCATCCAGATAGTAAGGTGGGAGGCCTGATGAAACGTCCCAGGATCTGTTTGATGTGATCCGTAGGTGGCAACGGGGCCAAATGGGAGGTTTGAAATGGATCCTAGGAAGTCTCCATTGCCTTTGAACAACCACAAAAAGAAAATCTGACGTGGCCATAATGAAGCATCCATCCACTCCCCAGAGGCATTTGAAGTCTCTAACTAAATAAGATCATTTCAAAGAGCTTTACGGAAACTGGACAATTCTGAAATGGGCTGAATGCATTTTCATTTGTAATATGTACTAGGGCCTAGCAGAAAGGGCACAGGTTTGGGAGGCAGGAGACCTGGGTTCTAGTTCTGGCTCAGCCACTTGCCTGCTGGGTAGCCTCAGGCAAGTCATTCACCATGTAAATATGTTTACGCTTGTCTCTGCTGTAAGAGCTTAAGGCAGGGAACGTGGCCCTTCATTATTCTGTACTTCCCAAGTACCTAGTACCGGGCACTGCACCAAGTGGTCACTCAATAAATACTGTTACTACGACTGCTACTATTACCACTACTATTCATTCATTCAGTCGTATTTATTAAGCACTTACTGTGTGCAGAGCACTGTACTAAGTGCTTGGAATGTACAATTTGGCAATAGATAGAGACAATCCCTGCCCAACAACGGGCTCACAGTCTAAACGGGGGAGACAAACAACAAAACAAAACAGGCAACTTAACCTCTCTGAGACCCAGTTTTCCCTTCTGTAAAATGGGGATAATTGTGTGGTCTAATGAAAAGAAAATGGAACTGGGAATCCAGAGATTTGGATTCTAGCTCCAGATCTGCCACTGGCCTGCTGGGTGACCTTGGGCAAGTCACTTAACCTCTCTGGGCTTCAGTTTCTTCAAAATGAAAATACTTGCTCTCCCTACCTCACAGAGAAGTTGGGAGGATTAAACAAGATAAATAATGTGAAAAACTTGGGATGCATACCAAGTGTTAGATGCATACAAATGTGTGTTGTTGTTATTAATAGTCAATGCCGCATTTAAAAAAGTATATATAGCAACACAGTTTCCTCCGGTGACATAGTTTTGAAAAAAAAAACTTTCAAAATATGTCTGCTAATGTCTCAGTAGGGAGCAGTCTGTTCTTTGAAACAACGAGACCAAAAGATGCCACGTGTCTATCACGTCAAGATTCCACTCAGCGTTTTGCCACCCGCACCCACAACACAGTGCACTAGCAGGGTTCTGAATCCCACTAATGATGTCGGATTCCACAGAGAGAGTTTGGATAGCTGTCACCCAGCTTTTAGGGTAATCATCAAAGAGCCAACTGAGGTTTGCATCTCTGACAACCTGGAGCCCCTTGCCTTGAAAGCTGACTTCAACGGAAATTTAATGGCTTTGAAGGTCCTCATCCAATCTCAAGGACAATTGCATATTTCATGCTCTGCTTTGAAGGAAAGGGATTTGTTTTAAAGTGGAAAAATGCTCAAATTTAAAACGTGACATCGGTAAGATCCAGAAGTTAGAGCATTTATGGTGATGTGGTTGCCCTTGGTTCTCCAAGACAACATAACTGATGGCGAGATTGGCTTGTGAAGGTAGGTGTGGCTGAAAAAGCCAGTGTGGGAACCCACAATCCAGGCCATCCCCCTTCCCCCCACCCACCTCCGGAGCACACACACACACACACACACTCTCACACACACACACTGCCCTTCATCTCTCCTCTGGCCCCCTCAACATCAGACATCAGATTCTGCTTACCCTCAATTTCCAGTCCCTCTCCTCCCATTCCTCTCCATCTCCCCACTTTCCCCTCTATTTGTTCCATCCCTACTCGTACTCTCCACTCTGGACTAATCTTCCCATTCTGTTTTCTCCACTACTGTGTCACCTATTCTCCTAAAGCTGTACCCACTAAGCTCTTAGGGATTCTCCCTGCCCCCCCTCCAAGTTCCCCATCCCCACAGCACTAATGACCATACCTTTACACTCTGTTACTACCCTTACCTGTAATTTGTTTTAGCGTCTAACTCCCCGGCTAGTTTGTAAGCTCTCTGAGGGCAGGGATCATGTGGACTTATTCTGTTGTACTCTCCCAAGGGCTCAGTAGAGGGCTCTGCACACAGAAAGCACTCAGTAAATGTCATCGATCCTCTTTTTTGCCTCAGCCTCCTCACTTACCTCCCTGACTTTAGACTCCCCTCTCTAGTCCATACTTCACTCTGCTTCCCAGGTCACTTTTCTAAAAAATAGTTCTGCATGCATCTTCCCACTCCTCACTCCCACTCCTCCAATGGTTGCCCAACCATCTCCACTCAGAGCAGAAACCCCTCATCATCGGCTTTGAGGCATTTAATCAGCTCTCCTCCTCTGACCTATCTTTGCTCCCCTCCCGCTACAGCCCAGCCTACCTGCTTGGCTCCTTCAAAACCAACCTACTTATTTATCTTCACTGCCATCTCTCTTGCCACTGAGCCCTTACTCATGCCCTCCCTCCTGCCTGGAAATCTCTTCCCCTTCACGTCATGCAGATTGCTGCACTCTCCATATTCAACACCATAATAAAATCACATTTCCTTCAGGAAACCTTCCCAGACTAATCTCTCATCTCCCCACCCCATTTCACCTCCTACTGAGAGAAGCAGTGTGGCCTTAGTGGCAAGAGCACGGGCTTGGGAGTCAGAAGATGTGGGTTCTAATGCTGCTTCCACCACTTGTCTGCTGAGTGACCTTGGGCAAGCCACTTCATTTGTCTGTGCCTCAGTTCCCTCATCTGTAAAATGGGGATTAAGATTGTGAGCCCCACGTGGGACAACCTGATTACCTTGTATTTACTCCAGTGCTTAGAACAGTGCTTGGCACATAGTAAGCACTTAAAAAATACCATGATTTAATTTAATTTTACTGTGTCACCTATGCACTTGAATGAATCAAGTGTTTAGTACAGCGCTTTGCACACAGTAAATGGTCAATAAATATCATTGACTGATTGATTGAGTCCTTACCCGTTAGCATTTATATACGCACCCCCATCCCCTCCTCCTGCAGCACTTATGTACATAAATTTAGCACCTGTTGCTTCCCCCCGAGGTAATTTACTTTAGACTGTCTCCCCATCTCTACTGTAAGCTCCTCGAGGGCAGGGGCTGTGTCTACTAACTCTATTTAGTTATCTATCTAATTATTTATTTCACTTATCATCCTGGTATTTTTGCGCTATTATCTGTTATATCCTCCTTTTCCCTCCTGCTATTTATAAATAATTCATGCCAGCCCATCTCCCCAGATAGACTGTAATCACCTGGGGGGGGGGGGGGGCTGTTGTCAGCTTGTGGTGTATTTTCTGCCCAAGGTAAGTGCTCAAAAAACTGCCATTAATGATGATGAGTCATCTCCCAGTTTGCAGCCAAATTGCATTACGATCTGAGGCTGTGTATTTTACTCCATTCTAGTTTTCAGTCCCTTCCTTCCAGTTCCTCCTACAGCAGCTGTTTGGGCAACCTTCTGTTGTCCATTCTCCTCACACGTCCCACCCACCCACTGCTGAGTTTTTGTTTTGTTTTGTTTTGTTTTATTTTTAATGATATTAGTTAAGCACTTACTATGTCCCAAGCGCCATACTAAGCACCGAGGTAGATACAAGCTAATCAGGTTGGACACGGTCCATGTCCCACATGGGGCTCACAGTCTTAACTCCCATTTTACACTTGAGGTCACTCAGCAGACAAGTGGTGAAGCCGGGATTAGAACCTAGGCCCTCTGACTCTTTCCAGTAGGCCATGCTGCAGGGTTGAGGTGGAAATGCTAGGCCAGTTGTGGCTTTCAGTATTGCAAAGCTCAGTATTGAAGCAACGTGGTCTAGGGGACAGAACATCGACTTTGGAGTTAGAAGGGCCCATGCTCTATCCCCTAGGCCATGCTGCTTCTTCCTGCTTCTAAGTCTATTTTCCTCTCCTAAGTGCATAACAAATATGATTGATTGATTGATATGACCAGAGACCAGGAGAGTGGTAGATAACTGTAACTAGAAGCTACAGAGGGTAATAGAGATGGAGGGTGTGGGATTCACAGAAAGAGGCGAGAGGAGGAGGGGTGGGGTGGAAATAATATTGTGAGGTGAAGAGCAGACTGATTCCTCCCTCTTTCCCCGTGAGAGATGGGGTTGAAAAGAGGAAGAAGGTGAGGCAGATTTCCAACCGCTACTTACCTTTCAAATTAAATGACTCCCTTTCAAATGAAAAGCTTTGTTGTCAAAATTCTAAACGCGTTTTTGCAAAAGGCCAAACTGTCTCGAGGCTTTCTTTTCATCAAGGCGCAGTCCAAGGTTCTACTTTAAATAGTAGATTTCAAATCCATTTTCCTTATAAAAATATGTCAGCTCCACTTTAAATATTTTAATATTTTAACATTTCATTTCATTATGATTATAGAATTAACCTTTAATTTGAATAGATAGGGATAATAAACTATGTCTATAACCATCTCCTGAAACTTTGAGTGTTGAAGAATTCTAGAATATCTGAGAAACTAATGACACGGGAGCCTGTATTTTTCAGTTGAAATTATTTATCTGTTGTTTTCCTTTATATTAGTTGTATTATTCATTCTCCTCTCATTTCAGTAATTAATTTTCTTACATTGATATTACGTGTGGGGTTTATATACCTTGAGAAGCAGCACGACCTAGTACACAAAGTAAACACTCAATAAATACGATTGAAAGAGCACAGGCTTAGGAGTCAGAGGACCTGGATTCTAATCCTGACTCTGCTGCTTGTCTGCTGTGTGCCTGTGGACAAGTCACTTAACTTCTCTGTGTCTCAGTTACCTCAACTGTAAAATGGGGATTCAATACCCCTTCTTCCTGCTATTTAATAATAATAATAATTGTGGTATATGTTAAGCGCTTACTCTGTGCCAGGCACTATACTAAGCACTGGGGTGGATACAAGCAAATTGGGTTGAACTGTGTGCCCCATATGAGACAGGGACTGTGTCCAACCTAATTAACATTTATTTACCCCATTGCTTAGAACAGTACTTCACATATAGTAAGCACTTAACAAATATAATAGTAACAGTAATGATAATAATGATAATAAATGTCCTGGTGGATGGCTCATGTGTTAAGTGAACTTAAATATTGTTTCATTTTTTGTTGTATTATTCAGTCTCCTCTCATTACAGCGATGCATTTTCTAATGTTGGTATTTTGAGTGGAGTTTAAGAATGCCCCAGCCTAGATAATGGGCCTCTTATTTTCCAGTCCTGTTAAAACTGAAAACTGGAAGGTGATAGCCATTATGATGGTTGCTCAGCATTTCTCAAAGCCCTGTCTTCATTGTGGGCAAGGAACGTGTCTACCAACCTTGTTATATTGTTACTTTCCCAAGTGCTTAGTACAGTGCTCTGCACACAGTAGACTGTAAGCTCTCTATGGGCAGAGATCCCATCTGCTAACTCACCACTTGTCAGCTGTGTGACTTGGGGCAAGCCACTTGACTTCCCTGTGCCTCAGTTGCCTCATCTGTAAAATGGGGATGAATACTGTGAGCCCCACGTGGGACAACCTGATTACCTTGTATCTCCCCCAGTGCTTACAACAGTGCTTGGCACATAGTAAGCGCTTAATGAGAAGCAGTGTGACTTAGTGGGAAGAGCCCAGGCTTGGGAGTCTGAGGTCATGGGTTTGAATCCTGGCTCTGCCACTTGGCAGCTGTGTGACTGTGGACAAGTCACTTCACTTCTCTGGGTCTCAGTTACCTCATCTGTAAAATGGGGATTAAGACCGTGAGCCCCACAAGGGACAACCTGATTACCCTGTATCTACCCCAGGGCTAGAACAGTGCTCTGCACATAGTAAGAGCTTAATAAATACCAACATTATTATTATTATTGTCTGCTATGTGACCTTGGGCAAGTGACTTAACTTCTCTGGGCCTCAGTTACCTCATCTGTAAAAATGGGGATTAAAAAATGTGAGCCCCACGTGGGACAATCTGATTACCCTGTTTCTACCCCAGCGCTTAGAACAGTGCTCAGCACATAGTAAGCACTTAACAAATACCATAATTATTATTATTAATAAATACCATCATCATTACTGTACTCTCCCAAGTCCTTAGTACAGTAGGTGCTCCATAAATACCAGGGACCGAGAGATTGGCTCCACTCAGACAGAGGGCAGTGGGCCAAGAGTCACTGATTCCCATGGCTGGTTGATTGTCCTTTAATTCTATTTTTCCCTGAAAAGGTAATGGCGGTTCATAGTCTCCGTTGTGAGGCTCTGCTGGAGCATAGTCCTTTGCATACTACAAAAATTTTAAACCCAGAAAACACATAACATAGTGATAAGTGAGTCCATTTAAGAAAGTAGTGTCTTCCTTAGAAAGTGCTCCAGGGAAAGTTTATAGCTCACCTGATGGGCCTATTCCTCGTGATTTAAAATAACGCATCCGGAGCTTGGGAAGCATAAAAGATTTATAAATCATCAACACTGGGCTCCAGTCATTTGCAGAAACTCATTGGAAAGTTTCTCGAACTCCGTCGCGTCACCGTGTCTCTGTGGGATTTAGAAGAGGATGTGTTTCAGCTGGGCTTTTCAAATAAGAGGACCCGGCTGCCGTTAGCTAATGTGACAGAGATCATTTTAATGTCTTTCGGAAAAAAACAGGTTCTGCCTCTTCAGAAAGATGGACCATGACTAGACCATATTTTTCTAGGAAATTCACTTCTGTTAAATGGCGTGAGAATAAGCGTGCTTGGAATAAATTCTCCCATTGGGAATGTTAGATGAGCCTCAGGATGGAGAGCCGGCACAGAGGAATTGATGCTAGCCCTGGTGGGTTTGGTTTTTTTTAATGGTATTTGTTAAGCGCTTACTGTTTGCCAGGCACTCTACTAAATGCTGGGATAGATACAAGCTAATCAGGTTAGACATAGCTAATATCCCATATAGGGCTCAGAGTCTTAATTCCCATTTTACAGATGAGGTAACTGAGGCACAGAGAAGTGAAGCCACCTGCCCAAGGTCACGCAGCAGACAACGGGGATTAGAACCCAGGTTCTTGCTATTTCCACTACACCACCAGGCCACACTGCACAATGCCTCTCGCTCTCTCTCGTCCTGGCCCGTCGTATTCCCTCTGGGGCCAGGCGTGCAACAGGCGGGGAGGCGAGCGGTGGGGGCAGCACACTGTGAATGGCACCCAAAGAGGTTTTTATCTACAGGATCTTTTGGTGCTCCAAGTGAGCCTCACATGGCACCGATGCTGCGCTTTAGCATCACAACCTTATAGGCAGTTGCTTTGATAACAGCTGTGGTCTTTGCTGGCCACGTAAACCAGCAGCATGGCCTAGTGGATAGAACCTGGGCCTGGGAGTGAGAAGAACCTGGCTTCTAATCCTGGCTACCCACTTGTCTGCTGTGTGTCCTTGGGCAAATCACTTCACTTGCCTGGGCCTCAGTTACCTCATCTGGAAAATGGGGATTGAGACTGTCAACCCAATGTGGGACAGAGACTGTGTCCAACCTGATTAGCTTGTATCTATCCCAGTACTTAGAACAGTGCTCGACACATAGTAGGAGCTTAACAGATACCATCATCATTATTATTATCATTATTCCATCATTCCTGCTGGGCCCGTCCCCCTATAAGTGATTCTTTGATCGGAAACCTCTGATTGCAGAATCCCAGCAGGAAGAACCTGGACTCGAATCCAGGCAGGTCTCCTGATTCCCAGAGCCCTGCTCTTTCCACTGGATCTGCATCCAATCTCTCAACAAAGCCAGGGGGAAAAGCCACCATCTCTCAACCTCTGCCATGGCAACTGCTAGGCAGGGAAGCAGCATGACCAAATGGGAAGAGCACAGGTCTAGGAGTTAGGAGACCTGGACTCCAATCCTATGTCTGCCACTTGCCTGCTGGATGACCTTGGGCAAGTCATTTCACTTCTCTGCAGTGTGGCTTAGTGGAAAGAACTCAGGCTTGGGAGTCAGAGGTTGTGGGTTCTAATCCCGACTCCGCCACTTGTCAGCTGTGTGATTTTGGGCGAGTCACTTAACTTCTCTGTGCCTCAATTCCCTCATCTGTTAAATGGAGATGAAGACTGTGAGCCCCACATGGGACAACTTGATTACCTTCTATCTACCCCAGCGCTTAGAACAGTGCTTGGCACATAGTAAGTGCTTAACAAATACTATCATTATTATTATTATTCTCTAGGCTTTAATTTCCTCATCTGTAAAATGAAGATTCAGTGCCTGCTCTCCCCCCTGCTTAGATTGTGAGCCCCATGTGGGGCGGGGACTGTGTCTGATCTAGTTAATTCGCATCTACTCCAGCACTTAGAACGGTGGGTGGCACATAAGTGCTTAACAGACAACTCCATTATTATTATTAGGCAGTGTCGAGGGAGGGGATGAAGCAGGCACATCCGGCAAAAGGGGTGATCTATGGTAGGTCAGAGAGGGGATTCAGTGCCCAGAATCAGCCAGTCTCAGTTTGGCTCTGATAGACTTACTGGAACACCCAAACTCCTGCCTAGATTCAGTAATATGAAAAAAGTATTTTTGGCATCCCTTAATATGATAGTTTTCAAGTATGACCCTCTTGGGCGCATCTAGAAATGCATATAATATCCTCTGACCTCAAAGAAGACACCACTGATGGCAAAATTCACCTATGAGTGTGAGATGTACAGCGTGGCGCAGTGGAAAGAGCACGGGCTTTGGAGTCAGGGCTCATGAGTTCGAATCCCAGCTCTGCCACTTGTCAGCTGTGTGACTGTGGGCGAGTCACTTAACTTCTCTGTGCCTCAGTTCCCTCATCTGTAAAATGGGGATTAAGACTGTGAGCCCCACGTGGGACAACCTGATTCCCCTGTGTCTCCCCCAGCGCTTAGAACAGTGCTCTGCACATAGTAAGCGCTTAACAAATACCAACATTATTAGATGTGTGTGTGTGTGCACGTACACTTGTCTGAAAAGGTCAATGTGGGTGGGACCACCGTCCTGACCAAATTGTCCACTCGCAAAGGCTATCCCTTATGCTCTTCTCATATTTGATGTTTGCGATGCCTGGTGCTGTTTTCTCCTTTGCCTGTCTGTCTTATCTCTCATTCCTCAGGAAGCTTTTGCTTGAAAAGTGCTGCTTCTTTCTTCCTTTCACAGTTGTGTGCCATGCGGGTCTATCAATCAATCAATCAATCATTCAATGGTATTTATCAAGCGCTTACTGTATGCAGAGCACCGTACTAAGGACTTGGGAGAGTACAGTACAACAGAGATGGCAGACATGTTCCATGCCCACAATGAGCTTACAGTCTAGAGGGGGAGACAGACATTAATGAAAATAAATAACATATAATACCCTCAACATTTGACTCTGAAGTTTTCAGCTGGGATGCAGCATTGTTTGAGCTGTACGTGGTCCAGGTCTCATGGTCATAGAGAAGGATGGACAGCCCTCCAGCCCTGAAGACCTTCAGTTTGGTCTGGAGCCTGCTACTACACTGCTGGACACTGTTGGACACACTCCCAAAGGATGGGCTGGCGTCCATTCACTTCTCCATTTTCTTGTGTCTCATTTCATCATAGGTCAGTGGCTGCCTGGGTAACCGAACTCTGTCCGTATTTAGCTGTAGGTTGTCAATGTAAATTTTGGGCTTTGTGTATATAGCTTTCCTGATGCAGTTTTCTTTACACTTCTCTTTCTTAGACAAGAGAAGCAGCTTGGCATAGTGGATAGAGCATGGGCCTGGGAGTCAAAAGGTCATGGGTTCCAGTCCTGGCTCCACCATTTGTCTGCTGTGTGACCTTGGGCAAGTCACTTCACTTCTCTGTGCCTCAATTCCCTCATCTGTAAAATGGGGATTACGACTGGGAGCCCCACGTGGGACAGGGACTGTGTCCAACTTGATTTGCTGTATCCACACCAGCGCTTAGTACGGTGCCTGGCATATAGTAAACACTCAACAGATACCATCATCATCATCATCATCATTATCATCACCCCATAGTGTCTCACTGATGGGGGAAGCTGTTTACAATCATTTGCATGGGCACAACTAAGACCTCACTGGAAAAGCCACCGTCTTTCAAACTGTCATCCACCAATACCTTGAATACCTGAACCAATTAAAGCCACGCATAGACTAAATATAGACTAAAGATTGGTGAGTGCTAGCAATCTGAAGAGAAAGGAATGTCATAAGCTCCTTGAGGGCTGGAATAGTGTCTACTTACTCTATTGTACTCTCCCAAGCACTTAGTATAGCGTTCTGCACATGGTATGTGATCAATAAATACCATGATTGACTGCTTGATTGATCTCTGCAGCTAAGGAACAGAAGAAATAATAATAATAATTATTATGGTATTTATTAAGCACTTAATAAATGCTTGATTTATTAATTAATAAATTAATAATTTATTAAGCGATTAGGTGGTACAAGCAAATCAGGTTGGACACAGTCCATGTCCCATGTGGGGCTCACAGTCTCAATCCCCATTTTACAGATGAGGTAACTGAGGCACAGAGGAGTAAAGTGACTTGTCCAAGGTCACACAGCAAACAAGTGGCAGGGCGGGGATTAGAACCCATGAACTTCTGGCTCCCAGGCCCGTGTCCACTATGCCGCTGCCCCTTGTTGACCTTTAAAGGAGTCATATTCAGGAGAGTACATTTCATTCCTATGGCTTGCGTTGAAACACTGGAAAATATATATATATATATTTTTGACAGGGTTAATAGAGTGAACAATGATCAGGTAGAATGTAGACATATTTAAGTCCTGAGGGAAATGGAGCCCACAACCCTGTAGGCTATATACAGCTGCTTGGGTTTGAGGATTATTCTATGACGGTTTTAACTCTCCTGCTGACATCCTCATAGACTCAATTACATTATTTACTTCATGAAAAATAGCATTCTATTTCAGCCATACAAGTCTTGCTACATTATAGGTTCAAGGCTAAAAATTCTACTAAACCATAATTCCTTGCATCTAACTCCAAGGAGATCATTACAAAAAAGAGTGATAGGTGGCTTCTATTTCATGCTGCATTTTTCTACTTCAGTGAGGACTGTACCCTGAAGTGTTGGGGTTTCGGTGCCTGGTAAATCAACAAGGCTGGGCTAAGTGAATTAGCATATGTCATCAAGCATCAGATAGAGCCCAGCCTCCCCTCAGGTTGAAATTCACTATCCTTTCTCCTGTCAAGTGGAAAGACTCTTCCCCCTTTGCCCAGCACGCTGAGGTTCGGCCTCACTGATGGGGAATGGGGAGGAGCTGGGGTCAGTTGGGGACAGAAATGCTCCATCCCTCCACTCCTCCAGCCCCCAGCCCCATACCCCCGCTCTGGCCTGCAGTCACCGGTCCATGATGATGCTCTTTGCTCCTTCTTCTTTCCTCCTCCATCCCTATACCAATCCTCCATCTCCACGTGGATGTTCCTGGCGACCTCCCAACAGCCCATTTCTTCTCATTCTAAGACTTTCATTCATTCATTTGTTCATTCATTCAATTGTATTCATTGAGCACTTAATGTGTGCAAAGCACTGTACTAAGCACTTGGGGGAGTACAATATAACAACAAACAGACACATTCCTGCCCACAACGAGCTCACAGTCAAGAGAGGGAGACAGACATTAATATAGTTAGGTAAATAAAGAAATTGCAGATATAAACATATGTGCTGGGGGAATGGAAGGGAGAATGAATGAAGGAGAAAGTAAGAGCGGTGCAGAAAGGAGTGGGAGAAGAGGAGAGGAGGGCTTAGTCAGGGAAGGCTTCTTGGAGGAGATGTGCAAGGCTTCTTGGAGGAGATGTGCCTTCAATAAGATTTTGAAGTGGGGGAGAGCAACTCTCTATCTGAAATGAATATGACCGTTCCAGATCAGAGATCCACCTCACCTCCCCCATGCCCCAGCTTGGACTGACTGCTTCTCATAACAACCAGGCATTGAACCATTTCTCACTAACTTGGTCAACTCTGAAATCCCTCTCTCCAATCAAAGCTTCTTCACCTGTCTTCCCTCCCACGTCCTTCTCCCCACAAACTGTCCTCTCCTCCCACAGAGGCCTGCGATCTCCAATCAGCCCAAGCCATCGTGCCCCATTTGGTCTCCCTTCCCAACCTCCCCTCACTTGATGCACAAATCCTCAACACCACCCTCTCCGCTGAACACAAGTCCCTCACACCCCCATCCTGGCCCACCATTGTTCTTGCACCACCAACCCCAGCCTAACCTCTTCCTCGATAGGCTTCTTCCAGGCCTGCTCCCATACCACAGAGTGCTGCTGGAGGAAATCCAGGCTCCTTCCAACCCACTCTCACTTCCTGCCAATCCACCCTCCCTGTAGCTCAGTAACATTACTTCTCCTCCTTCGAGGACTCCCTTTCCAATGCTGTCATTGACTCTTCCAGACCTTAACTCATTCCCCAAGTGACCAATGCCCGCCTCTCCCTCCTCTCTTTTTCCCCGATGACCTTGTTGACTTTGTTGACTAAAAGAAAACTCTTAGGCATGAACTCACCAAAGTCTCCCCTTCACATCCCCAACTCCCTCCCACCCCAACATCCACTCTCTCATCACTCTGCTTCCAGGGTCTTTTTGCTATGGCACCATTCTGCACATGTCTCCCCACTCCTCAAAAACCTCCAACGGCTTCCCATCCCTCTCTGCATCAAGCAGAAACTCTTGGCCATCAGCTTTAAGGTGCTCTGTCTCTCTCTTGTTTATCCACTCTCAGCACTCTACCCCAGCTTGCACTCTTCATTCCTCTCAAACTAACATACTCCCTGTGCCTCCTTCTTGCCTCTCCCCCATCTGATCCCTTGCTCACACCCTTCCTCCTTCCTGGAACACCCTCCAGCTCCGTATCCACCAGAACCCACTCTTCCCACCTTCAAAGCCCTTCTGAAGACCCATTTCCACCCTGAGACCTTCCCAGATGAATTTTTCTTCTCCTTAGGTCCTCCCAATATCCTCCCAACAACTACCGCATCACTTTTAAATCACCTCTGCCCATTCTCACTCACAACTCCCCAAGTATTTCTGTTCATACCGAGTTATAGGCTCTACTATTTAAGTATTTTCTCATCCACAGAGCCATCTTTCCATTCTCTTGTTCTTCTTTTCAGTAACTGATTTCATGTCTGTTCCCCCCGCTAGACTGTAAACTCCTTGAGGACAGGGATTATGGCTAAAAACTCTATTGTACTGTATTCTCCCAAGTGCCTAAATCACTGATCCACACAGTATAAATGCTCAATAAATACTATTGATTGATTTTGATCGTGGACTAACATGGCAAACTGAAGGGAGGGAGCATTAAAAGCAGCAAGCTCTGGAACTGAGCCAATGAGGGGCAGCCATGTTGATTGCAGTTGGTTCTGGGTGTCCCATTCTTCCCTGGGAACATTTGTGGCTCCAAACAAGGGTTGGGGAGACTTTGGCAACTTAAACGATTGGCCTGTAATGGGACCCTTGATTCTCCGCCCCACCTCCAAGGGGCAGCACCCTGAGGTGGGCTGGTGGGATTCAAGCCTCTGTCACCCGGCCCTCTCAAGAGATGGAGGAGGTGATAACAGAGTGAATGGAGGACCAGAAAGTGAATGAGGCAGGCAGGAATAAGCAGGAAAAAAGGAGGAAGAAGAAATTTTTAATGATTTAACAGTGGAAACCTCAGAAGAGGAGGAGAATCTCCCCATCATCTCAAAATGACATGAATGGGGATGGGCATACCCTGACTTTCTTCCCCCTTCTGCTCCAGGGTGGGCTGGTGGGATTCACCTGTCTGTCATCTCTCCCTTTTAGGTATGGATGATGGCGTAGCAGAAAGGAATGAGGACCAGAAAATGTACAAGGTAGATAGGACTGTGGAAGAGAATGAAGAATTTTTTATTAATTTAATATTGGAAAGCTCCTCGGATGAGAAGGAGGAAGAGGAAGAAGAGGAGGAAGAGGAAGAAGAAGATGAAGAAGAAGAGGAGGAAGAGGAGGAAGAGAAGGAGGAAGAGGATGAGGAGGAGGAAGAGGATGAGGAGGAGGAAGAGGAGATGGAGGAGGAAGAGGAGATGGAGGAGGAAGAGGAGATGGAGGAGGAAGTGGAGATGGAGGAGGAAGTGGAGATGGAGGAGGAAGTGGAGATGGAGGAGGAAGTGGAGATGGAAAAAGAAGAAGAGGGCCTCTCCATCCCAAATCTGTGTTTTTGTTGCTTCTGCAGTGCCAGGCCTGGTAAACAGCGGGCCTGTCCCCATAGCATGACATAAACGGAGATGGAGGGCGTGCACAGACCTGGGGAGGGACATGGAGTGGGACCCCCACTCTCTTCCCACTCCCGTCCTCCAAAAGGGGTCAGCTCCCCTGGGATGGGCTGGTAGGCTTCACCTGTCTGCCTTCTCTCCCTCCCAGGCATGAAAGAGAAGATAGCAAGATGGAAGGCGGATAAGGAAGTGAAGAATATGGATGAGAATGTGCAAGAAAATGAAAAGATTTGTATCGATTTAACACTGGAAAGCTCCTCAGATGAGGAGGAGGATGAGAACATCTCCAACCTGGATTCATGTAATTGTCGCCTGTGCAGGGCCAGTCCTGGTAAACAGTGGGCCTGTCCCCACAGCATGTCACAAATGGGTTTGGAGGGTGTGCACAGTTCCAAGAAGGGACCTGGAGTGGGACCCCGACTCCCTTCCCCCTTCTGCCCCCCACAAGGGGACAGCACCCCAGGGGTGACCAGTCTCCCTTCTCTCCCCCCAGCCGTGAAACTGAAGATAGAAAAATGGAAGGTGACCCCGAAGATGAACAATATGGATGAGAATGTGAATGACAATGAAAATGTTTTTATTGATTTAACATTGGAAAGCTCGGATGAGGAGGAGGAAGCCGAGAACATCTTCATACCAAATGTGTATTGTCACATCTACAAGGCCAGTCCTGGTAAACAGCGGGCCTGTCCCTACAGCGAGACACAAATGGGGATGGACGATGTGCACAGTCACGGGCAAGGAACTGGAGTGGGAGCCCAACTCGCTCTCCCCTCCCACCCCCCACAAGGGGGAAGCTCCCCTTTTCCCCCCCTGCCCCCCGGTTGTGTGATAGGATTCCCTATCTTCTCTCCTTCCCAGGCACGAAAGAGAAGATAGCAAAATGGAAGGCGGATCAGAAGGTGGACAGTATGGATGAGAATGAGCAGGAAAATGAAGACGTTTTCATTGATTTAACATTGGAAAGCTCCTCGGATGAGGAGGAGGTGAAGAACTTATGTTCCTGCTACCTCTGCAGGGCCAATAATGGTAAGCAGGGGGCCTCTCCTCACAGCATGACACAAATGGGGGTGGAGGGTGTGCAGGGTCGCAAGGAAAGATCTGGAGTGGGAGCCCAACTCTGTTGGATCTGGGGCGGTACCCTGGGGGGACTGGTGGGCTTCACCTGTCTGCCTTCTCTCCCTCACAGGCGTGAATGAGCAGATAGCAAAATGGAAGGAGGATCAGAATGAAAACAATATGGAACCGAATGAGGAAGAAAATGAAGAGATTTTTATTGATTTAACATTGGAGAGCTCCTCAGATGAGGATGAGAAGATCTCCAACCCGAATCTGTACAACCTGTGCTCTCACGGGGCCAACAATGGTACCACAGTGGCGCTGTCCTCACAACATGACACAAATGGGGGCAGGGGATGTGCACAATCACGGGGAGAGAGACCTAGAGTGGGAGCCCGATTCTCTTCCCCCTCCCACCACCCAATAAGGGGGGAGCAAGATTCATGTCTCTGTCTTGCCTCTCTTCCAGGCATTGTTAAAGAGCCAACAGAGGAGGCTAAGGAGCAGGACATGAATAAGGACGAAAAGGATGACCAAGAGGAAGATGAATGTTTCATTGATTTGACATTGGAATCCTCCTCAGATGAGGAGCAGGAGCAACTCCCCGCCCCAGAGCTATGTTCCTATCCCCCCTACGGAGATTTCAATGGTATGTGTGTACCAGCGACACTGGTGGAACCTGGAAGAGCTGGATGTGACGTCTGGCTGGTGTCCAGGTCTCCGGCCATAGAGAAGGTTGGACAACGCTCCAGCTCTGCCGATATTTAGTTCGGTCTGGAGCCTGTTACTGCACTGCCGCCCTTCTCTAACAACTGCTGGTCTGGCCCCACAGTGTCACCCAAATGGCGACCTGGGGTGTGCAGAGTCATGAGGAGGGACCTGGAGTGGGAGCCCAGTTCTTTCTCCCTTGACCCCCGGACCAAGGGGGCAGCACCCTGGAGTGGGCAGGTGGGATTCATGCCTCTTTCTTCCCTTCCTCCCTCCCAGACATGGATGTGGATCAATCAGAATGAAAGGATGAGGGGAAAATGAATGAGGTAAATAGGGAGGGGAAGCAAAAGGAAAAGACGCACAGATAGGCAACAACCTGGCTTTGGACAAGTTGTCTGATGAAGGGAAGAAGGGAAGAAGCCATTCTCTTGGAAGCTGTGTCTCTGTTTCTTCCACATGGTGTGTGTGTGTTGGTGGGGGGAGGTTGTCCACAGATATGGGGACAAGGCTAGGGCAGAATCAGGTGATTCTCGGTGAGAAGGTGAGGGGAAACTGGGAGGGAGTTAGTGACTCACCCCCTAACCCAGCAATTTACTCTCTTCTCTCTCCAGATTACTGAGCATTAGCTGCTAACTGCCCCATTTAAGGGAGGCTACCCTTGGGGAGAAACCTATGTTTCAGTCTCCCAAAGCCTAAATTATCTTCACTCTTTTTGCTCAATTGCTGCTGCTGTTCAAGATTTGGATGGAGTTGGAACCCTGGTTGGAATTGAATTCTTCTCACTGCTTCTTTGTTATGAACTTTAAAGTTTCCAATAAAAGTGGGAAATGTTCCAGGAGGAATCGGGGGGTACCACCTGGGGGGGTCGGAAGGGGCGAGGGTTGGATTTAGTAGTAGTAGTGGCAGTGGCAGTATCCTCCGTTGAGCGCCCACTTGTGATGAACTGTACTAGGCACCTAGGAAGTACAGAATATTGAAGCGACACATTCCCTGCACGTGGGACATGAGGAGGTTGGTTACTATGGTTTCAGAGTTGCGAGGAAATGGGGCTTTGGGCTCCCAGAACTGCTCCATCTCTGCCCTGGAGCAAAAAGCAAGCCAAATGTCCCTGGAATAAGGGACCAACAGGAGTGAGGTCCCACATATCTCCCCCTCTTCTCCTCACCTCCACCCCCATCCCAACCCCTTCCCCATTCACTCTCTCATCCAACTAGCATCCCTCCTGTCTGCACCAGGCAGAGACCTATTCTTAGCCAAATGGGCTGGAATCGCATTCCTGGTTGGCTGCGGGTGAGTGACGTAGCCATGTCACGTATCTTTGTCCCCGTCGGACCCTCGGCTTGGGCTCCGAGGTCTCAGGGCTGGGCGGGAGCGGGGGGGAGGACAGTCCCAGAAAGCCGGGCAGAGGGGCAGGAGGACAGAGGGGCTGTGGCCACTGGTCCTCTGTCCGGACCCTCTCTGCCTCTTCTCCACGGTCTCTATCTACTCACCTGCAACCAGAGACTCATCCCACTCCCCTGGGCCAGGCTCCAGGCTAAGGCTGAGGGCCCCCGGCCTCCTCTGCATCCAAACCTGGCAGGCGACAAGCCCCTGCAGAATCCTGAGAGCTGGCTCCCAACTGCTCAGGAGACAGAACAGAGGCCCGTGTTAAGAACCATCCATCCGTGTGCTACCGAACCCGAGGGCACAAGCGGTTGGCTAAAAGCTGGGTGGAAGGTGGACAGTACAGGGTCCAGAGTAGGCAATATGCTGAACATAAACTCTTTCACCCCCTGGGGTTTCTGGAAAATCAAAAGCACCAGCTCAATTAATAATAATAGTAATGATGGTATTTGTTAAGCGCTTACTATGTGCCAGGCATTGTACTAAGTGCTGGGGTGGATACCATCATTATTACACCCCCTCCTTTTTGCCAGTCAGCTTTCTGCAGCAGAGGATTGAAGGGGGCCACTAAACCTAGGAAAGCATACCCAGTACAGTGTTGGTATTTGTTAAGCGCTTACTATGTGCAGAGCACTGTTCTAAACGCTGGGGTAGACACAGGGGAATCAGGTTGTCCCACGTGGGGCTCACAGTCTTCATCCCCATTTTACAGATGAGGGAACTGAGGCCCAGAGAAGTTAAGTGACTTGCCCACAGTCACACAGCTGACAAGTGGCAGAGCTGGGATTTGAACTCATGACCTCTGACTCCAAAGCCCAGGCTCTTTCCACTGAGCCATGCTGCTTCTCTATCCCTTTGGTGCAGATTAGCTAGGCCATGATTACAGCTGCAGCTACCTTTATTTATTGCAGAGACGAGCACATTCATCAACTCCCCTCACGAAAATTTACCAATTAATGTGTGGTGGCAAACACCACCATACAAAGGTCAGTAGCAACCTAAGCAAACTTATCAAAAATGCAAAGACTTTTTCACAGTTCTTTCTTTCTTTAATTAACAGCTCTAATTACATTCCTGACATAATGAAATGCAAAATGCCCTCTTCAAAAGACGTAAGTCAAAGGTTTAATAGCCCTGATAACCCTTACCCAAGTGGAGCAAGGGATTTTATCACCACAGTGGTGATGAGAAGGCTTTGACAGAAATTAAAGCTTAGTGATACAGAAGAATCCCCAAGCAACAAAGGTATTGAGAGGGAATCAAAACTAGCTCAGGTTCTAGGATCTATACTAACCCCGAGCCAAGTCTTTCCATAATCTCCTTTCTTAGCACATGTCAATGTATTTATTCGGTGACCTTTCCTGTTCTGTTTGGAATCACATCGTAGTTTTCAAAATACTCCGGCTCTGTGACTGTTGGCTCCTTTACCAAGAAACACAAAAGCACAGGAAGAGGAGTTAAGATAACGAGTGGCACTTTGGAGGAATAAAGGGCTAGTCATCAACTCACAGGAAGGCAGCCTGGCCTAGTGGAAACAGCCCGGGCCTGAGTCAGAGTCAGAGGACCTGGGTTCTAATTCTGGGTTTGTCTCTTGCCTGCTGTGTGACCGTGGGCAGTTTAACTTCCCTGTGCTATGTGCTTCAGTTTCCTTATCTGTCAAATGGAGATGAAATCCCTGTTCTTCCTCTTAGACAGACCGTGAGCCCCAGGTGGTACGGGGACTTTGTCCGACCTGATTGCCTTGTATCTACCCCAGTGCTTAGTACAGGGCTTGACACATAGTAAGTGCTCAATAAATACCACAGCTAATGTTATTACTAGAAAACAAAAGCCACATTCTTTCTCCCGCAACAATTTTATTTTAATGGCCATGTGCCAGAGCACTGTACAAAGTGCTGGGGTAGATGCAAGCTAATCAGATTGGGCACCGCCTCTGTCCCACAAGGCATTTGCCATCTAAGAGGTGGGGAGAGGAGGTATATTATGCCCATTTTACAGATGGAGGAACTGAATAGAACCCAGGTTTCCTGACTCCCAGTGCTCCATGCATTCGGCCCAGCTTTACAATGGGAGAGAAAGTCTCACCCCCAACTCTGGCAGTGGGGGACAGTCAGTCTGAAGAAAAAAGGAACCCGAGAGGGGCCCCCTTAACCTGACCTCATATGAGTCCCCAACACTCCATCCCCAAGCCTCCCCTCCCTCCTCACATATGAACTTTTTCTCGCTCTCCCACTGTCCTCTCTCACCTCCCTCTACCCTAGAGTCCTGGGGATTGCCCTTCGGTTTCTCCTCAAGGCCACTGGGAAGAGGGTATAGCCTCCCACCCAAGATCACAGATACCCACAGGTGGGGTAAGAGTTCACACAGGCCCCATCGGTGAGATGATTTGGATCAATTAAAGCAGATTCCACCAGCAATTTGAGTGTTTTGCATTTCTGGAAAACGGTCTTCCATTACAAGAATTATGGTAAGTTGTTAAGCACTTATTGCGCGTGTAGCACTGGGGTAGGTACAAGTTAATCAGTTTGGACACAGTCTCCGTCCCACATGGGATTCATAGTCTAAGAAGGAGGGAGAACACTGAGAGAAACAGGAAGCTTCTTCAAAGGAAGTAGGCAGCAGCGTGGCCTAGTGGAAAGAGCATGGTCCTGGGAGTTAGAGGCCATGAGTTTTAATCCCAGCTCGCCACTTACCTGCTGTGTGACCTTGGGCAAGTCAATTAACATTTCTGTGCCTCAGTTCCCTCCTCTGCAAAATGGGCATTCAGTACCTGTTCTCCCTCCTACTTATTCTGTGAGCCTCAAGTGGGACCTGATTATCCTGGTTCTACCCCAGTGCTTAGTACAGTATTTGGCATATAGTTAGCACTTAACAAATACCACAGTCATTATTATCATCCTGGCCCGTATGGTGGGGTTAGGGTGCAGGGAATCAGCTTCCCCTCTTCTCCCCCATCAAGCCTCAGTTCCCGTGAGAGAGCCTGAAAGACACATAATCAAAGATTGGCACGTCAGGTGCACCGCCGCCCCACTCAGCCTTCAAATTCTACCAAAGGCCATTCCTCTGCCACAGCCCTGTTCATTCATTCATTCATTCAATCATATTTATTACTTTTATTTATTTTATTTATTATTAATAATTATTATTTTTAATTACTGTGTGCAGATCACTGGGCTAAGCGCTTGGGAAAGTACAATACAACAACAAACAATGACATTCCCGGTCTACAATGAACTCACAATCTAGAGGGGCAGAGGCAGACATCAATACAAATAAATAAAATTACAGATATATACTCAAGTGTTGTGGAGCTGGGGGGAACTCGGGGGAGAGCAAAGGGAGCAGGTCAGGGAGACGCAGAAAGGAGTGGGAGCTGAGGAAAAGTGGGGCTTAGTTTTGGGAAGGCCTCTTGGAGGAGACGTGTCCTCAATAAGACTTTGAATGGGGGGAGAGAAGTTGTCTGCCGGATCTGAGGAGGAAAGGCATTCATTCATTCACGCAGAAAGCAGCGTGGCTCAGTGGAAAGAGCGCAGGCATGGGAGTCAGAGGTCACAGGTTCTAATCCCAGCTCTGCTGCTGGTCATCTTTGTGACCTTGGGCAAGTCACTTAACTTCTCTGTGCCTCAGTTACCTCATCTGTCAAATGGGGATTAAAACTGTGAGCCCCACGTGGGACAACCTGATCACCTTGTATCTCCCAGCGCTTAGAACAGTGCTTTGCACATAGTAAGCGCTTAACAAATACCACAATTTTATTCATTCATTCATTCATTCATTCAATCGTGTTCCAGATCTGAGGGAAGGTGTTCATTCATTCATTCATTCAATCGTGTTTATTAAGCACTTACTGTGTGCAGAATACAGTACTAAGTGCTTGGAAAGTACAATTTGGCAACATATAGAGACAATCCCTACCCAACAATGGGCTCACAGTTCTAGGCCAAAGGCAGGATGTGGGCCAGGGGTCAGCGGCAAGACAGGAGAGATTGAGGCACAGTGAGAAGGTTAGCACTAGAGGAGCGAAGTATGTGTGCTGGGTTCTAGAAGGGGAGACGTGAGGTGAGGTAGGAGGAGGCAAAGTGATGGAGTGCTTTAAAGCCAATGGTGAGGAGCTTCTGCTTGATAACAGAGGTGGATAGGCAACCCCTGGAGATTTTTGAGGAAGGGGATGACATATCCTAAACGTTTTAGAAAGATGATCCGGGAAGCAGAGTGAAGTATGGACTGGAGTGGGGAGAGACAGGAGGTTGGGAAGTCAGCAAAGAGGTTGATGCAGTAATCTAGGCAGGATAGGATGAGTGATTGTATTAATGTGATAACAGTTTGGATAGAGAGAAAAGGGCAGATTTTAGCGATGTTGTGAAGGTGAGACCAAAAGGATATGGTTACAGATTGAGTATGTGGGTTGAATGAGAGAGAGGAGTCAAGGATAACACCAAGTTTACAGGCTTGTGAGATGAGAAGGATAGTGATGCCATTTACGGTGATAGGAAAGTCAGGGAGAAGACGAAGTTTGGGTGGGAAGATAAGGAGTTCTGTTTTGAACATGTTAATTTTGAGGTGATGGGAGGACAACCAAGTAGAGATGGCTTGAAGGCAGGAGGAGATGCAGGCTTGGAGAGAGGGAGAGAGGTCAGGGGATCATCTGCAAAGAGATGGTAGTTGAAGTCATGGGAGTGAATGAGTTCTCCAAGGGAGGGAGTATAGATGGAGAATAGAAAGGGACCTAGAACTGAACTTTGAGGGACCCCCACAGTTAGGGGGTGGGAGGCAGAAGAAGAGCCTTCAAAGAAGAGTGAGAATGAAGGCCAGAGAGATAAGGGGAGAATCAGGAGAGGACAGAGTCACTGAGCCCCATCTCCCTATAAGCTTTTTCAAAGCGAAAGGCCAGCCCCCTGAATCTGCATTTGGCAGTTTACATCCTGCCTAATGTTCAAGCTCATCCAGTAGCAATCAACCAACTGGGCTGGGGATACAGAACAAATGGGAAGCACGAGTGAGAAAACAAATGAGGACAAGAAAGCCAAAGAGATCACCAAAATATAATTTCTTCAGCCATCTGCTAACCTGCCAGTGTATATTTGAAAATGGCCACAGTACAATATAAGCCAAAAGCTTTTTGACTGTGTTCGGCAGGGAACATCAGTGGGCAGGAAATGTGTGCTTTGTGTTTTTTCGGTTCAGCTTCCTAAGTCCTGGACTCACTGGCTTCCAATGTGTTAAAAAATTGGCCTGGCATGGAACCCCTCCTTGTACTTTTAGGCTTTAATTTTTTTCCTTCACCAAGAATATAAAGCTCAGGAAATGTCTTTGGGTCTGGCCTGTTTTGAGAAGATATGTATAAGCTGTGTACTTGGGTGGCCTCAATGGGGAAACACAGTGTGGCTTAGTGGAAAGAGCACAGGGCTAGGAGTCAGAGGACCTGGGTTCTAATCTTGGCTCTGCCTCTAATAATGGTGGCATTTGTCAATGCTAAGTACTGGAACAGATACAAGTCAATCAGGTCAGACACAGTTCCTGTCCCATATTGGGCTCATAGTCTACATAGGAGAACAGGTATTGATATTGAATCTTCATTTTACAGATGAGGAATGTGAAGCTCAGAGAAGTTTAGTGACTTGCCTAAGATCACATAGCAGGAAAGGAGTGGAGCCAGAAATAGAACCCAGGTCCTCTGGCTCCCATGTTGCTTCTCATATAAATATTTTATAAATATATATAACCTTGAGGGACCCCCAAAGTTAGGGGGTGGGAAGCAGAAGAAGAGCCTTCACAGGAGCCTGAGAATGAAGGCCAGAGAGATAAGGGGAGAATCAGGAGAGGACAGAGTCACTGAGCCCTATCTCCCTGTAAGCTTTTTCAAAATGAAAGGCCAGCCCCCTGAATCTGCATTTGGCAGTTTACTCTATACATATATACATATATGTATAGTTATATAAATATGTAACATTTACCATAGAAATATTTTTCATTTATAATTGTGCTTATTTCCACCATGGAGAAGAGTGTGTGTGAGTGTGTGTGTGTGTGTGTGTGTGTGTGTGTATGTGTGTGTCTATGGATGATAACAATAATAGCCACCTGTCAAGTGTGACTTTGGGCAAGTCATTTCACTTCTCTGTGCCTCAGTTACCTCATCTGTAAAATGGGGGTTAAGACTGTAAGCCCCACAGGGGACAACCTGATTACCTTGTATCTATTCCAGCGCTTAGAATAGTGCTTGACACATAGTAAGTGCTTAACAAATATCATCATTATTATTATCATTATTAATATAATAATGATAGTATTTCCCTTGGCACCTATGCATTTTAATCCTATCCTCACTACCATCTCTATGCAGATGACACGCAGATCTACATCTCTGCCCCTGTCCTCTCCCCCTCCCTTCGGGCTCGCATCTCCTCCTGCCTCCGGGACGTCTCCACCTGGATGTCGGCCCGCCACCTAAAACTCAACATGAGCAAGACTGAGCTCCTCATCTTCCCTCCCAAACCCGGTCCTCTCCCAGACTTCTCTATCACCGTGGATGGCACGACCATCCTTCCCGTCTCTCAGGCCCGCAATCTCGGTGTCATCCTTGACTCGTCTCTCTCGTTCACCCCACACATCCTATCCGTTACCAAGACCTGCCGGTTTCACCTTTACAATATCGCCAAGATCCGCCCTTTCCTCTCCACCCAAACGGCTACCTTACTGCTACAGGCTCTCGTTATATCCCGGCTAGATTACTGTGTCAGCCTTCTCTCTGACCTCCCTTCCTCCTCTCTCGCCCCGCTCCGGTCTATTCTTCACTACGCTGCCCGGCTCATCTTCCTGCAGAAACGATCTGGGCATGTCACTCCCCTTCTTAAACAACTCCAGTGGTTGCCTATCAACCTCCGCTCCAAACAAAAACTCCTCATTCTAGGCTTCAAGGCTCTCCATCACCTTGCCCCTTCCTACCTCTCCTCCCTTCTCTCTTTCTACCACCCACCCCGCACGCTCCGCTCCTCCGCCACCCACCTCCTCACTGTCCCTCGGTCTTGCCTATCCCGCCGTCGACCCCTGGGCCACGTCCTCCCACGGTCCTGGAACGCCCTCCCTCCTCACCTCCGCCAAACTGATTCTCTTCCCCTCTTCAAAACCCTACTTAAAACTCACCTCCTCCAAGAGGCCTTCCCAGACTGAGCTCCTCTTCTCCCTCTACTCCCTCGACCACCCCCCCTTTACCTCTCCGCAGCTAAACCCTCTTTTCCCCCTTTCCCTCTGCTCCTCCACCTCTCCCTTCCCATCCCCACAGCACTGTACTCGTCCGCTCAACTGTATATATTTCCATTACCCTATTAATTTTGTTAATGAATTGTACATTGCCTTGATTCTATTTAGTTGCCATTGTTTTTACGAGATGTTCTTCCCCTTGACTCTATTTATTGCCATTGTTCTCGTCTGTCTGTCTCCCCCGATTAGACTGTAAGCCCGTCAAACGGCAGGGACTGTCTCTATCTGTTGCCGACTTGTTCATTCCAAGCGCTTAGTACAGTGCTCTGCACATAGTAAGCGCTCAATAAATACTATTGAATGAATGAATACTCACGTACCTGTAAATGTTGAATTTTATGTACATCCAATGATTTGTCAGCTGTTTCATCATGATGTGTTTGTGCTGCTTCCTGCTTTAGCCATGTTCTTCCTTCAGCCTTCATTGTCTGTAAACACTATCCGTCTCCCCCTTTCGATTGTAATCTCCTTGAAGTCAGTGAACGTGTGTCTTGCATCTGTGGTACTCTGCCGAGCCCTTTCTTCAGTGCTTGATGGAAGTGTGATGAGGTGATCCCAGAATCCCTCTCAGTTCTTTATTTGTTGGTGGTGGTGTAGAAAAGTCCCTCAGTCTTCACGGAAGTCTTGGGCTTTCCCAACTCTGCAGCTTCCCGACTGAAAATGACCTCCCCCTTCTCTGGTTGGTCCTCCCGCTACACAAGTTCAGTGTGTCATCGCCCTCTAGTGTTCTTGGAAACTGTTTCCTTTAAAGCCTAGCACCATTAGAAAGAAATCCCATCTAATTCTTCGGAAAGGGTCCAGCCAAGTGACCCGGGTGCCTGTGTGGAGGCAGAATGCCAGTCAACTGGCTTTATACCAGTTCCCTCATCTGGAAAATGGGGATTCAGACCGTGAGCCCCACGTGGGACAGGGACTGTGTCCAACCTGATTTGCTCATATCTACCCCAGAGCTTAGTACGGTGCCTGGCACACAGTAAGGCTTAACAAACACCGTAAAAAGAAAGAAAAAAAAAGCTACGACCCAGACATCTGTATGTCCAGTATTTTCATCCTCAACACCAGCCTCCTTCTACCTCCATTCCTGCTGCAGGCCCACGGTTCAGAAGTGGCACCCGTGTTCCCAGAGACCTGGGAGAAAAGTGTCTCTCCCACCCCAGAGAAACATTCTAGGTTTGGAAAAACTCAGTATGGTTCCACAGAGTGGTGGGGATGTTGTCAATCTGTCCCATGTGACATCACATGTCCTCCTATCAGGCATTCTTGAGCCTGTCATCTTCAGCTCCAGAAACGGAGGCTTGGAAATGGATGATTTTGCTTGAATTTGACATTACTGACCAGCCAAAATTCATTCATTCATTCAATTGTATCTGTTGAGCACTTGCTTTGTGCAGAGCACTGTACTAAGTGCTTGGGAGAGTACAACAATAGACACATTCTCTGTCCACAACGAGTTTACAATCTAGAAGGGGGGAGACAGACATCAACACAAATACATAAATTACAGATCTGTACATAGGTGCTGTGGGGCTGGGGTGGGGAAGAGCCAAGGAAGCAAGTCAGAGTGACACAGAAGAGAGTGGGAGAAGAAGAAAGGGAGGGCTTAGTTGGGGAAGCCCTCTTGGAAGAGATGTGCCTTCAATAAGGGATTGAAGGTGAGGGAGAGTAATTGTTGGTCAGATTTGAGGAGGGAGGGCATTCCAGGCCAGAGGCAGGACGTGGGCTAGGGATCTGTGACAAGATAGGTGAGATCGAGGCACGGTGAGAAGGTTAGCACTAGAGGAGCAAACTGTGCAGGTTGGGTTGTAGAAAGAGAGTAGTGAGGTGAGGTAGGAGGGGGCAAGGTGGTAGAGTGCTTTAAAGCCGATGGTGAGGAGTTTTTGTTTGATGCAGACATGGATGGGCAACCATTGGAAAGCTCTCCGGTTAAGGCTAAACAGTCAGCTACATGGGTGGTTTCATTCATTCATTCATTCATTCAATCATATTTATTGAGGCCTTACTATGTTCAGAGCACTGTACTAAGAGCTTGGAAAGTGTGATACAGTAATGAAGTAAGACAGTCCCTGCCCACAACAGGCTTAAAGTCTAGAGGGGAAACCTCTGAGAGCCTGTGCTCTCGAACTGGATTCCTATTTGGCATTCAGATTTGGTAACCTAGAGAGAGTATCAAAAATACAAATTGTCAACTCTATGGTTTTCCAGTGACAGTGTATGGGCCCGAAAGCTTAACAGTGGAAAGACAAGATAGAAAGAACACTGATTCTTTTGAAATGTGGTGCTGGAGAAAGGCTTTTGCGAATACCACGGACTGCCTGAAAATCAAACAAATGGATTGTGAAGCAAATTAAACCAAAATGGTCTTTGGAAGGCCAAATGACTTGACTTAGATTAGCATATTTTGGACACATAATCAGGAGACCTAATTCTCTGGAGAAGACACTAATGCTAGGAAAAGTCCAGGGAAAAAATGGAAGAGGCAGACCAGCAGCTAGATGGATAGACACCATAACAATGATAATGGAAGAACCATTAGAAAGCTTGCGAATTATGGCAGAGGACAGGACATTCTGGAGAAAGTACATCCATGGTGTCGCTATGAATTGGAAATGACTCGATGGCACTTAATAATAATAATCATCATCATCATCATTTAGCATCCTACTTTGGGATTCAGATTTTGTGAGAAGGGGAGAGGAGTCCACGGGGAGAAGGGAAGATGGTGAAGGGTCACCCCCTGCCCTAGTCCCTTCCATCTTCCTTTTGTCACTCTATGGTAGACTTTTTAACGCCCGATAAAGGCATTTGTCATCAGACAAATGATTACCATTTAAGAGCACGGGCTTGGGAGTCAGAGGACTTGGGTTCTAATCCCTGCTCTGCCACTTGGCTGCTATGTGTCCTTGGGCAAGCCACTTAACTTCTCTGTGCCTCAGTTACCTCATCTGTAAAATGGGGATTGAGAGTGTGAGCCCCACGTGGGAGAATCTGATGACCTTGTATCTACCCCAGTACTTAGAACAGTGCTTGGCACATAGTAAGTGCTTAACAAATACCATTATTTCTTTGGAGAAGCAGCATGGCGTAGTGGATGGAGCCCAGGCCCGGGAGTCAGAAAGGCATGGCTTCGAATCTCACCTCTGTCACTTGTCTGCTGTGTGACCTTGGGCAAGTCACTTCCCTTCTCTGTGCCTCAGTTACCTCATCTGGAAAATGAGGATTAAGACTGTGAGCCCCACATGGGACAACTCGACTACCTTATGTCTGCCCCAGTGCTTAGAACAGTGCTTGGCACTTAATAAGTGCTTAACAAATACCACAATTAATATTATCATTATTATTATATCACCGGGACATAAGAGAACCCAATGCAGAATCCCTGGCATTACCCATGACCCTTCTCTCCCCTTGTCACAATTTCCCAACCCTAGCTACAATTGGCTTTCCCTCCGCTCAAGCAAAAACTCACAGGTAGCTTGAAGGCTCCCCATCAGAAGTTCCTTTCTGACATTCATTCAATCGTATTTATTGAACATTTACTGAGTGTAGAGCAGTGTACTAAGTGCTTGGAAAGTACAATTCGGTAACAAATAGAGACAATCCCTACCCAACAACGGGCTCACAGTCTAGAAGGTATCAGCTGTCTTCACCCATACTTATCAGCTCAGACATTTCACTCCCCACAAGCTCACCTTCTCATTTGACAGGAAGCAGCATGGCCTAGGGGAAAGAGCATGGCCCTGGGAGTCAGAGGTCCTGGGTTCTAATCCCAGCTCTGTCACTTACTTGCTGGGTGACCTTGGGCAAGTTACTAAGCTTCTTCGCGCCTCAGTTCCCTTACCTGCAAAATGGGATTTCAATACCTGTTCTCCTTCCTACTTACACTGTGAACCCCATGTGGGACCTGACGATCTTGTATCTAACCCAGGGCTCAGTACAGTGTTTGGCACATAGTAAGCACTTAACAAATACCAGATATTATTTCCTCGCACTTGACCCTCCCACATCTGAACCTTCAAACTGCTCAACCAGCCTGGAAAGCCCCCCACTGTACACTCACAATTCCTCCAAGACCACAGATGTCAAAGGCCTCATAAAAGGCCCCACCTCCTCCAGGAGGCCTTCTGTGATTGGCACATAGTAAGCCGTTAAATACCATGATTATTAATATTGCTTCCAATAGCATGGCTTAATGGATAGAGCACAGGCCTGGGAGTGAGAAGGTCATGGGTTCTAATCACGGATCCACCACGTGTCTGCTGTGTGACCTTGGGCAAGTCACTTAACTTCTCTGGGCCTCAGTTACCTCATCTGTAAAGTGAGGATTGAGATTATGAGCCCCACTTGGGACAAGGTCTGTGTCCTACCTAATTTGCTTGTATCCATCCCAGTGCTTAGTACAGTGCCTGGCACATAGTAAGTGCTTAACAAATACCATAATTATTATTATTATTGTTATTTTTGTCTCCCCTATTAGACTGCAAATTCCTTGAGAGCAGGGAATGTGTGGTCTCACTTCTGTTGTACTCTCCGAAGTGCTTAGTACAGTGCTCTGCATTCAGTAGGTGCTCCATTAATATCACCATCTGAGGCTCTTGTGCTCCCACAATGTGACAAAAACACTGGTCACAGCATTACAGAAGCTATGCGGCCTAGCGGAAAGCAAACCTGACTGGGAGTCAGGAGACATGGGTTCCAAACCTGGCTCTGCCACTTGTCTGTTGCACAATACTGGGCAATTCATTTACTTTCTCTGCCTCAGTTTCCACACATATAAAATAGTGATATTTGTTAAGCGCTTACTGTGTGTCAAGTATTGTTCTAAGTGCTGGGGCAGATACAAGGCCACCAGGTTGAGCACAATGCCTGTCCCTAATGGGGCTTACAGCCTAAATTGGAGGGAAGGGGATTAATCCCCATTTTACATATCGAGGTAACAGGGACAGAGAAGTGAAGTGACTTGCCCATCGTCACACAGCAGATAAGTGGCAGAGCCGGGATGGGAACCCAGGTCCTCTGACTTCCAAACCCGTGCTCTTTCCACTAGGCCACACTGCTTCCATGCTGTAACTTGGGGATTCAATACCTGTTCTCCTTTCCTCTTAGACTGTGCCCCCCAAGTGGTACAGGGACTGTGCCAACCTGACTGTTATTGTATCTAGCCCAGCGTTTAGCACATAGTAAGCACTTAACAAATACCACTGATTATTATTATTAACAATAATAATTATATTTGTTGAGCACTTACTGTTTACAAAGCACTGTATTAAGCACTTGGGAGAGTACAACATAATATAACAAACATGTTCCCTGACTACAGCGAGCTTACAGTCTAGAAGGGGAGACAGACATTAATATACATAAATAAATTACGGCTATGTAGATAAGTGCTGTGGGGCTGGGGAGGGGGATGAATATAGGGAGCAAGTCAGAGCGATGCAGAAGGGAGTTGAAAAAAGGAAAAGAGGGCTAAGTCAGGGAAGGCCTCTTGGAGGAGATGTGTTTTCAATAAGGTTTCGAAGGGGGAAAGAGTAAGCATCTGTCAGATATGAAGAGGGAGGGCATTCCAAGCCAGAGGCAGGATGTGAGTGAGAAGTCAACGGAGAGATAGATGAGATCGAAGTATAGTGAGTAGGTTGGCATTAGAGGAGCGAAGTGTGTAGGTTGAGTTGTAGTAGGAATCAGTAGTAGAGAAGCAGCGTGGCTCAGTGGAAAGAACACTGGCTTAGGAGTCAGAGGTCATGGGTTCTAATCCCAGCTCCACCACCTGTCAGCTGTGTGACTCTGGGCAAGTCACTTCAATTCTCGGTGCCTCAGTTACCTCATCTGTAAAATGGGGATTAAGACTGGGAGCCTCACGTGGGGCAACCTGATTACCCTGTATCTACCCCAGTACTTAGAACAGTGCTCAGCACATGGTAATTGTTAGAGAAGCAGCGTGGCTCAGTGGAAAGAGCACAGGCTTGGGAGTCAGAGGTCATGGGTTCAAATCCTGGCTCCGGCGCTTGTCAACTGTGTGACTGTGGGCAAGTCACTTAACTTCTCTGTGCCTCAGTTACCTCATTTGTAAAATGGGGATTAAGAATACGAGCCTCATGTGGGACAACCTGATTACCCTGTATCTACCCCAGCGCTTAGAACAGTGCTCTGCACATAGTAAGCACTTAACAAATACCAACATTATTATTATGATTACCAGAGTAGTGAGGTGAGGTAGGAGGAGGCAAGGTGATTGACTGCTTTAAAGCCAATGGTGAGGTGTTTCTGTTTGATGTGGAGGTGGATGGGCAACCACTGGAGGTTCTTCAGGAGTGGGGAAACATAGCCTGAACGTTTTTGTAGAAGAATGATCCAGGCAGCAGAGTGAAGTATGTACTGGAGTGGGAAGAGAAAGGAGACAGGGAGGTCAGCAAGTAGGCTGATACAGTAATCAAGGTGGGATAGGCTTAAGTGCTTGGATTAACGTGGCAGCAGTTTGAATGGAGAGGAAAGGACAAACTTTAGCGATGTTGTGGAGGTTGAACCGACAGGATTTAGTGATAGATAGAACATGTGGGTTGAAGGAGAGAGAGGAGTCAAGGATAATCCAAGGTTATAGGCTTGTGAGACAGGAAGAATGGTAGTGTCGTCTACAGTGATAGCAAAGTCAGGGGAAGGACAGGGTTTGGGTTATCATTACTGTTGTTGTTATTATGAGAGCAACAGAAAGAAAATATTCCTTAAAAAAAAATGGAAAGCACTAAACTGGATGTTTAAGATAACTCTCTCTTCTCTCACAGAGGAGAAAATGGTGTGTGTGGATGTGTGCATGTGGCTATGGATATACTGTGTATACATTCTGATTCTTTGTGTACATATATTCACATGTACTACTCTGTATTATACTCTCATTATATATGTATTAAGATCGCACCTCTTTTTATATTAAAATGCAGATTGTAAGGTCGGGAAATATCCATCAACAAAGAATTATCTAGAGGAGCGGGAAAATTACCTGCTTCCAGCTGGGTAACCTGCCCCGCTAATGATTTGCAAGAGTGTGAACAAAAGGTTCACTGCTCCTATTAATTACCTGAAAAAGATTAATTTCCTTTCCTACAAATAGACTTAGCAAATCTGGGGGAAGATCTACCACGGACTTCTCTGGGTGGTCGTGAGCCCAACAATGTGTGATTAATCTTGCACTAGTTAACTTTCCCTGGTACGTCATCGTCCTTCCTGTGTTTTGCAGAGTCATGGCACCAGGGTAAATCCAATGGGGGAAGAGAGATTTGCCTGCTTCACTAGATCTTGATATGTCAGTGCCAACTGTAGCAAATTCTTTGAGGCAATCAATCGTATTTCTTGAGTGGTTACTGAGTGCAGAGCACTGTACTAAATGCTTGAGAGAGTACAATGTAACAATAAAAAGTCACATTCCCTGCCCACAATAAGCTTACCATCTAAAGGGGGCGACAGACACGTACTAGGTCGGCCTGATATCTTGCTTTCTGCCGGCAGCGCTCTGCGACTCGTGGGCAGGAGTGAAGGAAGTGGACTGTGGAGGTGATTCAGGACTGTGGGCTATTGGTACAAAATGGGCAAAGGGATATGGGACGAGTGAATTGAGTTCTGTAAAGAGGGCAGTGTTGATGGCATCAACTTGTACATCAAAGGAAGGTAGACACGATGACATGAGAAAATTGGTATGGGTCAAAAGATTGGCGGTCTTGGTGGGGGAACAGATCAGATTTTCAGGGAGGGGATGTGTGGAAGAGAAGGCAAGTGAGGAGGTTGTGGTCAAAGAGAGGGATTTCAGGGTTGGTGGGGGTAAAAATTTTACATGAATAGAGATGATGAGATCTAATTTGTGTCTTGGTGCGTTGGTGAGGTGGGGTGGAGCAGGAGGTCAGTGGAGTGGAGGAGTGATAGGCAGTGGGCAGCAGAACGGTCATCAGGAACGTCTACTTGGATTTTGAAATCCCCAAGGATCAATGTAGAGATGGAGAAAGAGAGGAGAAATGTGAGAAAGGGATTAAAGTGTTTCAGAAAGTTGGAGGTGGGGCCTGGGGTGTTTGGTGGGGAGGGGGGACGGTAGATGACCGTGACTAGTAACTGGAGTGGGTGGTAGAGGTGGATGGTATGGGCCTCAAGGGAAGGGAAGGAGAGAGGAGGTCGAATGGTGCAAAAGTGAGAAAGAAACGAGTGAGAGTGAGAAAGAAGCCAACTCCTCTTTTCCAGTGAGTCTTGGCAAGTGGGAGAAGATGAGACTCCCCTCTAGAAAGAGCACCAGGGGAGACCCTTTCATCTGGGGAGAGCCAGTTTTCAGTGATGGCAAGGAGAATCGGAAATGGGGCAGGCTAACTGGCAATTAGACAGATGCCACTGAAAATCACTGATATGGTCCAGTACAGGCTGGGTCTAGATTATGCCTGACCAACATAAAGCTAACTGTCATTTCTTTCTGTTGCTCATTCTAGTTAGCCCCATAGCATGCCATTCCTGGAATTCCGGTTTCAAAGTGTTGCAATTCCAATAAACCAGAAAGTATTTGTGGTAAACAAATCTTTTTTTAAAATTATTATATTCAAATGGAAACAAATTGCAAATTTCTCTGGTTTATCGGGTACTTTGCTGAAGAAAAGTTCAATACAAAGTCATACTGAAAACAATACTTTTTATGAAATATATCCCAGAGCCTACGTCTATAAAATCAGTGGAAATTGTCCAGAATGCTTTTCATTCATCTCACTTCGACCCACGGGAAGGAAGAAATGTATAGATTTCCATTAGCCAAGTACGCTCAGGTTTCTTTGTAAATTTTCTAACATCTTTCCTTCTTCCCTGGTTGCAGTGTAAGCTGAAGAAAATCTAAATGAATAGGAATAGGAATAGGAATGCAGGAGGCTTGTGTGAGAATTTTGCTGTGGTGTGACCAGAGCTTGGATCAGGGTGGCGAGAAAGGACCGGAGCCGGAAAATGTTATGGAGAAAAATGAAACTAAAGAAAGTCTAGAAATCAGGCTATTACTAGGATGGCCAATAGACTATCATTTTTTCAATGACCATTTGTGAAGGTGGCTATACATTCTCACTCCTCTTTACCTCTACTCCTCCATTAATTTCCATCAGAACGCTCTCAGATGGGTGCTATCTACCATATTTCCTCATGTAATCGGCCTGCTTTTTTGCACAACTTTTGTGCCCTAAAGCGGGGGTGGGGCAATTACAGGGTACATTTTATATTGTACTCTCCCAAACGCTTAGTACAGTGCTCTGCACACATTAAGCACTCAATAAATAAGATTGAATTAATATTAGAATGAAGTCTAGGAAGAGGAGAAAGAGGAGAAGAAAAAAGGAGGAAAGGCCGGGGACTAGAAAGGAGAAGAGAGGAGGAAAAGAGGGCAGAAGGAACAGGATGGTAAGAGGGCACTTAAGTTCAGGATGGTAAGAGGGCACTTAAGTTTGCATTTCTCACTTCCACTGCACTCTCCCAAGTGCTGCATAGAATAAGCATCCAATGAATTAACTCAGCCTCCCTGCTGTGTTGTCCCTGTCTTTCCCTCTTCCTCCACCAACTGAGTCGAGTAGCAATTCTGAACCGAGAACAAGCAAATCTGGACTTTGGAAAAGCCAACTATACTACTGAATTACTGTTTATGCAAAACTCCAGAGTATGCCATTTCCTACATAGATTAGTTACAATTAGAGGTAATTGTGTGGTACAAAAAAAATAATAATAATCTTTGATTTCCCCCTCAAAAATCAGGCTGGGATAATTATGCAATGAAAGCAATTACACCAGTAAAAACAGTACTCCCAGATATTTGTTTACATCTCGTTTATCAGTTTGGTCTAAAACCTAATTTGAGATCAAACCCAATCTGATTCAACCAAAACACAATGTGAGTGTGGGAATCTCTCTAATGTTTTCTTTAGTGGAGATGGAGGTAAAGAATTAAGATTCTTGGCTACTTTTTTTTCATCCATTAACCACTCAATCATCAAATTGTTTCACTCGATCCCTAGCCGGTTTCCTTCTAAAAATGTCAGCCAGGTGTGCTTAGAGCAAGGATCTTTGCAAATCTGACATCTTCTGATGAAGGGACTGAAGGTCTACTTTAAACAGAAGCCCCTTTGGTAATTTAACAATTTAATTCATTACAGTATTTTTAATTACAGTTTTTATCTCAAGTGCTTACTTTGCACTAAGCATTGAGGTAGATACATGATCCAGTTTATTAGAGCAGATCCGGTTTTTGTTTCACATGGAGCTCAAAATCTATTTCATCTCATTTTACAGTGGAGGAAACTCAGGCCCAGAGAGGTTAAGTAACATGCCCAGCATCACACAGCAGGACAGTGGCAGACTGGGATTGGAACCCAGGTCTCCTGACTCCCAAACCATGCTCTTATTGTAACTACCTCATAACTGAGAAACAGTCTGGCCTAGTGGAAAAAGCCCAGGTCCTGGAAGTCGGAAGGCCTGGGTTCTAATCCTAGTTCTACCACTTCCCTTCTGAGTGACCTTGGACTAGTCACTTCACTTCCTCAAGCCTCAGTTTCCTCATCTTATACTTGTTTGGGACTGTGTTTGACCTGATTATCCTGTAGCTGGCACATAGTAAGCACTTATCGAATACTACAATTATTATTAGCTCTGCTAATGGCCTGCTTTGTGACCTTGGGCAAGTCACTTGCCCTCACTGGGCCTCAATTTCCTCATCTGAAAAATGGAGAGATGATACCTGCACTCCCCTCCCACTTGGATTTTGATCCCCCACCATGGGACAGGGACCCGGTCCAGTCTCTTAACCTTGTATCCACTCCAGCGCTTAGTGAAAATGAGCACTTAACAAATGTCATTGTTATTATGAACATCCTTAACTGTGGGGCAGGGGTAGGGAAGGACTAAAAGCCTGACTGGAGAGGATGAAGGCAGTTTGAACAGAAAGGATACAGTGAGGGATCCATTTCCACCTCTCCCTCGCTGGGAGTTGTGATCCCGGAGAGACCGCCATGGATTCAAGATAACTGTGTAAGTCATCAACCTTTGCCTTCACCACGGGCCTCCCAACCCTGGGCTGAGAGCAGACAGTCCAGGCGGATAAATGGAGGTGAGTCTTGGGCCTAGGACCTCGCCCAAGAGCTCTGGGAGACTCACGCTGTAACAAAAGAATATCTCGTCTCAGACAGAACGTATTTCTGAATACTAAAATTTTCACCTTGGGAATGTTCCCTGAACCTTCAGAAATCTCCTTTCCAAGTTGCTCTGTGAAGATCCCTCTGTGGATGGCCACGCTCCCAGTCCTGCCTTATCGGGCAAAGACTTAGGGGAGAGACCGAAGCAGTGACCTTGAGCTATTTTCCCCCGCCAGATCAGGAGGCGCAGAGATATGAAGTGGAAAGCTTGAACTAGCTAAGCAACAGCACGCGATGTAATTTGCTGATAGAAAGAAACCCATCAAGTGCAAGTGAAATTGCTGGATCGCATTAATAATGTAGCTCTTAGGGCCGGGAAATAGTCTACATCCACATTCTGTGGGGTGGGCCAACTATTTAATGCTCAAATTAAAACTCTCCATTTCCTTCCATGTTCTAAACACCATTTCGGCTTTGGGGTCCAAACAAAATAACTGACTGATGTGTGAGGGCCTAATGCGGCAGATTGTCTTAATGGATTGATTTATTAGCAGATGAATGCCATCGGCTTTAGCAAAAATACACTCCCCCTTGTCATCCTTCCTGATACTTTTCTGCAGAGACCCACTGTGGACTGATTGATTTCCATTGTCCCTGTCAACAGAGCAGAGCCGCCAGACCCACCTCCACCCTCCCCAAAGCGTGATCGATGGATGCAGAAGAGGAAACGAGAAGCAAAGTTGGAAATGGGATGGAAAGCAAGTTCAGGGGCTAGCTGCAATGAGAGTCCTCCTTGAGACTCTCCTCTCCCAATCAGCTCTGCCCTTCCACCTATCCACTCTCGTCTCCCACGCATTCATTCATTCACTCAATCAATCATATTTACTGAGAGCTTAATGTGTGCAAAGCACTGGACTAAGTGCTTGGGAGAGTACACTACAATAATAGACACATTCCCTGCCCACAACGAGCTTAGTCGAGAAGGGGAGACAGACATTAATATAAATAAATAAATTACAAGAATGTACATAAGTGCTGTGGGGCTGCGGGGGGGGGGGAGGGGGTAGTGAATAAAGGGAGCAATTCAGGGTGATGCAGAAGGAAATTGAAAAAAGAGAAAGAGGGCTTAGTTAAGGAAGGCCTCTTGGAGGAGATGTGCCTTCAATAAGGCTTTGAAGCAGGGGAGAGTCATTGTGTGTTGGATTTGAGGAGGGAGGTCGTTCCAGGCCAGAGGCAGGATGTGGGTGACAGGTCGGTGGCAAGACAGACAAAATCGACGCATAGTGAGAGGATTAGTATTAGATGCATGAAGTGTGCGGGCTGGGTTGTAGTAGGAGAGTAGTGAGGTGAGGTAGGAGGGGGTAAGGTGATTGCTTTAAAACCAATGGTGAGGAGTTTCTGTTTGATGTGGAGGTGGATGGGCAACCACTGGAGGTTCTTCAGGAGTGGGGAAACATATCCTGAACATTTCTGTAGAAAAATTACCTGGGCAGCAGATTGAAGTCTGGATTGAAGTGGGGAGAGACAGGAGGCAGGAAGGTCAGCAAGGAGGCTGATACAGTAATCAAGGTGGGAGAGGATGACTGTATTATTGAGCAGTAGTTTAGATGGAGAGGAAAGAGTGGATTTTGGTGATGTGAATCAGCTCTCCTCCAGGAAACCTCCCCTGAATAGTCTCTCATCTCACCATTCTATTTGCCCTCCCTTCTGTGTCACCTATGCACTTGGGTCCGTACGCCCTGAGCACTTTGATGCTCACCCCACCCCCAGCTCCACAGCACATATATGGGACCTGATTATCTTGTATCTACCCCAGTGATTAATACAGTTCTTGGCGCAGAGTAAGTGCTTAATAAATATTATTCTTATTATTATGTCCATGTTCTTATACTCTGCCACATCCCTTATCTGTAGCTGATTTGAATGTCTGTCTCCCCGACTTAGACTATATGCTCCCAAGTACTTATTCATTCATTCATTCAATCATATTTATTGAGCACTTACTATGTGCAGAGCACTGTACTAAGCTCTTGGAATGCACAATTGGGCAACAGATAGAGAAAATCCCTGCCCAATAATGGGCTCACAGTCTAAACGGGGAAGACAGTAAAGCAAAACAGAACAAAATAAATAGTCTGGCGAGACAAGTAGTCATTCAATTCAATCGTATTTATTGAGCATTTACTGTGCGCAGAGCACTGTACTAAACACTTAGTCAATCCCATTGACTGATTGATCCTAAACTTGGCAGAGGGATCTGTCTCAACTCTTTCACTTCGCCCTTAGTTCATACTGTTCCCCATGCTGGGAGCTCCATCCCCTTCCACCAATCCACCAGACCCCAAGTCTCCCTACCCTTAAAGCCCTTCTAAGATGCAACTTTCACCTGGAAGTCTGGTGGTTTCTGACATCTGGGCAGGGAACGTGCCCCTGCATTATTCTGTACTTCTCAAGTGCCTTGTAGAGTGCAGCGCACCAAATGGGTGCTCAATAAATACTGTTACTACTCCTACTATTATTACTGCCTCTCAGACTGGCTCCCAAGAAGACTGGCTTTTGGGGAAGGAGCCTTCCACCTCCATCAATCAACAGCATTAACCTTGCATTCATTCATTTGTTTGTATTTATTGAGCGCTTACTGTGTTCACAGCACTGTACTAAGTGCTTGGAAAGTACAATACAGCAATAAAGGGAGACAATCCCTGCCCATAACGGGTTTACAATCACCTATTGTGAGCCCTGGAGTAAGCACTTGAGTATAGTAGAAGTAGAGGACGTGATCCCTGCCTTCGAGGAGTTTACAATCTAGTGGGGGAGGCTGGCACAAAAATAAATGACCAGTAGAAAGAAGAAGGAACGTGGATATTGTTCCCCTTGGGGTTCTCAGACTTGAGTTCTGGGGCAGAGGGGTGAGTTCCACCTGGTCTCTAAGAGGGAGGCCGGTGCATGGAGCCTTTGCAGCCCCGGGGCATCCCCGGGCTGCTCCCATCTAACCCGGGGCCCCGCCCCAACACCCCCCACCCCCGGCTGCCAACCCCGTTCCTCCCGCCAGTTGCCAACCCCGTCCCTCCCCCCGGTTCCTTCCCCTCCCCACCTCCAAATGGGGGTCCCAAACCTCCAAAGGGGGGTGTGGGCTGAGCTCCGCCCTGACTCAAGACACGGTGTTGCCCCCGCAGTTCAAGGTGACCCCGCAGCTCCCACCCCAACCCCAGCCCACGTGGCTCTAAGATGGCGGACCTGAACACGAGGCAGAGAGCAACCAATCCTCGGAGGCGGGACTAAGAGCGATGAACGGATACCATTGGAGAAGAAGAGATGCCAACCTCCACTCAATCGTCAATGAGAAGCCCTGGAACCCGATGGACAGCGTGGGGACCAATGAGGGTTTGCTCCTGCGGGAGGGCCAACCATGTCAAGCAGAGGGGGCACTCCCCACCTCCCCGCCGCCCTTGTAAGCGGCCTGAGTGTCATCCATGGACTATTCCTTGCCTGGACTGTTTTTTCTGTGTGGAGTGAGTTTAAAGATGCCTGATTTGAAGCGATCTCTGGTCTCTGTTTTCTCTATGCCACACCTCATCGGGAGTGCTATATGTCCTTGGGCAAGTCACTTCTTTTCTCTGGGTCCCAGTTCCTTCATCTCTAAAATGGGGATTGAAATTGTGAGCCCCAAGTGGGACAGGGACTGTGTCCAACCCTATTTCCTTGTATCCACCCCAGCGCTTAGGAGAGTGCCTGGAATATAGTAAATGCTTAACAAACACCACAACTATTAATATTCTTATTAGGAGCGTGAATGCTTAAGGGTATGTACAAAAGTGCTGTCAGCATGTTTACCTAACTCTCTTGTACTTAGTACTCAAGGTGCTTAGTTAAGTGTTATGCACAAAATAAGTGCTGGAGAAATGCCACTGATTGATTGACATAAATGCGTGATTGGTTCGAAGTGCAGGGGTGATCTAGTCTCCATCACCCAGCTGTGAGAATTTTCTCAGCTTCCAGAAGGGCCTTTCTAGTTCCATGGGATTCAATAACACGCCAGTGGCCCCACATGGTGACTGCCTCTTCCACATACACACACACTCGCACATATTTGGGCCAGCATGTATGCTCATATACACACATGGACATCCTTCAGACAGCCTGCACCTCCACCTATTACAGGGGCTGGGAGACACTTGGATTAATTATTTCTAAAATTGTATGATGGGAAAAATCCCTCTATTCCCTGTTGAATGTCACCACTGAGTTAACTGTGGGAAACCTTTGTGCTTCTAGTCAGAGCTTCTTCCTGCTGCAGGTGAGGCTTGAGCATAAGATGAAGCCAGTGAGAGGAATTTGGTTTTCAAAGCTCCCTCTTCAGTTCTCTCATCTCTGTTCTCTCTGGTTGTCTCTTCCTGGTATTTAGTACTCTGTGGAGGCCGAATTAAAGAATGCTTCTGAAAACCTTGAAAAGAACCAGACATCAACCTAAGAAAACCTCCCATCCTGCGAGGATTTCTGTTCTCAAGCAATTTATTCTGTTTTCCAATGGCATTCCCAGGAGCCTGCCAGCCACAAAACAAAAGTTGGCTCAGCTCTGGACAGAAAAGCAGAGGGCTCAGATTACCCACAATAAGCGAAGCTTCCGATGACAGATAGGCAAGAGAATATACTCCTAGAGGTTTACATGCCCCGATTGCTACTGTCCATCTGTTCTTCTGGGATGGCTGGAACCTGTTCCTTAATGCCTGGCTCATACCGTTCTCCCTGTCTGGAATTCCCTGCCCCCTCACAGCTGGTAGATCATTGCTCCCATTATCTCCAAGGCCCTTCTGAAATCCCATGTCCTCCAGGCAGACTTTCAATCCATCCATCAATTAGTCAATTAGTGGTATTTGTTGAGCGCTTACTGTGTGCAGAGCACTATACTAAGTGCTCAGGAGAGTACAGTACAACAGAGTTGGTAGACACATTCCCTGCCCACAAGGAGATTATAGACCAGCTTTCCCTACTGATGTCCACCCTTCCAAGTCACATCCACCCAAGAGCCACATGGAGTATTTGTGGACATTTACACCCGCCCTAAGCAAGCATGGATATTTGCTCATTTAATTATTCACTTGTTATCACCTACATAAGATTGGGAGCCCCATGTGGGACAGGGACCATGACTGACCTAATTAATTTATACCTACCCCAGCGCTTAGAACTCCGTTTGACTCATAGTAAGCACTTAACAAATACCATAAAACAAACAAAATGTATTTCATCATGATATATTTTTACAACTTGTGGCTTAGTGTACATGCTCACTCAGTGTAGTGAGCCCTGAGAGTCAGAAGGACCTGGGTTTTAATCCCAGCTCCCCCACTTTGCTATGTGACCTTGGGCAAGTCACCTCACTTCTCTGTGCCTCAGTTACCTCATCTGGAAAATGGGGATTAAGACTGTGAACCCCATGTGGGACAGGGACTGTGTCCAACCTGATAACCTCATTTCTATCCTGGTGCTTAGAACAGTGCTCGGCACAGAGTAAGTGCTTAACAAGTACCATAAATATTATTGTTATTATTATTATTATTATTATTCCGGTCTCTCCACCCTCCAGTCCATACTTCATTCTGTGGCTTGGATGTGTAAACTCCTTGAGGGCAGGGATCGTGGCTACTCTCCCCCCAAGCACTTAGTACAGTGTTATGCACATAGTAAGTGCTCAATAAATAGCACTGATTCATAAATAGCATTGAGGAGCACTGTACTAAGCACTTGGGTGAGTACAATACAACAGAATCGGTAGACATGTTCCCCTGTTCATAACCAGTTTACAGTCCAGAGGGGGAAATGTAATTTATAATTTCTAAGCAATTTATAATATATAACGCATAGATTTGTACACAAGTGATATAGGGACTGTAAGCTCATTGTGGGCAGAGAACGTTTCTACCAACTCTGTTATATTATACTCTACCAAGTGCTTAGTACAGAACTGTGCATATAGGAAGCACTCAATAAATGTCATTGATTGATTGAGTGTGGGGCGAAGACCAGATATCCAAAGGTCACAGATCCAAGTGCATAGACAAACCCAAAGGGAATTGGTTGATTTTTCTAAGATGTCTTGCACACGTCTCTCCACTCCTCGAAACTTCAAGTGGTTACCTATTCCTCTGCACAGCCAACAGAAACTCCTCACCATTGGCTTTAAGGTCCTCAATTAGCTCTTTCTGTCTTCCTTCTCCCACTACGCCTCAGCTCACACTCTTCACTCCTTTCAAGTTAACCTTATTTCTTTGCCTCATTCTCCAGTCTCATGCCCCTCCCTCCTACCTGGAACTCCCTCCCCCTTGAATTCCACCAGCCCATAGCTCTACCTATCTAGGAAGCCCTTCTGAGACAGCATCTCCTCCAGGAGGCTTTCTGTGATTCATTTTTCTTCTCCATAGTAGTCATAGCAGGAGGAGGAGTAGCGGTAAATAGTAGTATTTATTGAGTATCCACTTGGTGTGGTGTACTGTACCGGGCACTTGGGAAGTAGAGAATGAAGAAGTGACACATCCTCTGTCCACAGTCCCCCCAACTACCACCTTCTCCACTCACAGTCTACCTGTAGCACATTTGTACATATTGACTTACACACCCTCCTAGTCAAGGATTTACCCATCTACATAGCCATCTTTCCTTGTTCTTCTCTTGTCTGTAAAGTGTTTTGTTTCTGTCACCCCCGCCAGTCTCTAAGGTCTTTGGGAGGACCAGAATTGTCTTCTAGTTCACTCATACTCTCCCAAGCACTCAGTATAGCATGGCCTATTGGAAAGAGCCCGGGCCTGGGAGTCAGAGGACGTGGGTTCTAATACTGGCTCTGCCAATTGCCTGCTGTGTGACCTTGGGCAAGTCACTTCACTTCCTCTATGTTCCACTTCCTCACCTGCAAAATGGGAATTCAATACCTGATCTCCCTCCTATTTAGACTATGAGCTCCATGTGGGACAGGGATTGGGTCTGACCAAATTAACTTGTATCTACCCCAGCGCTTAACAAATATGATCATCATTATCATAAGTGCAGTGTTTTGCACAGAATAAGCACTCAGTAAATACCACTGATTGATTGATTGGGCCTCTGAGCCCCACCTGTCCCATATGGGACAGGGACTGCATCCAACCTGATTATCGTGTAACTAACCCAGCACTTAGTTGGGTGTAAATCAATCAATCGTATTTATTGAGTGCTCACTATGTGCAGAGCACTGTACTAAGAGCTTGGGAAAACACAGTACAACAGAATTAGGAGACACATTCCCTTCCCATAATGAGCTGACAGTCTTGGTAGGGGAGGTGGCAGATTTTAATTTGAATAATAGTACAGGTCTTGCCACATAGTAAAGGCTGAATGGATATTATTATTATCATTAGTGGAATTGACTGAGAACTCACTGAATGCATATCACTGTATTAAACCCTTAGGAGAGTACAACAAAAGCTAGACACTCATTCTCTGCCCTTAGGGAGTTGACAATCTAATGGGGGAAAAAGACAGACAAAAACCATTTACAAAAAGTGGGAGCAGGAGGAAGAACAAGGATATAAGTTGTGGTTGTGGAAAAGTATCAGAATGAAATAGCTAAATAAATAATAGAACAAATAAGTGCTGAGGATGTGCCCAAAATACATAAGGGCTACAGATGGCTGTTGTATTGGTGCAACTGGATCAATTAACTGTATTTATCAAGTGCTTACTGTGTCCAGAGCATTGTACTAAGCACTTGGGAGAGTACAATCTGACAGAGACAGTTCCCTGCCTACAAGGAGCTTACAGTCTAGAGGGGGAGACAGAGATTAATATATATAAATAAATTACAGAGATGCACATAAGTGCTGTGGCGCTGAGGGTGGGGTGAATAAACAGTGTAAATCCAAGTGCAAGGGCGGCTAGAGTGTTGCACATTAACTGGGGGGAGGCCTCCTGGAGAAGGTGGGATTTCAGAAGGGCTTTGAAGTTGGGGAGAGCTGTGTCCTAGCAGATTTTGGGGGTGAAAAAGTTCCACACTGAAGGAAGCATGCAACTGAAGGGTCAGTCGGTGGCAGGAGAGGCATGAGGCACGGTGAGAAGCAGCGAGTTTGGAACGTGGCTCTGGAGGACATCCTGGGATTTTAACAGACAGGTGGACTGGCTCTAGAACCCAAACGATGGCTGATCAGACTCAGGAATCGTTCCACGGGATCTTGCGGCAGAATGCAGGCCCCCAGGAGGTGACCTTCCATCTTGTGCCTTTTGGCCAAATCCTTCTTTTGTAGACACCAGTACGCTCCTGTGCCAAGCTCACCTTCTGACTCACTGGGCTGTTTGCCCTTAATGCAACTGGAAGCTATGTTTCACTGCCTAGTCTCTGACCAGAACTTAAGGAGAGCGATGACATGGGAAAATTCAATATACGAGCAACATCAGGTACCATTTCTGATCAGTCTTTCAGTGCCCAGTGGAATCAGTGGGCAGGAGAGACAGGATGATCTCCCCTCCCTGGAACTGGCCTCGGTCACCCTTCGAGGGTGCCAGCGAGGACGGCTTTGATCCGAGAAGGCCCCCTGTTGACCCAATGTTCTCTGTGCACCCTATCAACACTAATGTTCAGTTTCGATGGTCTCCACGCAGGGCAGATGGCCCTGGGCCCTTTATCTTGGGGGCTGGGCCTTGGTGGGAAGTCTTTTCCCACTTCTGGCAGCATCTCCGGGGAATGGCTGGCCCTCAGATCCCTGGATCCTGCTTCTCGTGACTTGGGACACTCTCAATTTCCCAGGCGTTGGGGCTAGCTGGATTGTGCTCATTTGTGCTGAGTTCAAGACTTCCAGCTCACTGCATAAATACCTTTATTTGCCCGGGAATCAGTGTGGCCTAATGGAAAGAGCGAAGGTCTGGGAGTCAGCGGACCTGGGTTCTAATCCCAGCTCTGTCACTTGCCTACCTGCTGGATGACCTCAGGCAACTCACCTAACTTGTCTGTGCCTCATTTACCTCATCAGTAAAGTGGAGTTCAATGTCTGTTCTCCCTCTTATTTAGACTGTGAGCCCTATCTGGGACAGGGAATGGATCAGATCTGATTGTATCGTACCTTCCCTAACGCTTAGTCCAGTGCTTGACACATAATAATAACTAATTTTTTTAAGGTATTTGTTAAGCACTTACTATGTGACAGGCACCAGACTAAACACTGGGGCGGTTACAAGTTGATTAGGTTAGACGCAGTCCATGGCCCACAAGGGGCTCCCGGTTTTAGTCCCCATTTTACCAGTGAAGAAACTGAGGCACAGAGAAGTTAAGTGACTTGCCCAAAATCACACAGCCAACAAGTGGCTCTTAACAAATGCCACAATTATTGTTCTCGTGACAAAGGGCAGTTTGTTTCTCCAAGGACACACGGACACACACACACACACACACACACACCAGTTTCCTCTGAGAATCTTGCTACCAGGAAAGGCAGTACCATAAGCTCAGTTCTGATTAACTGTACTCGGCACATAGTAAGCGCCAAGTTCAGACTCTGAAGAACCAGTCAAGAATGGAAAACAGGAGAGGATACTTTGCAAATCCTGGCCAAAGTCATCTTCAAAAAGGCCTGGCGTGACTGGGCTGAGACATTGTCAATCTTGGCAGGGTCAAAAGGCATTCCTTCAAGGAGACCAAGTCATCTAGATCCGTCATTTTGGTGTCAAGCTGGTTGCCTGAAATATGTCACTGTTATCCATTATTACCAAGGGGGTCCTGGATTTCTTCCCATTCATCAAAGTCAGTTAGGTGGCAAGATATGGCGTACTGCAACTTGGTAACAGGACCCTGGGGCTGAAAACACTTGTTCAGCTGGGGATTTAATCAGCCATCTGAGACTCAGGCCGTGGCATCCATTATTTCCCTGACTGATTGTGGACTTGTCATTAATCCCGCTCTCTAACTTCTCTGCTAGACGATCTCGTCCCGAACGTCCAACTTCAAACACAAACTGAACCGCTGCAACACCCTCCGGGGGGGGGGGGGGGGAGGGGGAGGGGCATTGACAGCCAACACTTGACAGCCAAAATGCTTGCTGACAAGATCCTTGCCATATGTCACAGCTCAATTTCTTCCTTCACTGGGTGTCATTCTTGTTTACTTTTCACCAACAACCTCTCATCTGACTATCAGTGTCCTGAAAAGAATTTCCTACACCCAGGTGAATTACATTTGCCACTTGAGGGCCTGAGAGGCAAAGATCCCTAAGTAGAAGGTGAGGAAATCAAACACACTTTCCTGGTTATGGCATCCCATCAACCATCTCGGCATTCAGACATTTATCTCCTCGCTGACCTTCCTGCCTCATTCAATATTTATTCAATAGTATTTATTGAGCGCTTACTATGTGCAGAGCACTGTACTAAGCGCTTGGAATGAACAAGTCGGCAACAGATAGAGACAGTCCCTGCCGTTTGACGGGCTTACAGTCTAATCGGGGGAGACAGACAGACGAGAACAATGGCAATAAATAGAGTCAAGGGGAAGAACATCTCGTAAAAACAATGGCAACTAAATAGAATCAAGGCAATGTACAATTCATTAACAAAATTAATAGGGTAATGGAAATATATACAGTTGAGCGGACGAGTACAGTGCTGTGGGGATGGGAAGGGAGAGGTGGAGGAGCAGAGGGAAAGGGGGAAAAGAGGGTTTAGCTGCGGAGAGGTAAAGGGGTGTGGTCAAGGGAGTAGAGGGAGAAGAGGAGCTCAGTCTGGGAAGGCCTCTTGGAGGAGGTGAGTTTTAAGTAGGGTTTTGAAGAGGGGAAGAGAATCAGTTTGGCGGAGGTGAGGAGGGAGGGCGTTCCAGGACCGTGGAAGGACATGGCCCAGGGGTTGACGGCAGGATAGGCGAGACCGAGGGATGGTGAGGAGGTGGGCGGCAGAGGAGTGGAGCATGCGGGGTGGGCGGTAGAAAGAGAGGAGGGAGGAGAGGTAGGAAGGGGCAAGGTGATGGAGAGCCTTGAAGCCTAGAGTGAGGAGTTTTTGTTTGGAGCGGAGGTTGATAGGCAACCACTGGAGTTGTTTAAGAAGGGGAGTGACATGCCCAGATCGTTTCTGCAGGAAGATGAGCCGGGCAGCGGAGTGAAGAATAGACTGGAGCGGGGCGAGAGAGGAGGAAGGGAGGTCAGAGAGAAGGCTGACACAGTAGTCTAGCCGGGATATAACGAGAGCCTGTAGCAGTAAGGTAGCCGTTTGGGTGGAGAGGAAAGGGTGGATCTTGGCAATATTGTAGAGGTGAAACCGGCAGGTCTTGGTAACGGATAGGATGTGTGGGGTGAATGAGAGAGATGAGTCAAGGATGACACCGAGATTGTGGGCCTGAGAGACGGGAAGGATGGTCGTGCCATCCACGGTGATAGAGAAGTCTGGGAGAGGATCGGGTTTGGGAGGGAAGATGAGGAGCTCAGTCTTGCTCATGTTGAGTTTTAGGTGGCGGGCCGACATCCAGGTGGAGACGTCCCGGAGGCAGGAGGAGATGCGAGCCTAAAGGGAGGGGGAGAGGACAGGGGCGGAGATGTAGATCTGCGTGTCATCTGCGTAGAGATGGTAGTCAAAGCCGTAAGAGCGAATGAGTTCACCGAGGGAGTGAGTGTAAATGGAGAACAGACGAGGGCCCAGAACTGACCCTTGAGGAACTCCAACAGTTAAAGGATGGGAGGGGGAGGAGGCGCCAGCGAAGGAGACCGAGAATGACCGGCCAGAAAGGTAAGAGGAGAACCAGGAGAGGACGGAGTCCGTGAAGCCAAGGTGAGATAAGGCATGGAGGAGGAGGGGATGGTCGACAGTGTCAAAGGCAGCAGAGAGGTCAAGGAGGATTAGAATGGAGTAGGAGCCATTGGATTTGGCAAGAAGGAGGTCATGGGTGACCTTAGAGAGAGCAGTCTCGGTAGAGTGGAGGGGACAGAAGCCAGATCGGAGGGGGTCTAGGAGAGAATGGGAGTTAAGGAATTCTAAGCATCGATTGTAGACGACTCGTTCTAGGATTTTGGAAAGGAAGGGTAGTAGGGAGATAGGGCGATAACTGGAGGGCGAAGTGGGGTCAAGAGCGGGTTTTTTTAGGATGGGGGAGACGTGGGCATGTTTGAAGGCAGAGGGGAAGGAGCCACTGGAGATTGAGTGGTTAAAAATAGAAGTTAAGGAAGGGAGGAGGGCAAGGGCGATGGTTTTAATAAGGTGAGAGGGAATGGGGTCCGAGGCGCAGGTGGAGGGGGTGGCACTTGCGAGGAGGGAGGAGATCTCCTCTGAGGATACTGCAGGGAAGGATGGGAAAGTAGGGGAGAGGGTTGGTGGGGGGGAGGGGAGAGGCGGAGGGGTGACTTTGGGGAGCTCAGACCTGATTGTGTTGATTTTCGTGAGGAAATAGGTGGCCAGATCATTGGGGGTGAGAGATGGGGGAGGGGGAGGAACAGGGGGCCTAAGGAGAGAGTTAAAGGTGACGGGCATGGGTGTCGATGAGGGAGGAGAAGAAGTTTTGCCTGGCGGAGGAGAGGGCAGAGTTAAGAGAGGAAAGGATAAATTTGAAGTGTGTGAGGTCGGCTTGGTGCTTGGACCTTCGCCAGCAGCGCTCAGCAGCTCAAGCATAGGGACGTAGGAGGCGAACAGAGGAGGTGTTCCAGGGCTGTGGGTTCGTGGAGCGAGAGCGGCGGAGGGAAAGGGGGGCGAGAGAGTCGAGATGCGTAGAGAGGGTGGAGTTGAGAGCGGAGACCTGATCAACGAGAGTGGGAAGTGAGGACAGGGCGGCAAGGTGAGGAGAGATGCTTTTGGAAAGACGGATGGGATCGAGAGAACGGAGGTCTCTGTGGGGCAGTAGCGAAGATTTGCAGGGGGAGGGAGTGTGAGAGATGAGGCAGGTGAGAAGGTTATGGTCAGAGAGAGGGATTTCAGAGTTGGTGAGGGAGGAGATAGTGCAGCGGTAGGAGATGACGAGATCGAGGGTGTGACCGAGTCGGTGAGTGGGCACGGTATGGTGGAGGAGGAGGTCGGCAGAGTCAAGGAGGGATAGCAGGCGGGCGGCAGAGGAGTCGTCGGGTACATCCATATGGAAGTTGAAGTCTCCGAGGATCAGAGTGGGCAGAGAGAAGGAGAGAAGGAAGGTGAGAAAGGGGTCAAGGTGGTTGAAGAAGTCAGAGGTGGGACCGGGAGGGCGGTAGATGACGGCGACAAGTATCTGGAGGGGGTGGTAGAGGTGAATGATATGGGCTTCGAAGGAGGGGAAGGAGAGGGAGGGGGGAGGAGGGATAGTGCAGAAGCGGCAACGGGGTGAGAGGAGGAAGTCGACGCCTCCTCCCTTACCAGTGAGTCTGGGGGAGTGGGAGAAGGAGAGGCCTCCGCTGGATAGAGCGGCGGCGGAGACCGTGTCTTCGGGAGAGAGCCATGTTTCCGAAAGGGCAAGGAGGAGGAGAGAGCGGGAGAGGAAAAGGTCATGGACGAAAGGTAGCTTACCTGTAATAGAGCGGGGGTTCCAGAGGCCACACTTGAAAGTAGCTGTGGGTGCAAAGGCGGGGGGAAGGGCGGGGGGAGGGGAGGGTTTGGATGGGAAGGAGGTGCCTCCTGTCTCTCCCTCTCCAATCCATACTTCACTCTGCTGTCCAGTCACGTAAGTCTAGAAATTTCAACTCTGTTTCTTCCCCCTACCCGAAATGTATTGGAATGTCTGTCTCCCCTGCTAGATTGTCAGTTCCTTGTGGACAGGGGTTGTGTCTACCAACTCTGTTGTATTGTAGGAGCGTGGCCTAGTGGAAAGAAGATGGGCCTGGGACTCAGAGGATCTGGGTTTTAATCCTGGCTCTGCCACTTGTCTGCTGTGTGGCCTTGGGCAAGTCAGTTAACTTATTTTTGCCTGTTACTTCTTCCAAAAATGGGGATTAAGACTGTGAGCCCCATGTGGGACTTGGACTGTGTCCAACTTGATTTGCTTGTATTTACCGCAGCACAAATGCCATTAAAAAAATTGTACTTTCCCAAGTGCTTAGTACAGTGATATGTACACAGTAAGCACTCAATGAATACCACTGGTTGATCAATTAATTGCTCAATCTATTCTACTGTACTCTTCCAATAATAATAATTGTGGTATTTGTTAAACACTTACTATGTGCCAGGCACTGTACTAAGTGCTGGAGTAGATACAAGCTAATCGGGTTGGACACAGTCCCTGTCCCACATGGGGCTTACAGTCTTAATCCCCATTTTACAGATGAGGAAACTGAGGCACAGAGGAGTGACTTGACAAAGGTCACACAACAGACAAGTAGCAGAGTCAGGATTAAAACCCAGATCCTCTGAGTCCCAAGCCCTTGCTCTTTCCGTGCTGTTTCTCCAAGTACTCAATAAATTCTACTGATAGATTGATTTTCTACAACATAGTTATGCACACTTCATTCATTCATTTATTCAATAGTATTTATTGAGCGCTTACTATGTGCAGAGCACTGTACTAAGCGCTTAAAACCTCCAATTTTGCCCATTCTTCTCCACATTGAGCAGACTCCTTGGGATTGGCTTTAAGCTTCTCCAACAGCTCCCTACCTCCTACTTATCCTCTCTCTTCTTCCATTGCACCCCAGCTTGCACTTTGTATTCCTCTCTAGCTAATTCACTCCTCCTATCTCAATCTCATCTCTCCAGTTGCCCACCTCTAGCTCACAGCTTTCCTGCCTGCCTGCCTGCCTGCCTGGAACTCTTTCCCCCATTATTTATCTGTCAGACCACAGCTCTCCCTATCTTCAAAGCTATTGTCTTTTGTGCTGTTTTAGTGTTCTACTTTTTCATGTCTCATGGGTCTGTCTCTAGTCCCCTCTCCCAACTTATATTCTTAGATTGTGAGCCTCTTAAGGGCCAGGGTTCATGTCAAATGCCCACCTCTGCATATTTTCCCAGGGCCTAGTACAGTGCTCTGCACAGAGTAAGTGCTTAATCAATACAATTACTATTACTAATAATGATGGCATTTGTTAAGCGCTTACTATGTGCCGAGCACTGTTCTAAGTGCTAGGGTAGATACAAGGTAATCAGGTTGTCCCACATAGGGCTCACAGTCTTAATCCCATTTTACAGATGAGGTAACTGAGGCACAGAGAAGTCAAGTGACTTGCCCAAAGTCACACAGCTGATCAGTGATGGAGCCGGGATTTGAACCCATGACTTCTGACTCCCAAGCCCGCGCTCTTTCCACTATGCCACAAAGTCTTCCTGATTAATCTCTGATCTCCCCATATTGTATCCCCCAATTGCCATTTTAGCCCTTGAGCACCTACTAAGCCCTTTAGTACTCACAACCTTCATAGCACTTCTGTACACAATTTACATACCTAAGGAACTGCATGGCCTAGAGAAAAGATCATGGGTCTGGGAGCCAGAGGACCTGGGTTCTCACCCCAGCTCTGCCACTTGTCTGCTGTGTGACCTTGGGTAAGTCACTTAACTTCTTTGTGCCTCAGTTACCTCATCTGGAAAATAAGGATTCAATATCTGCTCTCCCTCCTACTTAAACTGTAAGCCCCATATGGGATAGGGACTGTGTTCAACCTGATTATCTTCTATCTACCCCAGTGCTTGGCACATAATAAGAGCTGGTCTCCTTTGCTCTTCCTACTTCCAGCAGTCTGGGTCAGGGCACGAGTTAAACTCACCAGCATGGGCACGGAGAACGTCTTCTATGCTGTAAGCTCATTGTGGGCAGGGAATGTGTCTGTTATGTTATTGTACTCTGAAGCGCTTAGTACAGTGCTTTGCACATTGTATGGGCTCAGTAAATATGATCGACAGGCTGACTCCAGGGATCTTACTTTCAGACATCTGGGTCTCCAGTTCTCAGCTTTTTTAAGCGCACTGACTTATTTTTTGCCTCCATTTGCTCTAGCAAAATCACATTATTGTCAAAGGAGGTTGAGACTACAAAAGCGAGTAAATAATAGTTCTGTTCAAAGATGCTTTCTCCCCCGATTAGACTGTAAACTCATCAAAAGGCAGGGACTGTCTCTGTTACCGATTTATACATTCCAAGCGCTTAGTACAGTGCTCTGCACATAGTAAGCACTCAATAAATACTATTGAATGAATGAATGAATGAATGAATATTACAATGATCGTTATTATGTCAACTTACATGTTGTACTATTTATCTGTCTTGTCTTAGGCCGTCAAGTCATTTCTGACCCATAGCGACACCATGGACACATCTCTCCCAAAACACCCCGCTCTCCATCTGCAATCGTTCTGGTAGTGGATCCATACAGTTTTCTTGATAAAAATCCAGAAGTGGTTTACCATTGCCTCCTTCCGCACAGTAAACTTGAGTCTCCACCCTCTACTGTCTCCCATGCCCCTGCTGCTCAGCACAGGTGAGCCTTGACCTTTAGCAGATTGCCTCCTACTTGTTAGCCACTGGCCAAGTCAGGAATGGAAAGGGTATGTCTCTACTTGACTCTCCCTCCTGTAGCCAAGACCAATAGAGTACTGGAAACTCTCCAGTTGTGACCCTGAAAGGTGGACTATTTATTTACTCATCCATATATCCATCTTTCCATTCTCTTTTTCCTCCTTTTTATAACTTATTTTAGTGTCTGTCTCCCAGGCTGGACTATAGGCTCCTTGAGGGCAGAGATAGTGTTTACTAGCTCTATTGTATTCTCCCATGTGCTTAGTACAGTGCTCTGCACATAGCAGACTATAAGCTCCTTCAGAGCAGGAATTTTGTCTGTTGATTCTATTGTTCTCTACCAAGGGCCAAGTTCAGTGCTCTGCAGAGAGTAAGGTGCTCAATAAAAACTAGTGATTGATTAATATTTGTGTTTTGTTTTTTTTATTCATTTGAGAATATCATTTGCATTGGTCTTCTCCCTCTTCTGATTCCATGGATTCCAATCACTACCCCAGGTATCAAAATGTCTTTTCCCTCAGACATACATGCTACAAATTAGGATTCATTCCAGAACCTCTGGAAAATTAATATGTAATTAATTTTATTATTGTTATAATCAAAAATCCATTGTATTTATTAAGAACCTACTTTGTGCAGAGCACTGTACTAAGGCTTGGGAAAGTACTATAGTGTTAGCATTCAAACTACTACCACATTAATCTGATCACTTATCCTATCCTGCCTAGATTACTGTATCAGCCTCCTTGCTGATCTTCCTGCCTGCTGTCTTCCCCCACTCTCATCCATACTTCATTCTGCTGCCCGGATCATTTTTCTACAAAAACTTTCAGGCCATGTTTCCCCACTCCTCAAAAACCACTAATGATTACTCATCCACTTCCACATCAAACAGAAACTCCTCACTATTGACTTTAAAGCATTCAATCACCTTGCCCCCTCCTATCTCACCTCACTACTCTCTTACTACAACCCAGACTGCACCTCTTGCTCCTCTAATTCTAACCTTCTCACTGTACCTCCATCTCATCTATCTTGCCCTGACCTCTCGCCCACATCCTGCCTCTGGCCTAGAACTCCCTCCCTCCTCATATCTGAACAGATGATTATTCTCCCCACCTTCAGAGCCTTATTGAAAACACATCTTCTCCAAGAGGCTGCCCCTCACTAAGCCCTCCTTTCCCCTTCTCCCATTTTCTTCTGCATCATCCTGACTTGCTCTCTTTATTCACCCTGCCCCCAGCCCCACAGCACTTATGTACATATCTGTCATTTTTTTATTTATATTAATATCTCTCCCCACTTACAAAACCTTTCTAAAATCACATCTTCAACAAGAGGCCTTCCCAGACTAAGCCTTGTATTTCCCCTACTAGCCTTCCACTGTGCATCCACTACAAACTTGGCTCTATACACCGTAAGCACCCTGATACTCACCTAGCCCCATAGCACTTTTGTAAATATTCATACCCTTTACTATTTCCCCTATCCCTATTGTATTTTTATATCTTTCTCCCCCAGTAGATTGTGAGATCTTTGTGGGCTGGAATTGTGTCTACCAACTCTGGCATATTATAGTTTCCCAAGCACTTAGTATGGTGTTCTGTACATAGTAGGTATTCAATGAATACCACTGATTGACTGATCTACAGTACACTTTCAACTGATGGACCCATCGATTGAAAAGACGGTATAAAAACCACATCGCATTGCTTACCATCACCTTTCAGTTCTGAGTTTAGATCACTTCTTGGATACACAGTATGGGTGCAAATTTCCTGAAGTCCATTTGATTGGATGATGGGTGTGCCTAAGTGCCCCTATCTGATCGTCTTCTACCTAGTTGAAGGAGTTGATTTAGGACATATTAATGAGCCAGGTCCTCTGACTGCTTTCTGCAGTCAGGATCTGCTTTATTGAGCCATCTGTCACTCACAGAAATTTTTTCTCTCCCATTGCTGCTTGTCTTTAAGCTGGCAGGAAGAAAATTCAGGCCAATGGTTTTTATTTGCTACAGAGCACTCCCACGAGCCTCATACACCCACGCAAGCCTCACAGTGCTGCATCCGTCTTCTCGGTGGGTGTCTCGTCAGCTACCACCCCCTGGGGAATTTCCCTCCGTGACCCACAGCCCCCGCAGCCCCCGACCCCCTGGTGGACAAAGAGGAGGCGAGTTCGTGGGGAAGAACACTGAGCTGCTGCATGGGGGGGGGGGGGGGCAGGGGCAGAGATCATGGAATGTCCCACCTCCCTCTTCTCTGGTTCCTCCCCATTGTCCCTAGGCCAGCGACTAAATAGTTTAAACCACTCAGATAATGGAAGAGGTGCTGAGATAAAAAGACTGCTAATGCGGTCATCTTGAAGGACTTAGCCTGATAAACGTGCCGTTTTTCAAAATGATGATAATTCTTCGTGGAACACTCAACATCTGATGATATCGTTCAATTTCTAGGGAAAAAAAGACTCAATAAACACTACCCATAGCCGCTAGGTGGCGGTCAGTCCATTTTAAATAGCTAAATCTGTTGCCACTTACCTGCCAAACACTAGATGTTGTTGTACCAGCAGATACTAATGATGATAATAATGATAATAATAATAATAATAATAATGGCATTTGTTAAGCGCTTACTATGTGCGAAGCACTGTTCTAAGCGCCGGGGGGGATACAAGGTGATCAGGTTGTCTCACGTGGGGCTCAGACTTATTGAGTCTGAACTAAATAATAATAATAATAATGTTGGTATTTGTTAAGTGCTTACTATGTGCAGAGCACTGTTCTAAGCTCTGGGGTAGATACAGGGTAATCAGGTTGTTCCACATGAGGCTCACAGTCTTAATCCCCATTTTACAGATGAGGTAACTGAGGCACAGAGAAGTTAAGTGACTTGCCCACAGTCACACAGCTGACAAGCAGCACAGCGGAATTCGAACCCATGACCTCTGACTCCCAAGCCTGTGCTCTTTCCACTGAGCCACGCTGCACTGTAGCTCCAGGAATTGGCCTTGCCTAAGAATACTTTAACATATGCATAGAAACAAGGGTTAGGTTCAGGGGTAGAATTTAAAGAAATAAGAATTCTTAAGACGAGAAGGGACCTGGGAAGCTGCCAAGTTCATTCCCCTACCTTCACCACGGAACAATACTCCTAAAGCATCAGGGATAGTAATATCAATCGATCAACGACATTTATTGAGCTTTTACTGTATGTAGAGCACTATACTGAACGCTTGGGGGAATACAAAATATATGATTCCAGCCCTCAAGAAACTGGTAGTTATAATACTATTTGTTAATGGTAATCAAGATAATGATTGCAGTATTTTGTAAGTTCTTATTGCGCTCAAAGCCTTGTACTAAGATCTGGGAAAGAAATACACAGATAATAGTAATAATGATAATAATGGTATTAAGCATTTACTAAGAGCTGAATGCTGTACTAAGTGCTAGGGTGGAAACAAACAAATTGTGTTGCGCACTGTCCCTGTCCCACGTGGGGCTCCCAGTCTTGATCCCCATTTTACAGATGAGGTAACTGAGGCACAGAGAAATTAAGTGACTTGCTCAAGGTCACACAGCAGACAAGTGAAGGTGAGGTATGGACACAGTACCTGGACTCCAAGGGGCTCACGGTCTAAAACTGAGGGGCCGGGTCAGGTTGAGGTTGGCGACCAATACATAAGGAAAGGCAAATAAAGATACAAAAGACAGAGATGATCACAAACAAGAAAGGAGAGGCAGGATAGCCACCTCCTCACATCTCAGACCAACAGTCCTAGAAGTCACAGATGAGACCACGGTGGTGACCATCTCCACAATCTAGGAGTTGAGAAGGAAGGCCTTGTGTCCGCAGCTGGACAAAATCTACATGGGGCTGGGAGAAGGGGTCGATGGGAGCCCAGATGGCCTAGGGGAGAGGGGCGTGGTCATGGCTGAGGGCCCCAGGGGATTGTGAGTTAGGGGAGCAGTTGATGTCTCACCCAGCTGACGCAGGTCAAGTCCTTCCCCAAGCAAAAGTGAGCATGGGCAACGCTGGCTGCCATCACAATACCACCACCCCGGCCCGATCATGCCCTAATTCAGTGCTCTTGATGCTTTCCAACTCTGGCCCGCCTAATTGTGTGTGTTGTAACTACATATTTTGGTTGTTTTTTCCCTCATTTCTCATTTAGTGTTTTTACTTTTTCCCTGTTTTTTATGTCAGTCAGTCAATTGTATTTATTGAGTGTTTGCTGTGCGCAGAGCACTGTACCAAACGCTTGGGGGAGTACAGTATAACAGCAAACAGACACATTTCCCTGCCCACAATGAGCTTACAGTCTAAAGGGGGAGACAGACATTAATATGAATAACTAAATTACAGATACCCCCGCCAATTGTTCCGGACCTTTAACTCTCTCCTTAGGCCCCCTGTTCCTCCCCCTCCCCCATCTCTCACCCACAATGATCTGGCCACCTATTTCATCACAAAAATCAACACGATCAGGTCTGAGCTCCCCAAAGTCACCCCTCCGCCTCTCCCCTCCCCCCCACCAACCCTCTCCCCTACTTTTCCATCCTTCCCCGCAGTATCCTCAGAGGAGATCTCCTCCCTCCTCGCAAGTGCCACCCCCTCCACCTGCGCCTCGGACCCCATTCCCTCTCACCTTATTAAAACCATCACCCCTGCCCTCCTCCCTTCCTTAACTTCTATTTTTAACCACTCAATCTCCAATGGCTCCTTCCCCTCTGCCTTCAAACATGCCCACGTCTCCCCCATCCTAAAAAAACCCGCTCTTGACCCCACTTCGCCCTCCAGTTATCGCCCTATCTCCCTACTACCCTTCCTTTCCAAAATCCTAGAACGAGTCGTCTACAATCGATGCTTAGAATTCCTTAACTCCCATTCTCTCCTAGACCCCCTCCGATCTGGCTTCCGTCCCCTCCACTCTACCGAGACTGCTCTCTCTAAGGTCACCCATGACCTCCTTCTTGCCAAATCCAATGGCTCCTACTCCATTCTAATCCTCCTTGACCTCTCTGCTGCCTTTGACACTGTCGACCATCCCCTCCTCCTCCATACCTTATCTCACCTTGGCTTCACGGACTCCGTCCTCTCCTGGTTCTCCTCTTATCTCTCTGGCTGGTCATTCTCGGTCTCCTTCGCTGGCGCCTCCTCCCCCTCCCATCCTTTAACTGTTGGAGTTCCTCAAGGGTCAGTTCTTGGCCCTCTTCTGTTCTCCATTTACACTCACTCCCTTGGTGAACTCATTCGTTCTCACGGCTTTGACTACCATCTCTACGCAGATGACACGCAGATCTACATCTCCGCCCCGTCCTCTCCCCCTCCCTTCAGGCTCACATCTCCTCCCGCCTCCGGGACGTCTCCACCTGGATGTCAGCCCGCCACCTAAAACTCAACATGAGCAAGACTGAGCTCCTCATCTTCCCTCCCAAACCCGGTCCTCTCCCAGACTTCCCTATCACCGTGGATGGCACGACCATCCTTCCTGTCTCTCGGGCCCGCAATCTCAGTGTCATCCTTGACTCGGCTCTCTCGTTCACCCCACACATCCTATCCGTTACCAAGACCTGCCGGTTTCACCTTTACAATATCGCCAAGATCCGCCCTTTCCTCTCCACCCAAACGGCTACCTTACTGCTACGGGCTCTCATTATATCCCGGCTAGACTACCGTGTCGGCCTTCTCTCTGATCTCCCTTCCTCCTCTCTCGCCCCGCTCCGGTCTATTCTTCACTCCGCTGCCCGGCTCATCTTCCTGCAGAAACGATCTGGGCATGTCACTCCCCTTCTTAAACACCTCCAGTGGTTGCCTATCAACCTCCATTCCAAACAAAAACTCCTCACTCTAGGCTTCAAGGCTCTCCATCACCTTGCCCCTTCCTACCTCTCCTCCCTTCTCTCTTTCTACTGCCCACCCCGCACGCTCTGCTCCTCTGCCGCCCACCTCCTCACCGTCCCTCGGTCTCACCTATCCCACTGTCGACCCCTGGGCCACGTCCTCCCACGGTCCTGGAACGCCCTCCCTCCTCACCTCCGCCAAACTTATTCTCTTCCCCTCTTCAAAACCCTACTTAAAACTCGCCTCCTCCAAGAGGCCTTCCCAGACTGAGCTCCCCTTCTCCCTCTAGTCCCTCTACCACCCCCCCTTCACCTCTCCGCAGCTTAACCCTCTTTTCCCCCCATTTCCCTCTGCTCCTCCCCCTCTCCCTTCCCATCCCCTCAGCACTGTACTCGTCTGCTCAACTGTATATATTTTCATTACCCTATTTATTTTGTTAATGAAATGTACATCGCCTTGATTCTATTTAGTTGCCATTGTTTTTACGAGATGTTCTTCCCCTTGACTCTATTTATCGCCATTGTTCTTGTCTGTCTGTCTCCCCCGATTAGACTGTAAGCCCCTCAAACGGCAGGGACTGTCTCTGTTGCCGACTTGTTCATTCCAAGTGCTTAGTACAGTGCTCTGCACATAGTAAGCGCTCAATAAATACTATTGAATGAATGAAAGGGAAAGAGACTGTGGATTGGATGAGGAAGGTGGGTGAATGTAAAAGGCCCGAAATGGAGCGGCTGAGTCCCATGGTGGGTGACCTGATGGCCCTTCCTCCTCCCCTGACCTTTCATTCATTTAATATTTATTGAGAGCTTACCATGTGCAGAACGCTGTAGTACGTGCTTGGGAAAGTACAATATAACAACAAACAGTGACATTCCCTGCTCACAATGAGCTCATGGTCTTTTGGGGGCAGGGGTGGAGACAGACATCAATACAAATAAATAAAATTACAGATATCTACATAAGTGCTGTGGGGCTGGAAGGCAGGGAAGAACAAAGGGTGCAAGTCAGGGTGATGCAGAAGGGAGTGGGAGATGAGGAAAAGTGGCTCTTAGTTTGGGAAGGCTCCTTGGAGGCCTTTTATTTATTTGTATTGGTGTCTGTCTCCCCCAATTTTAGACTGTAAACTCATTGTGGGCAGGGAATGTCACTGTTTATTGTTGTATTGTATCTTCTCCAAGCTCTTAGTACAGTGCTCTGCACATAGAAAGCGCTCATTAAATACGATTGATTGAATGAATGAATGAATTAATTAATTAATTAATGAAAGGACGGATTTTAGCGAAATGAAGATTGAAGCGATACGGAGGTGGATGGGCAACCCCTGGAGTATTTTGAGGAGCAGGGTGACGCTCTCTCTCCTCCCGCCCACCCAGTTGGGACAGGGATTTGTGTCCATGCCCTGCCGCGCGGTATCCTGCAGCCACGACCAGATTTTCGATGCTGTCCCGTTCCTGCAGAGGAACGAGGAAGAGGAAATTTGAAGGTGTCCAGTCTGTGACCAGGAGATTCTCTATCAAAATCTCGCCATAGATGGGTATGAACGCTGATCGCTCTCGACTGAACCCCCAGTTCTGATTCCCCCCCCAACTACCCATTCCCCACTGACCTCTCCCTGACCATTATCTCTACAGATATTTCTTAATCATCCTCCATAACATCGTCTGTGAAGAGATTGACTGTGAAGAGATCGACATTCTGTATGATGGCACCTGTCCCTTCCGACTTCTTCCTGGATGTATTAGAAATGGCTGTGGATCCCGACGTCTTTGGCCTACATTGTGAGATACCAGCCCCCCCCCAGCCCAGGGCTCCCCCCAACCGAATGCCAGTTCCCTCGGGCCACCACCATCTGGATGGAGAGTAACTCCTGTCCCCAGCCGGCAGGGTAGGAAGGGCAGCCCCCTGGGCTGGGAGAGGGGGATTCAGGTCTCTCTGTGCCTTCACTCAAGCAGGCCATTGAGTGAACCTGAAGAGGCAGCTTCAGTATACCACGGTGGGGGAGGTCAGTGACTCATCCATAGAAGTCGAGGCCCAGGGCAGCCATCCTGCCCTTCACGAGCACTGGAGGGTACGGCCCCACGATTGACATGCCCCATTTCCCAAAGGGGTACCGGAGGGCGGGGGGAGGAAGCGATGAGCTGGTCCCTACCCCAGCCTCCCACCTCCAATCTCGCCTTCCTCAGAGTGAGCACCGCTGATCAGGAGCCGACCCAAAATGGTGAAGACCAGGCCCAAGCCCTAGGTGGCATACTTGTACCACCCCGCCTGGAAGAGTGCAAAGCGAGTCTCAGGTAAGGACTGCCTTAGGACAGATGGGGGTCACTGAGGCTGGGGAGGGGCAAGTCAGTGAGGGTTCCCCCCACCCTGGGTGCCATGTTAGGAGCCTGTTCTGGTCAGAGCTCTGTTCGGGGGTCGGGGAGGGAGGCGGGAGTGGGGACATACAAAAGGCCCCGGACTCCCACTCCTCCCCACCCCAACCCTGCCCATTCTGACCCCATTCCCTCCCTTGTCTCTAACGTTTCCATGTGAGGTCGGTGGCCAGGGCTCCCAGTTTGAATATCGTTGGGTTTGCTTAGAATTTTCTTGAATATGGTTAGAGTGTAAATGTTCTCTCCCCAATGTGGTCTAGAAACTCTTACCCATTAATAGAGCGAAAAAACGTTCAAGGAAGGCAGGCGTGAAACTTAATCGAGAGAGCTGGGGCAGAGAGGGGGCAGGGATTTTCAGAAGACACATTGCCGCCGATGGAGACCGTCTGGGAGCCTGACTTGGGGGCGATGGGAGTCTGGGGGGCCCAGGGGAGGGGTTGCGTCCCGGCCGTGCGGTTGGGCCATTGGGGGTCTGGAGTTAGGAGAGCCGTGGAAGGCTCATCCATCCACCACCAACCCTTCTCATACCTTTCTCTCTGCAGGGAGTTGTGTGAGAGGATCAAAAACCAACCCTGCCGCCATGGAAAGAAGAAACGATGAAGAAGGTCCAGGATTCCATCAGGATTAGGGAGGGATTTACTCAGTTGCGGTGATGTCCCTGGCCCCAGCAACGTCCCAGGTGAGACACCCCTCCCCCACGCAGCCTCGATGCAGTCCCCAGCATCCCCATCCCCTCAGGTCCCGGCAACCAGGGCTGAGAGCCCTGACCCTCCCCATTGGCCCAGTGGGAGGGGGAGGCCCCTGAGCAGGGTGGGGGGATGCAGCCCACTCTCTCTCCCCCTCCCCGTCAGACGACCCTCCACCTGACAGCGACCAAGAGACTCCTACCTCTGCCTCGAGGGACAGCAGCTCGTCCAACAAAAAGCTGAAGACTCCAGCTGCCACGGCAGCCACCTCGGCCCCCATGCCCACCACAGGGTACGACCCCAGGATTGTTCCTTCCTTGTTCTCCACAGGGAACTCGAGGGCGGGGGACGGGGGAAGAGGATGAAAGCCACCTGGTCCCCCTAGTGGCCAACACCTTCTCTTCCTTCTCCCCGGGTGAGAAGACTTCAGCAGCCGGCAGGCGAGTCCAGCAGTCTGGATACCCACGATCGTCCCTCCAGCCAACCTAAACAATAGGTTCCAGTCTGCCCCCACTCTCTCCCTCTATACAGCACTTTGACTCTTCCGTCATGACCCCTCAGAACACCTGTGACTTGGGGGACGTCCTTTGCCGGGCCACCCTCCAGCCCCAGATCCTGCTCCTTCCCCTGCCCCATCCCCAGGCCCCTATTCTGAATGGCTCCCACCGCCATGCCTCGCTGGGAAAAGCCATAAGCCTTTTCTTTTTGGGCTCAACCCATAATCCTGTTTGCCCCAGGTTTATGGGGTTAGGGGCCCCCCACTCTAGGGTGCCATATCTGGGACCTATTCTGTTAACCTCTGTTCGGGGGTGACGGGTGACAGGAGACAGGGTACTTATGTGACCCCTTCTCTTCCTCCCCAGCTTACCCATCCCCTTACTTGTTTCTTCATTCTACTTCGTGGTTGGTGGCTAGGGGGCCCAGTTGGAACGTTATTGAATATACTTGGAATTTTGTTGAATGGTGGTAGAAAGAAGTTGTTCTCACTCCACTGTCTTCAATAAATTTTCACCATTTAATGACCTGGAAAACATTAATTCATTCAACTGTATTTATTGAGCGCTTACTGTTTGCAGTGCACTGTACTAAACACAAGGGAGAGTACAATATAACAATAAAGCGACACATTCCTTGCTCACAACGAGCTTACAGTCTAGAGAGGGAGACAGACACTAACATAAATAAATAAATTAGAAGGGAGAATGAATAAAGGGAGCAAGTCAGGACGATGTAGAAGGGAGTGGGAGAAGAGGAAAGCGGGGTGCTTAATCAGGGAAGAGCTCGTGGAGGAGATGTGCCTTCAATAAGGCTTTGAGTGGGGGAGAGTAATTGTCCGTTGGATATAAGGGAGTGTGTTCCAGACCAGAGGCAGGATGTAGGCGAGGGGTCAGCTGTGAGATAGATGAGATCGAGGGGTCAGCTGTGAGATAGATGAGATCGAGGCATAGTGAGAAGGTTAGCATTAGAGAATCCAAGTATGTGGGCTGGGTGGTTGTAAGAGGGTAGCGAGGTGAGATAGGAGGGAGCAAGGTGATTGAGGACTTTAAAGCCGAAGGTGAGGAGTTTTTGTTTGATGCAGAGATGGTTGGGTCAACACTAGAGGTTCTTGAGAGAAGTGGGGAAACATGTCCTGGATGTTTTTTGTTGAAAAATGATCTAGGCATCAGAGTAAAGTATGGACTGGAGTGGGGAGAGACAAGAATCAGGGAGATCAGCAAGGAAGCTGATACAGTAATCAAGGGGTGAGAGGAAAATAATAATATTGGTATTTGTTAAGCGCTTACTATGTGTCAAGCACTGTTCTAAGCATTGGGGAGGATATAAGGTAATCAGGTTGTCCCATGTGGGGCTTACAGTCTTAATCCCCATTTTGCAGATGGGAGAACTGAGGCACAGAGAAGTTAAGTGAGTTTCCCAAAGTCACACAGCTAAGTGGTGCGCCAAGATCCACCCTTTCCTCTCCACCCAAACGGCTACCTTACTATTACGGGCTCTCGTTATATCCCGGCTAGACTACTGTGTCAGCCTTCTCTCTGACCTCCCTTCCTCCTCTCTCGCCCCGCTCCGGTCTATTCTTCACTCCGCTGCCCGGCTCATCTTCCTGCAGAAACGATCTGGACATGTCACTCCCCTTCTTAAACAACTCCAGTGGTTGCCTATCGACCTCCGCTCCAAACAAAAACTCCTCACTCTAGGCTTCGAGGCTCTCCATCACCTTGCCCCTTCCTACCTCTCCTCCCTTCTCTCTTTCTACCGCCCACCCCGCACGCTCCGCTCCTCTGCCGCCCACCTCCTCGCCGTCCCTCGGTCTCGCCTATCCCGCCGTCGACCCCTGGGTCACGTCCTCCCGCGGTCCTGGAACGCCCTCCCTCCTCACCTCCGCCAAACTGATTCTCTTTCCCTCTTCAAAACCTTACTTAAAAATCACCTCCTCCAAGAGGCCTTCCCAGACTGAGCTCCTCTTCCCCCTCTACTCCCTCTGCCATCCCCCCTTTACCTCTCCGCAGCTAAAGCCTCATTTTCCCCTTTTCCCTCTGCTCCTCCACCTCTCCCTTCCCATCCCCACAGCACTGTACCCGTCCGCTCAACTATATATATTTTCGTTACCCTATTTATTTTGTTAATGAATTGTACATCGCCTTGATTCTATTTAGTTGCCATTGTTTTTACGAGATGTTCTTCCCCTTGACGCTGTTTAGTGCCATTGTTCTTGTCTGTCCGTCTCCCCCAATTAGACTGTAAGCCCGTCAAACGGCAGGGACTGTCTCTATCTGTTGCCGACTTGTTCATCCCAAGCGCTTAGTACAGTGCTCTGCACATAGTAAGCGCTCAATAAATACTATTGAATGAATGAAAGTGGTGGAGCCAGGATTAGAACCCACGACTTCTGACTCCCAAGCCCATGCTCTTTCCATTGAGCCCCAGAAAAGTGATTGTATTAGTGTGGTAGCAGTTTGGATGGAGAGGAAAGGGCAGATTTTAGCAATGTTGCAAAGATGGAACCGACAGGATTTGTGATGAATATGTGGTTGAATGGGAGAGAGGAGTCAAGGATAATGCCAAGGTTAAGGGCTTGTGAGACAAGAAGGATGGTGGTGGGAAAGTCAGGGGGAAGGCAGGGTTTGGAAGGAAGATAAGGAGTTCTGTTTTGGACATGTTAAACTTGAGGCTATGGGAGGACATCCAAGTAGAGATCTCTTGAACGCAGGAGGAAATGCGAGATTGCAGAGAGGGAGAGAGATCGGGGTGGAGAGGTAGATTTGGGTTTCCTCTGCAGAGAGGTGGTAGTTGAAACTATGTGAGTGAATGAGTTCTTCAAGGGAGTGTGTGTGGATGGAGAATGGAAGGGGACTCAGAAGTGAACCTTGAGGGAATCCCACAGTTTGGGGGTTGGAGGTAGAGGAGGAGCTCACAAAGGAGACTGAGAATGAACGGCTAAAGAGATAAGAGGAGAACCAGGAAAGGACAGTGTACATGAAGCCAAGGTAGGATAATGTTTCCAGGAGAAGGGGGTGGTCGACATTGTCGAAGGCAGATGAGAGGTCGAGGTAGATTAGGATGGAGTAGAGGCCATTGCATATGGCAGGAAGGAGATCATTGGTGACCTTTGAGAGGGAGGTTTCTGTGGCATGAAGGAGACGGAAGCCAGATTGGAGGGGGTCAAGGAGAGAATTGGAGGAGAGGAATTTGAGACAGAGGGTGTAGACAACTCGCTCAAGGAGTTTGGAGAGGAATGGTAGGAGGGAGATAAAATACCGGTGCTGACTCTTCATTTGAGCATGAAAGCCAAAAGTGGGGAGGAGGACCCGGAGAGGACGTGCTCCAAAAAGGTAGTAGGCCTGAATAATAATGATAATTGTGGTAATGATGATAATAATAATAAAATAATGTCATTTAAGTGCTTACTATGTGTCACACACTGTTCTGAGCATTGGAGTAGATATGAGTTAATCAGGCCGCACACAGTCCCTGTCTCACATGGGGCTCACAGTGTTCTGGCTCCCCTGAGGGTTCAGATCAGAGGGGCAGAGAGACAGTGAATGGGAGGTGGGAAGCTGGGTAGCAAAGAGAGGTGGGGAAGCCAGCTGATGAAACTGCCAAGGAGCTGTATGAGAGGCAGCAGGAGGATCATGTGGGAGTCTGAGCATCGTGTCAGCAAAGCAGAGGCCTGATGGTGTTTCCAGAGGAGTAGGAGGAGGAGGAGGAGATGGAGGAGAAAAAGGAGGAGAAGGAGGGCGTGGTTCAGGGTGACAGGTCTGGGAGGATTAGCAGCATGACCTAGTGGCAAGAGCCCAAGCTTGGGGGTCAGAGGTCGTGGGTTCTAATCCCGGCTCCACCATTTGTCTGCTGTGTGACCTTGGGTAAGTCACTTCACTTCTCTGTGCCTCAGTTACCTCATCTGTAAAATGGGGATTAAGACTGCGAGCCCCACGTGGGACAACCTGCTTACCTTGTATCTACCCCAGTGCTTAGAACAGTGCTTGGCACATAGTAAGCGCTTAACAAATGCCATTATTATTATGATTATTATTAGGCCAGAGTGTAGTCTGGTGGACCTGGCTGGGGAAACACCTACGGGACCCAGTTGACGCTGCTGAGTCCCTGGGGCCGGGACCAAAAATTCAGAAAGAACAATCCCTCTATCACTCAGCGGTAGTTATTGAGTGCTTCTTGAATGCAGAGCACTGGATTAAGCGCTTGGGTGAGTTTAATACAACAGAGCTGGCAGGCGCAGTTCCGGGCCCAGTGGGAGTTTAGAGACTGGATGGAGTGACAGGCATTGACAGAAATGAATACATTATGGATATGTATATAAGTGCTGTGGGGGTATATCAAGTGTTTAACGGGTAGGGAATAAGAAACAGAGCTTCATTTAATAATAGCAGTAATTGCAATGGTAGTAATACTAGTAGTAGTATTAGTAATAATAGTACTGACTGCAGCAGTTTTAGTATTCGTTGTAGTAAGAGTACTAGCATTAACATTCATAGTGGTGGGAGTAGTTGGGATGGGGTCCTGAGGCGAATACAAAATGGGGTCGGGCGAGATTTCCCGTTCAGGCCTTCCTGCTAGAGCTCGCTGAGTCACTGGAACCCGGAGGTGGATGAAACCCACCCGAACTAAGGAAGCTCACCCCACTCCCGAGACACCGCCCCTGCGGCAAAAAAGGGCCAATCCAGGAATGCCCGCATCGCTGAAGAACGCAGCAATGCGCAACAATAAAAGGCTGCTCCGCCCAAATGGTGGCGTGCCTCATTCCCTTAAGGGGAGGTTGCCTGCCAGGTTTGGCTTATTTGGCTTATTCTGAATCCCCAAATAAAACCTTTTTGATTTGTTCTTGTTCCTCTGGAGTGTGGGGTCAATTCTTTGACCACCCGCGACCTGGTGACCCTGGGCAAAACGCTTCACTTCACCACCATCAGTAGTAAAATTCAGTCAATCGATTGTATTTATTGAGCAGTTAATGTGGGCAGGCTACTGTTCTATGTGCTTGGAAGAGTATAATACAACAGACTTGGTAGACATGTTCCCTGCCCACACGGAGCTACGGTCTAGAGAGGGAGATAGACATTAATATAAATAAACAAATTATGTATATGTACCTAAATCCTGTGGGGCAGAGGGGTGAATAAAGGGAGCAATTAATAATAGTAATAACAATGGTATGTGTTAAGTGCTTGCTATGTGCAGAGCACTGTTCATAGCATTGGGATAGATACGAAGTCCCACGTGGGGCTCACAGTCTTAATCTCCAGTTTACAGATGAGGTAACTGAGGCACAGATAAGTTAATCGGCTTGCCCAAGGTCACACGGCAGACAAGTGGCGAAGTCGAAATTAGAACCCACATCCTCTGACTCCCAAGCCCGTGCTCTTTACCCTAAGCCACACATCTCCAATAATGATGGTATTTGTTAAGCAATTACTTTGTGCCAGGCACTGTGCTAAGCACTGGGGTGGAATCAAGCAAATGGAGTTGGACACAGTCCCTGTACCATGTGGCGCTCACAGTCTCAGTCCCCATTTTACAGATGAAGTGACTGAGGCACAGTGAAGTGGCCTGCCCACAGCGTTGCGGACCGCCCCAATATGGCGACGGTGAGGTCAACCTCAAGCCCATGTTACGTGAACGGTAAAATGAGTCCTTCGTGTCACGTGACCCATTCAAACTTCGCGCCCGCACCACTTTTGCACGGGCCGCTCGGGTGTGAGGGGAACCGGTCGGGGTCACGTGGTCATGGAAGTGCTCACTGATTGGCTACTGTCCTTATGTGTGCCTAGCCCCGCTTGGGCGCCCAGCGCCAGCGTCGGGTTCTGCTGTACCAATAAAACTGGCAGGGCAGGCTGGGATGAGGGCGCCGCAGTCCCTCCTACCCCGCCGGGTGAATGGGCTGCTCCACACTTACCTACTGCTCTGTTCTTTGACTCGTTCTCTCGGAGTCTTTCGTCTCTTCATCGACTAAACGAACCTTCCCTATTTTTTTGTCGATAACAGTCACAAAGCAGACAAGTGGTGGAGCGGGATTAGAGCCCATGACCTTCTGACTCCCAGGCCCGTGCTTTATCCACCACGCCATGCTGCTTCTGGTTCCAGGTTCAAGGGTGAATGATAACGTTGGTATTTGTTAAGCACTTACTATGTCCAGAGCACTGTTCTAAACTCTGGGGTAGATACAGGGTAATCAGGTTGTCCCACGCGAAGCTCACAGTTAATCCCCATTTTACAGATGAGGGAACTGAGGCACAGAGAAGTGAAGTGACTTGCCCACAGTCACACAGCTGACAAGTGGCAGAGCCGGGATTTGAGCCCATGACCTCTGACTCCAAAGCCCGGGCTCTTTCCACTGAGCCACGCTGCTTCTGGGGGAAGAGGAAACGAGGGGTTAGTCAAGGAAGGTCTCTTGGAGGAGATGAGCCTTCCATAAAGCTTTGATGGTGAGGAGAGTGATTGCCTGTCAGTTATGAAGAGGAAGGGTGTTCCAGGCCAGATGCAGGACCTGGGCGAGAGGTCAGCGGTGAGATAGGCGACTGTGAACCCTACGTGGGACAACCTGATTACCTTGTATCTACCCCAGTGCTTAGAAAACTGCTTGGCATGTAGTAAGTGCTTAACAAATACCAACATTATTATTATTGTTATTGAGGTACAGTGAGTAGGTTGGCATTAAGGGAGTTTAGTGTGCAGCCTGGGTTGTAGTAGGAAATAAAGGAGATAAGGTAGGAGGGGACAATTGCTTGAGTGTTATAAAGCCAATGAAAAGGAGTTTCTGTTTGGTGGGGAAACCTGACCCCCACTGCAGGAAGCCTGGAACAGCCGCCATGGAGGGAAGGGACGATGAGCCCTTCAGCCCCTCACCTTACCCCGGAACCCTAAAATCGAGCCAGAGATAAGGCCTGCTGACCAACCCAATGCCACCTCACCAAGCCACGGGCCAAAAAATTAAGGCAAGGGGTGGGTCTCCACCACGCCTCCCCTCCCCAGCAGGCCTGGGATCATGCTCGAGGGAAGGGTCGCCCTCTGTACGTGAGTGCCTGAGGAACGAGCAAAGGGAAAAGGGAGGGTCGCCCCCCAGCTACAGTCACCGGGGGCCCGGGACTGCCCAGAGAGAAGAGACCCACGTTAATACAATCACTCATCCTATCCCGACTGGATTACTGCATCAGCCTCCTTTCTGACCTCCCAACCTCCTGCCTCCTGTCTATGAAATATAGACCTCCTGTCTATATTTCATTCATTTATTCAATAGTATTTATTGAGCGCTTACTATGTGCAGAACACTGTACTAAGCGCTTGGAATAATTCGGCAACGGAAAGAGACAATCCCTGTCCAATGACGGGCTCACAGACTAACCGGGAGACAACAAAGCAAAATAGAATTAAACAAAAACAACACAACATTATCAAGATAAATAGAATCAGGGGGATGTACACCTCATTAACAAAGTAAATAGGGTAATAAATAATATATACAAATGAGCACAGTGCTGAGGGGAGGGGAAGGGGAGGAGCAGAGGGTGGGGGGACGGGGAGCAGAGGGAAAGGGGGAGCTCAGTCTGGGAAGGCCTCTTGGAGGAGGTGAGCTCTCAGTAGGGCTTTGAAGAGGATTAGTTTGGCGGACGTGAGGAGGGAGGGCATTCACTCTGCTCCCCGGATTATCTTTCTACAGAAACATTCTGGGCATGTCACCCCGCTCCTCAAAAATCTCCAGGGATTGCCTATCAACCTTCGCTTTAAGCAAAAACTCCTCACTCTTGGCTTCAAAGCTCTCCATCACCTTGCCCCATCCTATTTCACCTCCCTCCTCTCCTGCTCCAGCCCAGCACACACACTCCGCTCCTTTGGTGCCGCTAACCTTCTCGCTGGACCTCCTTCTCACCTGTCCCGCTGTCGACCCCTGGCCCACGTCCTATCTCTGGCCTGGAACGCCCTCTCTCCTCAAATCCGCCAATCACCCTTCCCTCCTTCAAAGCCCTACTGAAGGTTCATCTCCTCCAAGAGGTGATACGATTATACGAAAATACGATTGAATGAATGAATGAATGACCCCAGCTCCCCATTGCCTCTCCACCCCGCTGTCCACCGGGGCCCTAGAACTGCACCGAGGGAGGGGACAATGACACTCTCATTCCCCGCCCCTCTCCCTCCATCTGTGCACCGAGGATTTGAGCCTGCCAGAGGAAGGAATCGCCAGTCCCCCACCCCTCTGCACACAGGGCCCCGGACTTCCGCCCAAGAAGCAGGACAGTGACTTACTAAGGAGATAACGTGTCAACAGGAACCCATTAGAACAACTAAGGACTGGCTAGCGCTCGCCCATTCACTCCAGACAGACGCCTTAACGACTCGCTAATGGCAGTTTAGAACTTGTGGATTCTCCCCAGTTGGGAGCTGCTGAGTCGCTTTCTACTGGAGGAATTTGCCACAGCCCACTGGGTCTACAGACGAGCTGCTGCCGCTCAGAACTGTTTCTGTTTCGCCCTTGCCCCGCGAAGTGCCTTCAGTCCCCTCCTTCTGGTTCCCCCTGCTCGCAGCACCCTTCTTCAGCCCCCTCCCCACAGGCCGGCTCTCCCCAGTGTCCTCCCATCCAACCCTACGCCCCCTCCCCACAGGTTCAGCCAAGCGCGGCCTGTGGAACCCCCGTTCCATCATGGGGAAGTTTTCTTTCATCTTGGGCCTGTTCCTGCCCGATCACTCCTCCTGTTCGCCTTCCCTGAAGCCTGGCTCTCCCAGATGACACACTCTCCAGAGAGGGCCTTATCTTTTCCCACTCCCCGTGACTCACTGGGAAAGGAGGAGGTTTTGACTTCCTTCTTGCGCCCCAGTACCGCTTTTTTCATTCATTCATTCATTCAATCAATCGTATTTATTGAGCACTTACTGTGTGCAGAGTACTATACTAAGCGCTCAGAAAGTACAATTCAGCAACAAAGAGAGACAATCCCTGTCCATAACAGGCTCACAGTCTAGAGGGGGGCAGACAGACATCAAAACAAGTAAACAGGCATCAATATAAATAAATAGAATCATATATATCTATATATAATATATAATTGCTGTGGAGCAGGGGTGGGGGGAGAGCAAAGGAGCTTATTGAGGTGACACAGAAAGAAGGGGGAGCTGAGGAAAAGGGGGCTTCTTGGGAAGGCCTCTTGGAGGAGGTGAGCCTTCAGTAGGGCTTTGAAGGGGGAAGAGTGATTGGCGGATTTAAGGAGGGAGGGCCTTGCAGGCCAAAGGTAGGATGTGGGCCAGGGGTCGACGGCAGGACAGGCGAGAACGAGGCCCAGTGAGAAGGTTAGCAGTACCAGAGGAGCTGGGATGGAGAAGGAGAGAAGGGAGGTGAGGTAAGAAGGGGGCAGGGTGATGGAAAGCTTTGAAGCCAATAGTGAGGAGTTTTTGCTCGATACGGAGGTTGATAGGCAACCACTGGAGACTTTTGAGGAGGTGGGTGACATGCCCAGAACTTTTCTGTAGAAAGATAATCTGGGCAGCAGAGTGAAATATGGACTGAAGTGGGGAGAGACAGGAGTTGGGAGGTCAGAAAGGAGGTTGATGCAGTAATCCAGTCGGGATAGGATGAGTGATTGTACTAACGTGGAGGCGGTTTGAATGGAGAGGAAAGGGTGGATCTTGGTGATGATGTGAAGGTGAGACTGGCAGGATTTGGTGACGGATTGGATTTCGCACCATTCCTCCTCCCCCATCCCTTTCTTTTCCTTCTTTCGAAGCTCATATCATCTGCCTCTAAAATTCATTCAAACGTATTTATTGAATGCTTACTGTGTGCAAAGCACTGTACTAAGCGCTTGGGAAAGTACAATAAGCAGACACATTCCCTGCTCACACCCACTTACACACCTACTCCAGCTTCTAGTCACTGTTATCTACCTCCCCTCATGGCTTCACCTCCAATTTATTTAACCATTTTCATCCCTTTCTCACATTCCTTCCTCTATTTCTCCATCCCTACATCGATCCTTGGACGCACATTCGACCTCATCATCACTAGCCACTGCACAATCTCTGCCCTCACCAACTCTGAAATCCCCCTATCTGTCCACAACCTCTTCACCTGCCTTCTCTCCCACACACCTCCTCCCTGTAAATCTGTACTGTTCCTCCACGGAGAGCTCCGATCTTTTGACCACATCCAATTTTTTCAACTCATAATGCTCCGTTTATTCTCCATACGATAATAATAACGATAATAATTATGGTATTTGTTAAGCGCCCAAACTGCCTTCCCTTGATGACCAAATTGACACTTTCAACACCACCCTCTTTTACTGAACTCAACTCACCTGCTCGTCGATCTTGTACCACTAACCCACGGCCCTGGATCACCTCCACATTCCTCCTCCACTCTCGTACACGAACCGCAAAGCGCTGCTGGTAGAAATATAGACATCAGGCTGACTTGGTCCACTTCAAGTTTATCCTTGTGTGCTATAACTCTGCCTTCTCCTCTGCCCGGAAAAATTATTTCCCCATCCTTACTGACACCCATGCCCATGCCCTCACCTATTTTATTAAGCAAATTGACAATATCAGACGTGATCTCCCTATAATCTCCCCTGCCCCTCTCCGTCCCTCCCCGCTCCTACCCCTTCTTCAACTCGCCCGTCTTTCCCAGCAGTATCTCTATAGATCTCCTGCCTTCTTTCAAAATCTACCTCTTTCACCTGCACATCCGACCCCGTTCCTTCGCACCTTATCAAAACACTTTCCCCCTACTTTCTTCCCTCCCTAACAGCCATTTTCGACTGTTCACACTCCAGTGGTTTCTTCCCCACTGCTTTCATACATGCTTTTATCGCCCCCATCCTAAAAAAACCCGCCCTTGATGCCACAGCTCCTTCCAGTTATCACCCCATCTCCTTCCTAGCTTTCCTCTCCAAACTCCTTGAGCGAGTTGTCCACCTGCACTATCTCAAGTTTCTCTCCTCCCATTATTTCCTTGAGAAGTAGCGTGGCTCAATGGAAAGAGCACGGGCTTGGGAGTCAGAGGTCATGGTTCTAATCCCGACTCAACCACTTGTCAGCTGTGTGACTTTTGGCAAGTCACTTAACTTCTCTGTGCCGCAGTTTCCTCATCTGTAAAATGGGGATTAAGACTGCGAGCCCCACGTGGAACAACCTGATTACCTTGTATACCTCCCCAGCGCTTAGAACAGTGCTTGGCACATAGTAAGCAGTTAACAAATACCATCAGTTTCCTTCACCCCCTCCAATCTGGCTTCCGTCCCCATCACTCTACAGAAACCGCCCTCTTAAAGGTCACCAATGATCTCCTTCTTGCCAAATCCAATGATTTTTACTCCATCCTAATCCTCCCCGACCTCTCAGCTGCTTTGGACACTGTCGACCACCCCCTTCTCTTGGAAAAATTATTCAACCTCGGCTTCACTGACACTGTCTTCTCCTGGTTCTCCTCCTATCTCTCTGGCCGCTCAGTCTCTTTGGAGGGCTCCTCTTCTGCCTCCCACTGGGCGGGAAAGGGTGTTCTTCAAGGTTCAGTTCTGGGTTCCCTTCTATTCTCCATCTACACCCACTTCCTTGGAGAACTCTTCCACATGGCCTCAATGCGTAAGATACCCAAATCTACCTCTCCAGCCCTGATCTCTCTCCCTCTCTGCAGTCTCACATTTCCTTCTGCCTTCAAGACATCTTTACTTGGATCAAAGTTCCTAGACAGAACTTCTCATCTTTCCACACAAACCCTGTCCTTCCCCTGACTGTAGATGGCACCACCATCCTTCCTGTCTCACAAGCCCATAACCTTGGCGTTATCCTTGACTCCTCTCTCTCATTCAACCCCCATATTCAGTCCATCACTAAATCCCATCGGTTCCACCTTCACAACAGCACTATAATGCTCCCCTTCCTCTCCATCCAAACTGCTACCACGTTAATCCAAGCATTTATCCTATTCTGCCTTGATGACTGTATCAGCCTCCTTGCGGACCTTCCTGCCTCCAGTCTCTCCCCATTCCAGTACATAATTCACTCAGCTGCCCGAATCATTCTCCTACAATTCACTCTGCTGCCTGGATCATTTTCCTACAATAATGTTTCCCCACTCCTGAAGAACCTTTAGTGGTTGCCCATCCACCTCCGTATCAAACAAAAACTCCTCACCATTTGCTTTAAAGCACCTTGCCCCTTCCTACCTCACCTCACTCTTCTACTACAACCTAGCCCGCACACTTCGCTCCTCTAATGCTAACCTTCTCACTGTATCTCCATCTCATCTATCTCGTTGTCGACCTCTTGTCCACATCCTGCCTCTGATCTGGAACACCCTTCCTCCTCATATCCCCCCTTATTTTCCCAGCCTTTGAAGCCTTACTGAAAGCACATCTCCTCCAAGATGCTTTCCCTGACTATGCCCTCCTTTCCTCTTCTCTCATTCCCTTCTGAGTCACCCTGACTTGCTCCCTTTATTCATCCCCTGTCCCAGCCCCATAGCACTGTTTGTTTGGTTATTCTAATATCTGTCTCCCCTTCTAATAATAATAATAATAATGTTGGTATTTCTTAAGCGCTTACTATGTGCAGAGCACTGTTCTAAGCGCTGGGGTAGATACTTCTAGATTGTAAGATCCTTGTGGGTAGGGAATGCGTCTGCTTATTTCTATATTGTACTCTCCGAAGTGCTTAGTACAGCACTTTTCAAACAATAAATATGAATTGAATTAAATTGAAATGATTGTTAATTGCTACCTGGGCCAGGTGGAAAGACCCCAGACCTGGGAGTCAGGAGACCTGGGTTCTCTTCCCGCCTACCCAACATGCCTGCTCTGTGTCACCTTGGGTAAGTCACCTGACTTCTCTGTGTCTGAGTTTTCTCATTTGAAAATATGGCAATTGAATACCTGTTCTCCAACCCTCAACTAGACTGCATGCCCAATGTGGTACGGGGAATCAATCCGACTAGATTTTCTGCTATCTACCTCAGCTTTTAGTATAGTGCTTGGCACACGGTAAGCCCTTAACAAATACCACCATTATCATTCTTACTCAGACTTTTTAGTTCTTTAAAGGTCGAACTCTGCCAGCCCTAATCCCCCGATCATGTCCCCATGCTCACAGTGAAGAGTCAGCACTGGCATTTCTGGAACGTTTTGCATTCAATTAATTGGTGAAAATTTCTTGACAACAATGGGGTCAGAGAAAAACTATGTTCTGCCAGCGTTGCATAAAATTCGAAGCATAGTCAATACTGTTTTAACAGGGGCCCCTGGCCAACAACCTCAAACAGCAACAGGGAAAGAAGGGAGAGGATGAGGGGCAGAAGGGGAGCAGGAGGGAGAGACCAGGATGAGTGTCTCTGCTCCTGCTCACCTAACAAGACTTACAAAAACAGGCTTCAGATATGGCACCCGAGGAGGGACACAAAAACATTCCATTTGGGCTGTGGGGTGACACCCCGTTTTCCATTGACCTGAGAAGGAAGAGAAGGTGCCAGGGGAGGGCCTGGAGTCTGTGGGGTTTGGCCCCCTCCCTTTACAGACACCTGTGGTCCTCAGACTCAGACTATCCTGGTTGGAGGCAGCACCGCCTGCCTGGAGGGACAGAGAACAAAGCCCCACTTGCTCTGGAGGCTACAGTCTCATTCACTTCGGAGATGAAACCTCACCCACCTTGGTGTAAAAAGCCCCCATGCCTGGATCAGCTGGAGCCAGGGACAGAGTCGTCACAAACTGTCACGTGACTGAAAGGAAGGGAGAAGTGTCTCTCTCCTCAGGTCCCTCCCACGGGGGATTTATTGGACGAGAATCTCAGTCTGCAGCAGATTAACCAATACCCATTACTATGAGGGACATGGGGACGTACCTTGTATCTACTCCAGTGCTTAGAACAGTGCCTGACGCATAGTAGGAGCTTAGCAGATACCATTAAAAAAAAATCCCTGACAAGGAATGTGTCACAAGGCAGCCATGCTGGAGAAGGCCCCTTGGACTAAAAATAAGAATAGGAGCAAACAAGATCTCCAGGGAAGAGGTAAGGGCGGCTGGTTTAGCCTCCACCTTTAGCCAGCCACTGCCTTTGCTTTGCAGGCACACTTAACATTCACACCTTGTATGGCCCATCCACTCAGAGGATGAATTACCTAATCCTGGCTCCGCCACTTCTCTGCTGTGTGGCCTTGGGTAAGTCACTTCAGTTCTTTGTGCCTCAGTTTCCTTATATGTAAAATGGTGATTAAGACTGTGAGCCCTATGTGGACCAGGGACTGTGTCCAACCTGAATTGCTTGTATCGTCCCCAGCGCTTAATATGGTGCCTGGCACATAGTATTATTATCAAGTGCCGTAGAGTCGTTTCCGATTCTTGGCGACTCTATGGATATATTTTCTCCAGAACGTCCTGTCTTCTGCCATAATCCATAGCCTTGCTAAGGGTTCTTCCGTTATCGTTGTTATGGTTTCTATCCATCTAGCTGCTGGTCTGCCTCCTCTACATTTTCAGTGGACTTTTCCTAGCATTAGTGTCTTCTCCAGAGAATTAGAGAAGCAGCATGGCTTAGTGGAAAGAACACGGGCTTCGGTGTCAGAGGTCGTGGGTTCTAATCCTGGCTCTGCCACTTGTCTGCTGTGTGACCTTGGGCAAGCCACTTAACTTCTCTGGGCCTCAGTTACCTCATCTGTAAAATGGGGATTAAGACTGTGAGCCCCGACGTGGGACAACCTGTTTACCTCGTATCTACCCTAACGCTTAGAACAGAGTTTGGCACATACTAAGTGCTTAACAACTACCACTATTATTATTGTTATTATTAATTAGTCCTCTTGATGATGTGTCCAAAATATGCTAATCTAAATTGAGTCATTCAGCCTTCCAAAGTCCACTTTGGCTTTATTTGCTCCCAAACCCATTTGTTTGGTTTTTGGGCAGTCCATGGTATTCACAGAAACCTTCTCCAACACCACATTTCCAAAGAATTGATGCTCTTTCTATCTTGTTTGTTCACTGTCCAGCTTTCAGATTTGTACATCGTAATGGAAAACACCATAAAATTGACTATTTGCATTTCTGTAGCAATTGTTACATCAGTGCATTTCATGACTTTTTCCAGGATCTTCTTAGCGAATCTTCCTAACATTAATTTTAGGTTTTTTCTTGACTACTTGTCTTGTTTTATGCTATTGAGTCATCTCGGACCCATAAAGACTCCAACGACACATCTGTCCCAGAACGCCCTACCTCCATCTGCAATCGTTTTGTTAGTGTATCAATACAGTTTTCTTGGTAAAAATCTGGAAGTGGTTTACTGTTGCCTCCTTCCACACAATAAACTTGAGTTTCTGCTCTCGACTCTCTCCATGCTGCTGCTGCCCAGTACAGGTGAGTTTTGACCTGTAGCAGATTGCACTCACTAGCCACTGCCCAAGCTAGGAGTGGAATAGATAGGCCTCTGTTTGACACTCCCTCCTGTAGCTGAGACTGGTAGAGTACTGGAAAATCTTCAGGTGTGACCCTGAGGGGCTCCTGACTACTAATTCCTTTATTACTGATTATCGATCCCAAGAGAGAAGAACTGTCAACTCATTCAATCTTCTGCCCATCCGCTATAAATGTATTAAAAGGCCCATGGTAAACGCTTAACAAATACCATTATATATACATGTATATGTATACATATATATGTATACATATATAATAATAATTAATAATTATGGTATTTGTTAAGCACTCACTATGTGCCAAGCATTGTTCTAAGCACTGGGGTAGATACAAGCTAATCAGGTTGTCCCACACGGGGCTTCGCAGTCTTAATCCCCATTTTACAGATGAGGTAACTGCGGCACAGAGAAGTTAAGTGATTTGCCCAAGGTCACATAGCAGACAGGTGGTAGGGCTGGGATTAAAACCCACGTCCTTTGACTCCTAAACCCATGTGCTCTCACCTTCACAATATCGCCAAGATCTGCCCTTTCCTCTCCATCCAAACTGTTATCGTGCTGGTACAAGCTCCCATAATATCCCGACTGGATTATTATGTCAGCCTCCTCTCTGATCTCCCTTCCTCCTGTCTCTCCCTGCTCCAGTCTATTCTTCATTCCGCTGCCCGGATCATCTTCCTTCAGAAACGCTCTGGGCATGTTACTCCCCTCCTCAAAAACCTCCAGTGGTTGCCTATCAACCTTCACATGAAACAAAAAACTCCTTACTCTTGGCTTCAAAGCTCTCCATCACCTGGCCCCCTCCTACCTCTCCTCCCCTCTCTCCTTCTACTGCCTACCCCGCACACTCCACTCCTCTGCCGCTCAACTCCTCACAGTCCCCCGTTCGTGCCTGTCCCATCATCGACGCCTGGCCCACGTCCTACCATTGTCCTGGAATGCCCACCCTCCTCACATCCACCAAACTTACTCTCTTCCCCTCTTCAAAGCCCTACTGAGAGCTCACCTCCTCCAGAAGGCCTTCCCAGGCTGAACCCCCCCTTTCCCTCTGCTCCTCCTCCCCCCCTGCCCCCGCTCCCGCCCTCTGATCTTCCCCGTTCTCCTCCCCTCAGCACTGTGCTTATTTGTATATATTATTTATTACCCTATTTATTTTGTTAATGAGGTGTATATCTCCATGATTCTATTTATCTTGATGACGTTGTCTTGTTTAGTTCTGTTTTGCTTTACAGTCTGTCTCCCCCATTTAGACTGTGAGCCTGTTATTGGGCAGGTATTGTCTCTATCTGTTCCCAAATTGTACATTCCAAGTGCTAACTCCTCACTCTAGGCTTCAAGGCTCTCCATCACCTTGCCCCTTCCTACCTCTCCTCCCTGCTCTCTTTCTACCGCCCACCCCGCACACTCCGCTCCTCTGCCGCCCACCTCCTCACCGTCCCTCGGTCTCGCCTATCCCGCCGTCGACCCCTGGGTCACGTCCTCCCGCGGTCCTGGAACGCCCTCCCTCCTCACCTCCGCCAAACTGATTCTCTTTCCCTCTTCAAAACCCTACTTAAAACTCACCTCCTCCAAGAGGCGTTCCCAGACTGAGCTCCTCTTCTCCCTCTACTCCCTCTGCCATCCCCCCTTTACCTCTCCGCAGCTTAACCCTCTTTTTCCCCTTTTCCCTCTGCTCCTCCACCTCTCCCTTCCCATCCCCACAGCACTGTACTCGTCCGCTCAACTGTATATATTTTCATTACCCTATTTATTTTGTTAATGAATTGTATATCGCCTCGATTCTATTTAGTTGCCATTGTTTTTATGAGATGTTCTTCCCCTTGACTCTATTTATTGCCATTGTTCTTGTCTGTCTGTCTCCCCCGATTAGACTGTAAGCCTGTCAAACGGCAGGGACTGTCTATCTGTTGCCGACTTGTTCATCCCAAGCGCTTAGTACAGTGCACTGCACATAGTAAGCGCTCAATAAATACTATTGAATGAATGAATGGTATAGTGCTCTGCACATAGTAAGCACTCAATAAATACTATTGAATGAATAAATACTAAGCCATGCTGCTTAATTACCCTGGGTTTTCCTTCGGGTTAGAGATTGTGAGAGGGTCCCCTAAAACCACAGGAGAGATGATTTGTGTAGGGAGTGTCTACCAACTCATAGACTACTGTACTCCGTATTACTCTCCCAAGCACTTAGTACAAGCACACAATAAGAGCTCGATAAATACGATTGATTCGTTGATGATTTATTTACATTAATGTCTATCTTGTTGTTGTCTTATGCAGTCGAGTAGGGTCCGACCCATAGCGACACCACGGACACATCTCTCCCAGAACGCCCACCTCCATCTGCAATCTTTCTGGTAGTGGATCAAGAGAATTTTCTTGGTAAAAATACAGAAGCGGTTTACCATTGCCTCCCTCTGCGCAGTAAACCTGAGTCTCCGCCCTCGGCTCTCTCCTGTGCTGCTGCTGCCCAGCACGGGTGAGTTTTGCCTTGTATCAGATTGCCTTCCACTCGCTAGGCATTGGCCAAGCTAGGAATGGAATGGATAGGCCTCTGCCTGACTCTCCCTCCCGTAGCCGAGACTGGTAGAGGACTGGAAACTCTCCAGATGTGACCCTGAGAGGCCTATGTCTATCTTCCCCTGTAAAATATAAGCTCATTCTTCTAATTATTATTCTTATTCTTCTTATATTTGTTAGGTGCTGTTTGTCAAGCACTATTCTAAGCACTGGGGTAGATACACATTAATCAGTTTGGACAAAGTCCCTGTCCCACTGTCCTCTCCTAAGTGCTTAATACATTGCTTTGCACACAGTAAACTCAATAATTAATATCAGTGATTGATGGGTTGATTGAGTCCCCTGCTCCCTGCGGACGGTCAGTTTTCAGGCAGGAGGAGGTTGGGGGGGGGAGGTGGGGGGGACGGGGCTCCTGCCCGCGATCAGGACTGTCCTGCCAGCGCTGCCCCGGGTGTCATCAGAGGCTTTTCTGGGTGTCCGGGTCTGTTTGGGGGCTTCACGGGGGCCGACTTCAATACGTCTTCCTCTGTCTATACACATACACAAAGATGCTCGTACACACGCCCACCACACACGTTCACCAGCTCGCTACCCCCAAATTTACTGGGACATGTGCATGACTCCCCAACGCTATTCATTATGGGTGACTTCATTATGGCCGCCGCCGGCCGCCATCTTCTTCCTCTCCTTTAGCCCGCGAGGTGGTAAAAGGGGGGGGGGGGAGAAGGTGGAGGCAGACCCGCCTCCCGACCCATTCCTCGCCAGGGATTGGCTGAGCTCCCGCTGATTGACACTCCGTGCAAATAGCTCCCCCTGGAGGAGACGCCCGACAGAGCAGCGCGTCCTTCTCTACCGCCACGTGACAGCGGGCGCCAACCGACAAGGCTAAGTCGTGGGGCAACGGCGGGGCCCCTCGGGGCCCTCGGAGAGCAGCGCCCGCCCCCGCCCCTGCCCCCCTCGGAGAGGAGCTGGAGTGGCGGCCCCATCCCTGGCCCGCCCTTCCCGCCCCCGCGCGGATTGGCCGGGCAGCCGGCGGTTGGGATTCTCGGCCAATGGGGCCCCGAGGGGCGGGGCCTCGGGAGAGCCGCGCCTTCCCGCCACACGGTCACGTGACGCCAACCAACGGCCGAGGAGGCCGACGCCCGCCAACGGCCGCGGAGTTTCTCCGCAGTAGGTCTGAGGAGAAGGACGGTTTTTCCCCCCGAAGGTGAGAGACTTTCTCCGCCCTAAGGCGCCGTCGAAAGGCCCCCCGAGATGTCCGCCCTCCCCAGACGCCCCTCGCCTTCCCTCCTTCGGCCCTCCCCCACACGCCCTTCTCCTGGACGGCGCCGAGGGCGAGGCCCCAGCGGGAGAAGAGCGAGCGAGCTGTGTCCTCTTGCCCTCCTCCCCCCGTGCCCTTCTCCGTGCCCTTCCCCCCCCGTGCCCCTCCCCCGTGCCCCTCTCCGTGCCCCCCCGTACCCCTCCCCCCGTGTTCCGGTCCGGGCGTCGCGTGTTGGGGTGGGAAAGGCGGGGTGTGGGAGGGGGCAGAGCCCCGCGGGTCCCGGCGGCAGCCAGGAGGGGCCCGGGACCCCCCCGCTCCGCCCGCCGCCCCCACAGCCCCGCCCGACCCCGCACACCACCACACACCACCGCACCAGGACCGGACCGGAGCCGAGGGCGAGGACAGCGGGACCCCGACACCGACCCCTCCGCAACCATGAGCGCAGAGGAGAGTGACATCTTCACCGAAGGCCCTGTCGTCAGGATGAAGGAGCTCACGTTCTTCCCCATCTGCGCCGAGTTCGTGAAACCAACCAAATTGGGTGAGGCCGCGGTCCCCTTCCCCCCAACCCCCCTCTGGTGGGCCGGTGCCTCGGTTATATTATAATATACATAAATGTGCCTCGGTCTACCCCTACGCCTCCCTGACCCTAACTGGCCTGCCTTTGGTCTCCTGTCCCCTCCCCAAAAGGCCTCACCACTGGGATGGGGTTGGGGGCTGAGGGAACTGGACTGATCTCTTGGCCTGGTCTGTGATTAACATTCTCCCCCCTTCTACCCCGGCCAACGCACACACCCCAATCGTTCCTCTATTTGTGTCTCCAGTGCCTGGGGTCACTGGGAAACTAAAGAAGGCAGAATTGAGTTTCATGGCCAGCAGGAAACACTTCAGTAGAATATCTAATAAAAGGTAATCATTATGCACAGCCAGACATGGTCTCCACCCTACTCTGCTTTCTCCCATCACCCTCACCTATGTTTCTCCCTGATCGGGTTCCCTGGCATGTCACCCTGAATGTGGAGAGCAGCCACCACCAGGATTGGGTGGGGAGGAGAGGGCAGCTCTCTGGGGGACCCTCCTCACCGACCCCTCTCTACACGGTTTCCATGTCAGCAGTGCGGATGAACCAGGAGACGAGACCTTCCGAGTTCAGCTGCGGTAGGACCACCCCTCCCCCTCAGTGGGGTGGAGGGAAGGAAGGGGGACTGGGCAGATTCTCAGCTGCTTTGTCCCCAGGGGCTCTTGGTGGCTGGTGCGAGGGTGGGGACTGATGGTCCTCCCTGCTGACTGGGTTCCTCCCCTGCCACCGGCCACCCTCTCACCGCACAGGCTCTGTTTATGGGACACCCGAAGCCTTCAGCCAGACTGTCTTCCTCCACAACTGATTGTCACTGTCAACGGGGAGATGTGTCTGGGGCCCGTGAGTAGCCAAAACCACACCCAGTTCAGGGCCAGAGGAGGGAAGGGGAGGGAGGTGGGGAGAGGGATGGGGGAGGAAAGAAAAGGTCAGGGGAGAGAGTGGCTTCTAGCCTACTTAGAGTGATCAGTCTGGCCCTTGATCCCCACCCGCGCCCCTGCAGGTGAACTGTGATTTGTTGTGGGCAGGGAATATGTCTACCAACTCTGCTATATTGTACTCTCTCAAGCGCTTAGTACAGTGCAGTGCACACAGTAAGCGCTCAGTAAATACTATTGATTGATTGATTGAGGCCTTTGGTAAGAACAACAACCGCCCTGTGGATATCACCCATCTTGTGTACCCCTCTGATGAATCGCTCAATGATGTCATGCTCCTTTGGTCACCGAATGACACGCGGGTGAGTTCGGCTGGAGCGGGCATGGGGTTTTGGCAGTGTGGGGGTGGGGGAGGAAGGTGGAAGGGGAGAAAAAGCACTAACCACTCTCTCATGCCCTATCCCTGTCCCCCACAGGACTTCGCCATGTCTGTGTACTTGGTGAAGCAACTTACTACTAAAAATTTAGTGGAGCAACTGAAGAATAAGGATTTTTTCCCCCAATACAGGACTCTGTCCCTGAGTAAGTGATCTTTCACCCCACCCTCCTCCAGAACTTCAAGTGAATGACTCTCCAGTCCACCTTTGGCTCTTCCCCAAGAAGAGAGCCCTGGGTCTGCCGTGCACTGATTCCCGGGCACCACCACCCCTCACCCCTGCTGAGCCCGCTGCCATTTGGGCCAGCTGACCCCCATGATCTCCTCTCTCTGTCTCTGTTTCAGTCCGGGAGGCGATGCCAGCAACCCGTGAACCCCAGTTTACCCTTCGAAGGGTCCGCGCCTCCCTTCTGAGCCCGGTGGGTCTGGGTGGGGCCCTGAGAGTGTGGAAGAGGGTAGGACCTCGGGTTGGTGGAGAAAGGGAAGGAGGTTGGATTGGGCGAGATAGGTGGGTAAGTGTCTGAAATAGGGGGGCTGAGTCCCATGGTGGGTGACCTGGTGACTCCTTCCCCTGACCTTTCACTTTCTCCCCTCCGGTCCATCCAGTTGGGACAGGGACTTATGTCCTTGCCCTGCCGTGCAGAGTCCTGCAGCCACGTCCAGATTTTCGATGCCATCCCATTCCTGCAGAGGAACGAGGAGGAGGAAACTTGGAGGTGCCCTGTCTGTGACCAGGAGATTCTGTATCAAGATCTCGTCGTAGATAAGTATGAACACTGATTGCTCTCTGCTGATGCCCCTCTTCTGATGACTCCCCCCCACACCAACACCCATTCTCCGCTGACCTCTCCCTGACCATCCTCTCTACAGATATTTCTTCATTGTCCTCCATACCGTCGTCTGTGAAGAGATCGACTGTGAAGAGATTGACATGTTATATGATGGCACCTGGGTCCCGGCCAAGTACCGCTTGGATTTACTAGAAATAACTGAAGATCCTGGCTTCCCTGGCCTACGTGGTAAAACCCCTCCCCAGCCCCCCAACCCAAAGCCAACGTTCCTTGGGCTGCAGTGATCTGGGCTGAGAACCCCTCTCCTCCCTGGCCTGCCCAGTGGGAATATCAGGCTCCCGGACTGGACGGGGGTGGGATGATGATAATAATAATAATAATAGTTATCGTATCTGTAAAGCACTTACTATGTGCCAAGCGCTTTTCTAAGCCCTGGGGTAGGTAGAGGGTCATCAGGTTGTCCCACATGGGGCTCACAGTCTTAATGCCCATTTCACAGATGAGGGAACTGAGGCACAGTGAAGTGACTTGCCCAAGGTCACACAGCAGTCAAGTGGCAGAGCCAGGATTAGAACCCATGACCTTCTGACTCCCAGGCCTATGCTCTATCCACTAGTCCATGCTGCTTCTCTACAGTGGGATTCAGACATCTCTCTTCCTTCACTTGACCAGGCCATCGATTTAAAAGGAATAAGAAGATTCATTTTGTTAGCGTGAAGGAGAAAAGATCAGCTTCTGAAGTTGAGGGGACCTCAAAGGAAAGACCATCTCCCATGGCAGCCATCCCACCCTCTACGAGCACCATAATGTACGGCCCCAGGAATGACCCTCCGCATTTCACACATGGGGAACAGAGGGTGTGGGGACACAGAGGGGATGGGGGCAAGCAGTGACTTGCTTCTCCAGCCCCAGCAACCCATCTTGCCTCCCCCAGGGTGAGCACCGCTGAACAGGAGCTGGCCCAGGACAGTGAAATCCAGGCCAGAGCAGCAGAGCCCGACAGCCCACCAACCTCCAACCAGCCATCCTACTTGAGGTTCCGGTAAGGACTGCCCCAAGACAGACTGAGGCTGGGGAGGAGCAAGTTGGTGACGTTCCCCTAGCCTCAGGTGCTGGATCTGGGGCCTGTTCTAGTCAGTTCTGTTCAAGGGGGCAGGAGCGGGGACACACATCTACCCTCGGACTTTCCCTCCGCCCCACCCCTCCACCTCCAACCGCTATCCCCTCCCTCAGCTCTACGTTGCCATTTGAGGTTGGTGGTCAGGGTCCCCGGTGAGAATGTCATTGAATTTCCATGGAATTTAATTGAATTTGCTTAGAATATAGACGTTCTGACCCCGTTGTGGTCTAGAATTGTCACCAGTAAATATGATGGACTGACAGACTGATTTTCCCAGACGACCTCTCTAACCATTCTCTCTGGAGGAGGCTGTCTGATTTCTTCAGTGTCCACTTGGACAGTGGAGGGAATGAGCTACCGCCCAAAGGACCTGGGAGTCTGTTGGGGGACCAGAGGAACTTATTCTATTGCTGTGATGCCCCTGGCCCCAGCCGCCCCCGAGGTGAGTCCCCTCTACCCATCACTCCCAACCCGATCCCCAGCCCCCCATCTCAAGACACCTGAACCCTTGGGCTAAAGCCATCTGGGCTGAGAGCCCCAGTCCTCCTCACCAGCGTGGTCGGGGGGGGGGGGGGGAGGCTGCTGGGCTAGGGGAGATGGGGAGAGTTCAGGCCTCTCTCTCCTTTTCCCCACAGGAAGTCTTCCATTTAACAGGGACAAGGAGGTTCCTGCCATTGCCCTGAAAGACAGCAGCTCGTTCAACGTAGAGCTGCAGACTCTGGTCACCACGGCGGCCATCTCGGTCTCCACGACCCCCAATGTGTACGGCCCCGGGATTGTCCCCACCACATTCCCCAAAGGGGATGCACGAAGGGGCGGGAGGGGGTGCAGGATGCTTGCTCTCCTAGCCCCCAGCACCCCCTTTTCATTCCCCCAGGGCACCAAGACCTCAGCAGTCACCAGCCCTGTTCCAGGACCTGCCCTGGAGCAGTTATCTTCAGCAGTCCAGATCGGCGCTATCTTCCCTCGAGCCGGCCTCCAGGGAGGGTATGTGGGGGTTTCTGGGTCCTGCCCTCTCCTCTCTGAGGTCGAGTGAGGACTGTGTACATGTCTGTGTCTGATTGTGCCCAGGTGTATGTGTCCAGGTGAGCAGCTGTCTGTGTGTATGTATCTGTGCTTGTGGCTCTGGGCCTGTGTGTCATTACAGTTTTTTCTGTGAGTGTGTGTGTGTGTGTGTGTGTGTGTGAGAGAGAGAGAGAGAGAGAGAGAGTGTGTGTGTGTGTTTTCCTGGATGGATCAACTGATTGGTTTGAATGGAGGTGTGTGGGGCTGGGGTCTAAATTGATCTGCATTTGATTTTGCATTTTTCTGCCTCTCTAGGTTTGAATCTGCCAGCTCACATGACAGTTCTTGCACAGGTGAGCCCTGTCCCCTTTTCTCCCCTCTCTACACAGATTTCCTGGTTTCCCACCTTCCTGGTCTCTTCCTTTCCTGGGGCCCTTCCAATCACCGCTGCCCCCAGGGCCACACTTGCCACGGGTTGCCCCAGTACAGATGGGGAAACTGAGGCTAGGGAGAAGCTCTGCAGCCAAGGAATTCTCCTCCCCTTCCCACCCTTTTCTTTCATTCCTCTTCCAACCCCTTCTCTCTCTTTCCCTGTTTTGAAAGTTCTTCTCCCCACTGCCCACAGTGGGAGCAGAGAAGGATCTTGTGTAAGCCCGTCAAACGGCAGGGACTGTCTCTATCTGTTGCCGACTTGTTCATTCCAAGCGCTTAGTACAGTGCTCTGCACATAGTAAGCGCTCAATAAATACTATTGAATGAAAGTGCCCAGGCTGGGGGAGGTGTGGCTGTGGAGTGGGGTGGGGAGGGAGTGTGTATATGTGTGTGTGTTTTGGGGGAGGGAGGAGGTGTGTGGGCACCTGGGGCGGGTCTCAGGCTCACTGCTTCCATGCTCTACTGTCTGGGCCAGGTCTCAGCCCATCCTCCACTGTCTCCTTCTGCAGCTTTTTGCCTCACCCATCCTGGCCCTTCAGAGCACTTACGATTTGGGGTTCAGCCGCTGCCAGGGCCAACCTCCAACTTCAGCCCCGGCTCCGGCCCCGGCCCCGACTCCGGCCACGGCCCCGGCCCCGACCCCGGCCCCGGCCCCGGCCCCGGCCCCGGCCCCGACTCCGGCCCCGGCCCCGGCCCCGACTCTGGCCCCGGCCCCGGCCCCGACTCTGGCCCTGGCCCCGGCCCCGACTCCGGCCCCGGCCCCGGCCCCGACTCCGGCCCCGGCCGCGGCCTGGGCCCCTGTCCCAGCCCCCTTTTCTGAAAGCCTCTCACTGTCACCTCCTGCTGGGATCTATCGCCGCTCGGGCCAGAAGCCTTCTTCTGGGGTTGGGGTGGGACAAGGAAGGGGTTTCTTGCGTTTGCAGCAGCTGGGCATATATAAGTCCCCTGCACTGGACTCTTCCCCTTCAACTATCCATCTCTCCCTGCCTGCTGGAGCTATGGGGAACCCCCCGGGGGGGTCACAGGAAAGGGCACGATTAAGGCCACCCGTGTTCACTCTGGCCCCAGTCCCAGCTGACTCAGGGACGCAGCCTTTTTCCACCCAGGTGGATAGGGCTTCGTCCAGGGCAAATAGTGGTCAGTCCACCCAGGCAGATGGGGCTACCGCCTCCCTGGATACCTCTGAGCCTAAGGGACATAGCCGTCCTTAAAGGGAGGGGGACAAACCCCACAGGCTCCAGGCCCTCCCCGACCCCTCCTTATCCCTCCTCTCAAGTCACTGGGGAAGGGAGTATCACCCCGTGTCCTCATTTACCCCAGGATTAAGTTGTTCATGTCCCATCCCTGCCCCTCCCCTCCCCACCCACTCTCAGGTGCCATATCTGGGGCTTATTCTTGCAGCTCTTATTCAGGTGGGTGGGAGCAGGGACACACACGTGACCCTGGTCTCTCCATCCCCTATCCCATTGGCCCCCTTCTCCTCCATTGTTTCTTTGGTGCTGTTCGAGATTGTTGACCGGGGACCCTGGGCAAAACAACTTTGAATTTACTTAAACTGTAGTTAATGTGGGTAGAATGTAATTCTCATTCCACTGTCAAGAAACTGTCATCAGTTAATAAAGTGGAAAACGTTCCAGAAATACGGGTGCCGACTGTCTCTTCACTGTGAGTGAGGGGGGATAGAAAGTGGGCAGGGATCTTGGTGGGACATGAGAGCTGGGAGCAGGCAAGCTTCAGAGAGCAAACATGCCACAGTCGTAAGAGAAGTAACATGAGAAGCAGCGTGGCTTAGTAGAAAGAGCCCGGGCTTGGGAGTCAGAGGTCTTGGGTTCTAATTCTGGCTCTGCCATCTGTAGGCTGTGTGACTTTGGGCAAGTCCCTTCACTTCTCTGTGCCTCAGTTTGCTCCTCTGTAAAAGGGGGATGAAGACTGTGAGCCCCACGTGGGACAACTTGATAACCTTGTCCCTATCCCAGCGCTAAGAGCAGTGCTTGGCACATAGGAAGTGCTTAACAAATACCATTCTTCTAGACTGTGAGCCTGTTGTTGGGCAGGGATTGTCTCTGTCGCTGATTGTACTTTCCAAGCGCTTAGTACAGTGCACACAGTAAGTGCTCAATAAATACAATTGAATGAATAATAATTACTGTGACATTTTAGCTCTCACCTTGTGTCTAGCACTGTTCTAAGCTCTGGGGTAGTCACAAGAGAATCAGTTTGGTCAGAGTCCCTGTTCCACATGGGGCTCACGTTTAAATAGAAATGAGAACAGTAATTGAATCCCTATTTTACAGGTGAGGAAACTGAGGCACAGAACAATCAGGCCTGCTCAAGGTCACTCAGAGCAGGCATGTGGTATAAGCTCGTTGTGGGCAGGGGATGTGACCCTATTACTACATCATTCCCTTCCACATGCACAGTAAACATTCAATAAATACGACTGACTGACTGACTGGAACCAGAGTTAGAACCCAGGTCTTCCAACCCCCAGGCCTGGGCTCCTTCCACCAGGTGGAACAAGTGACCAGTCTAGGTCTTTTCAGGTCTGGAGGGAAAGCCTCAAGTCTCGTCAGGGGGCTGGGGCTGAGGGAATCACAGGAGATTCCAGGTCACCCGGCCTTGGGGGCCGTGGCCTCCATTCCCCCCCATCCCCGTGGAGAGACACCCCCCCCCCAGGCTCCAGCCGGCGGCGGGCCTAGGGACTCTGGGGTGGCAGGAGCTGCCACCTGTCAGCCCACCACCACCTCTTCACCCGCCGGGCTGGAGCAGGACGCGATGGGAGCCCGCCAGGCCCAGGGGCCTGGCAGCGGGCCTTGGGACCCTGGTGTCAAAGGTGCTGCCGGGCCTCCATGATGACAGTGGGAGGATACAACCTAGAGATGAAGATGAAGATGATGATGGTGTTTGTTAAGTGCCTACTATATGTCAAGTGCTGTTTAAGAACTAGACTAGATATTCACTCATTCATTCATTCCTTCAGTCGTATTTATTGAGTGCTTACTGTGCGCAGAGCACTCTACTAAGCACTTAGAAAGTACAATTCTGCAATATAGTAATAATTATGGTATTTGTTAAGCACTTACTATGTGCCAAGCACTGTTCTAAGCACTAGGCAATAGAGACAATCCCTGTCCACAAAGGACTTACAGTCTAGAAGGGAGGAGGCAGACATTAGAAAAAGTAAACAGGCATCAATATAAATAAAAGAATTATAATAATAATGTTGGTATGTGTTAAGCGCTATGTGCAGAGCACTGTTCTATGTCCACAAAGGACTTACAGTCTAGAAGGGAGGAGGCAGACATTAGAAAAAGTAAACAGGCATCAATATAAATAAAAGAATTATAATAATAATGTTGGTATGTGTTAAGCGCTATGTGCAGAGCACTGTTCTAAGTGCTGGGGTAGATACAGGGTAATCAGGTTGGCCACATGAGGCTTACAGTTAATCCCCATTTTACAGATGAGGTAACTGAGGCACAGAGAAGTTAAGTGACTTGTCCACAGTCATTATAGAGCTATACACATCAAAACAAGAAAACAGGCATCAATATACTCGCTCCCTCTGCTCTACCCCCCTCCCTGCCCCACAGCACTTGTGTATATATGTACATATTTATTATTAATTTTATTAATAATATGTAGATATCTATAATTCTATTTATTTATATTGACACTACTGATGCCTGTTTACTCATTTTGATGTCTGTCTTCCCCCTTCTAGACTGAGCCTGTGGTTGGGTAGGGATTGTCTCTGTTGCCCAATTGTACATTTCAAGCGCTTAGTACAGTGCTCTGCACATAATAAGCGCTCAATAAATACTATTGAATGAATGAATGAATGAACTGTACTTTCCAAGTGCTTAGTACTGTGCTCTGTACACAGTAAGCGCTCAATAAATACAATTGAGTGAATGAATGAATAAATAGAATTATAGATATGTACATATATACACAAGTTTTGTGGGGCAGGGGGTAGTGCAAAGGGAGCGAGTCAGGGCAATGCGGAGGGGAGGGGAAGCTGAGGAAAAGGAGAGCTTAGTCTGGAAGGCCTCTTGGAGGAGGTGAGCCTTCAGTAGGGCTTTGAAGGGGGTGTAGTGTGATTGGCGGATTTGAGGAGGGAAGGCATTCCAAGGCCAGAGGATAGGAGGTGGGCTAGGGGTCGACGGTGGGACAGGCAAAAACGAGGCACAGTGAGAAGGTTAGCACCAGAGGAGCCAAGTGTGCTGGCTGGGCTATAAAATGGGGCTCACAGTCTTAATCCTCATTTTACAGATGAGGTAACTGAGGCACAGAGAAGTGAAGTGACTTGTCCAAGGACACACAACAGAGAAGTTGCAGAGCCGGGATTAGAACCTGAGTCGTTCTGACTCCCAGTCCTGTGCTCTGAAGAGCTGTTATCCAGGGAAGAATTCCTGGAGGCCCTTGAAGATGAGACGAGAGGTGGTCTGGTGGATCTGAAGAGGGATGGAGATCCAGGAAGGCGAGAGGGTGGGAGCCAGCAGTCAGGGGGAGGAGAGATGAGAACCAGCCCCAATGAGTAAGGTAGCTTGAGAGGAATGAAGAGTGTGAGCTGGGGTGTAGTGGGAGAGGAGCGGGTATAGGGCAGAGGAAGAGAGCTGATAGAGTGTCTGAAAGCCAGTTACCAGGTGTTTCTTTTTGATGCAAAGTGGAAATTGGTGTAGGGAAAAACCAACATGAATTATCAGGCAAAAACTTCTCACTGTTGGCATCAAAGCTCTCCATCACGTTGCACCTTCTTACCTCACCTCCCTTCTCTCCTTCTACATCCCAGCCCCTACACTCCGCTCCTCTGGTGCCACTAACCTTCCCACTGGGCCTCATTTTTGCCTGTCCCACCGTCGATCCCTAGCCCACATCCTACCTCTGGCCTGGAATGCCCTCCCTTCTCAAATCCACTAAATCCACTAAACTAGCACACTGCCCCCCTTCAAACCCCTACTGAAAGCTCACCTCCTCCAGGAGGCTTTCCCAGACTAAGTCCCCCTTTTCCTCTGCTCCCTCTGCCCTCCCTATTGCCCCGACCCTCTCTCTTTGCTCTACCCCCCCACCCCACAGCACTTGTGTATATATGCACATATTTATAATTCTATTTATTTTTATTAATGATATATATATATAATTCTATTTATTTATAATGATGCTACTGATGCCTGTTTAATTGTTTTGATGTCTGTCTCCCCCCTTCTAGACTGTGAGCCCGTTGTGGACAGGGATTGTCTCTATTTGTTGCTGAATCATACTTTCCAAGCACTTAGTACAGTGCTCTGCACACAGTAAGTGCTCAGTAAATACGAGTGAATGAATGATTGAATTGGCAACAGAGTGAATATAAGATCAGAAGGAGAGGGAGGAATAGAGGCTTATGCCAAAGTGGCAAGCTTCACAGTATGGTATGTATTGTGTGCTGTGTGCTGAGCACTATAGTAAGCACTTGGGAGAGTACAATGCATCAGGGTTGGTAGACATGTTCCCTGCCTACAAGGAGCTTACAGTCTACAGGGGGTGACAGAGATTAATATAAATACATAAGTGAAGGATATATTCGTAAGTGCAGTGGGGCTGTGGGTGGGATGAATATCAAGTGTCCAAAGGGTGCAGATCCAAGGCCATAGACAAGACAGAAGGGAGAGTAAGTCGGGGAAAAGAGAGCTTAATCGGGGAATTGCATGCTTATTAAGTGCTTACTATGTGTCAAGCACTATGCTAAGTACAAAGGAAGATATAAAATATTCAGGTTAGACACAGTTCCCATTCCACAAGGGGCTCATGTGGGACAGGAGGAAGAACAGGAGGCAGGAACAGCAACAGAGACAATCCCTGCCCGATGAAACTCACAGTCCACCGAGTTAAGAACAGGTATTTTATCCCCATTGGTCTCTTGTCCACTGAGACACTGAGGTTAGATAGGAGGAGAGCTGATTGAGTGTCCTAAACCCACTGGTGAGGAGTTTCTGTTTGATGTGGAGTATGGACTAGAGTGGGGAGAAGCAGGAGGCGGGGAGGTTAGCAAGGAGAAATGTTTGGATTAGTATGATAGCAGTTTGGATAATAATGATGATATTTATTAAGCACTATGTGTAAGCACTGTTTCTAAGCAGTGGGGTAGATACAAGTTAATCGGGTCAGACACGGTATCTGTCCCACAAGGGGCTCACATTCATTCATTCAGTAGTATTTATTGAGCACTTCTATAGGCAGAGCACTGTACTAAGCTCTTGGAATGTACAATTCAGCAACAGAGACAATCCCTGCCCGATGAAACTCACAGTCCACCAAGTTAAGAAAGTCGGAGGGAGGAGAGAGTTTGAGTAAGAAGATGAGGTCAGAGAGCAAACTGTCTCAAAGAGTGGACTCGTGTTCACAAGTGCAAAACTGGGATCAAAAAATAAATGTTAATAGGCAGGAAAAAGCCTAGTCCTGTGAACTCCAGTGTTTTCTTTGTGGTCTAATTAATCAAAGAAAACTGAATCAAAAATGATAACCCTTCACCAAAGCTAGAGGAAAATGCCAGAATCTGACACAAAAACAGCTCCCCCAAAGGTGGTATTATATAGAAAGCAAAACTTGGTTTCAAAATTTTAGCATTTTGAGCCTTCTCTCACAAGTTGGAGGAATGAACCAACTAGTTAAAAGTGAAGAATGTATCCAACACTGCTTTTTCTCTTCAAACTCTGAGTCTACACACTTCTTCTACAGCTGGGTCCCTCCCCTTCCGACCTTGAAGAATTGTGTCTTGGGACTCAGCCTTGACACGGGTCTTTGGGTTGAGTTCATTCAGTACTTACCTGGGAAGGGTGGGAAGGTCAGGGTGGTCTTCTGTTGGGAGGGAGCACAGTGGACCTCAATAGCCATTCATTTGCAGTTTCTTTGGCGGAGTCCTCCTCTGCCTCCCACTCCCTTGGAGAGCTCATTCACTCACATGGCTTCAACTACCACCTCTAAGCAGATGAAACCCAAATCTACATCTCCAGCCCTGAGCTCTCTCCCTCTCTGCAGTCTCTCATTTCCTCTTGCCTTCAAGACATTTCTTCTTGGATGTCCTTCTGTCACCTCAAACTTAATTCGACTAAAATTGAACTTATCTTCCCATCCAAACCCTGCCCTCCCCCTGACTTTTCCATCACTGTAGACAGCACCACCATCCTTCCTGTCTCACAAGCCCGTAACCTTGGCGTTATCTTTGACTCCTCTCTCTCATTCAACCCCCATATGCAATCCATCACTAAGTCCTGTCGGCTCCAACTTCACAACATTGCTAAAATCTGCCCTTTCCACTCCATCTAAACTGCTACCTCGATAATCCAATCACTTCTCCTATCCCACTTTGATTACTGAATAAGCCTCCTTGCTGACCTTCCTGCCTCCTGTCTCTCCCCACTCCAGTTCATACTCACTCTGCTGCCCAGATCATTTTTCTACGAAAACATTCAGGTTGTGTTTCTCCATTCCTCAAGAACCTCTAGTGAATGCTCATCCACTTCCACATCAAACATAAACTCCTCACCACTGGTTTTAAAGCAGTCAATCACTTTGCCCCCTCCTACTTCATCCCACTACTCTCCTACTACAACCCTTCCCACACACGGCCCATGCTAACCTCTCATGCTAACCTTCTCACTCTTCCTCGATCTCATCTATCTTGCCACCAACCACTTGCACAGGTCCTGCCTCTGACTTGGAGCACCCTCAGCCCTCATACTGACAGACAATGACTCTCCCCTCCTTCAAAGCCTTATTGAAGGCAGATCTCCTCTAAGAGGTCTTTCCTGACTGAGCCCTCCTTTCCTGGTCTCCCACTCCCTTCTGCATCGCCCTGACTTGCTCCCTTTATTCATCCCCCCTCTAAGGCCCACAGCACTTACGTACATATCTGTAATTTATATTAATGTCTGCCCCTCTGGACTGTAAGCTCATTGTGGGCAGGGAATGTGTCTGTTATATTGTACTCTTTTCCAAGTGCTTAGTAAAGTGCTTTGCACACAATAAGAGCTCAATAAGTACAAATGAATGAATAACTGAATGAATTTTCCCACATTAATGCAAAACAGGATTTGGAAATTCTGTAGAGTTCAAGAAATTGCTTCACTGAACTGCCACATCATGGGCCATGAGCTCCCCATTATACAGTAAGCTCCTTGAGAGCAGAGATAGGGTCTACGAACCATATTATACTCTCCCAAGCACGTAACCCGGTGCTCTGCACACAGTAACTACTCACTGATTGATTGGAAATAAAAACTGCCCCTGAAACTGGAGTTAAAGGCTTTAATATGCTCAAAGAGTCTCAAATCTAATGCTCCAAGCAGAGAGCACTATGCAAAATGGCCACTCCAAATGATTCCCCCAAAGGCTTTAACAGAAAACCTTCTCTAAATTTGAAAAACAGAGATTTATGGCCTTATTTCATATTCAGATGACAGCTGGGATCAGACCTTCCAAGTCTGCCCCAGAGGTAGAAGTAGTCACAGTAATCGTATTTCTGAAGCACATACTATGGCCAAGCACCATCCTAAGCACTGGGGTTGATAAAAGATAAAGAGCTTGGACACCGTCCCTGCACCACATGGGGCTCACGGTCTAAATGGAAGGGGAGATTGGGTAGGAAATCGTTATCGAAGGCACATCTCCTCCAAGAAGACTTCCCTGACTAAACCCTCCTCTCCTCTTCTCCTCTCCATTCTGCATCACCCTGACTTACTCCCTTCATTCATCCTCCCTCCCATACTCACAGCACATACGTATCTATCTGTTATTTATTTATTTATATTTATTTATTTATTTATTTATTTATTTATTTATTTATTTATTTATTCATGTATATTAATGTCTATCTCCCCCTCTAGACTATGAGCTTGTTGTCAGCAGGGAATGTGTGGCTGTTGTTGTGCTGTACTCTCCCAAGCACTTGGTACAGCGCTTTGCGCACCATAAATGTTCAATAACTACGAATGGATTGAATTGAATTGAATTGGAATCCCCATTTTAGAAATGAGGAAACCGAGGCCCAGAGCAGGCAGGGGAAAGAGCCGGGATTAGAACTGAGATTTCTTCATGGGTCCCAAACTGATCCTACCCGGGCAAGGAGTGAAGGTGTCACGTAGGCCACGTAGACCTGGGAGTTGCAGGCTGGACAGGCGCTCTGATCCTGGCCAGACTGCCAGTTTGATGATGGACAACATGCTTGGCATGATGCCACACATGCTCGGGAATACATCGCCTCCACGTGCAAAATGGTAAGAGAACAGTTGGGGGAGTATCACTGTTATTATCAGTAGTAGTAGTGGGAGCATTAATGAGTGCTCAGTACAGTTCTCCGCACACAGTACGTGCTCAATAAATCCCATTGATTGACAGTAGCAGTAGTAGTAATAGTAGCAGAAGCAGTAGTAGTAGCAGCAGTAATAGTAATAATAATAATAATAATAATGGTATTTGTTAAGTGCTTACTATGTGCCAAGCACTGTTCTAAGCGCCGGGGTAGATACAAGTTACTGAGGTTGTCCCACCTGGGACTTACAGTCTTAATCCCCATTTTCCAGATGAGGAAGCTGAGGCCCAGAGAAGTGAAGTGACTTGCCCAAGGTCACCCAGCAGGCAAGTGGTGGAGCCGGGATTCGAACCAATGACCTCTCACTCCCAAGCCTGGGCTCTTTCCACAGTAGCAGTAGTAGTTATAATAGTAGAAGCAGTAGCAGTAATAGCAGCAGCAGTAGTAGTAGCAATAGAAGTAATAATGGAGAATAATGGAGTAATGATGAAGAAGCAGCATGGCTCAGTGGCAAGAGCACAGGGTCGGGAGTCAGAGGTCATGGGTTCTAATCCCTGCTCTGCCACCTGCCTGCTGGGTGACCTTGGGTGAGTCGCTTCACTTCTCTGGGCCTCAGTTTTCTCATTGGTAAAATGAGAATTCAATACCTAATTTCCCTCTCCCTTAATCTGTGAGCTCCATGTGGGTACAGGGTCTGTGTCTGACCTAATTATCTTGTATCTAACCCAGAGCTTAATACAATGCGTGGCACATACTAAGTGCTTAACAAATGCCACATTTATTATTATCGATTGACTAATGTTTAAACAACTTCTAGATTGATCTACTGCTCTCTGGCTCCATGCACTTGCATTTCATTCACACTTGAATCTGTACCCTTTAAACACTTGATAATTTAGTCCACCCTCAGCCCCACAGCACTTATGTCCATATCTGTAATTTATTTATTTATATTAACATCTGTCTCCCCTTCTAGACTGTAAACTCCTTGTGAGCAGGGGCACTTGTCTACCAATACCACGGAGTATTCTATTTTCTTCTCCCAAGTATTAGAGAAGCAGTGTTGCCTAGTGGATAGAGCCCAGGCCTGGGAGTCAGAAGAACCCGGGTTCTAACCCCAGCTCTGCCACTTGTCTGCTGTGTGACTTTGGGCAAGTCACTTCACTTCTCTGTGCCTCAGTTACCTTATTTTTAAAATGGGGATTAAGACTGTGAGCCCCACGAGGGACAGGGACTGTGTCCAACCTGATTTGTTTGCAACTACCCCAGTGTTTAGTACAGTGCCTGGCATGTAGTAAAATTTAACAAATACCACAATTATTATTAGCTGAGCACACAGTAAGCACTCAATAAATGCAGAGGACTGAGTCAATCGATCAATCGATCAATCAATTCACAACACAATATTGAAGACTCTCTCTCAAAGAGAGCTGGGATTAATTGGAAATTAGAATACAAGGCTGTTTCCTGACCGAGGCCTACCTGACGCAGAGAGCTAATTTTGTATTAGGTCTCGGACAATCAATCAATCCATGGTATTTATTGAGCACTTACTGTGTGCAGAGCACTGTATTCACCGCTTGGGGGAGTATAATACAACCAGAGTTGGTAGCCACATTGCCCACAAGGAGTCTACAAACTAGAGAGGGATACAAACATTATTGTTAATAATAATGATAATAATCATAATCATAATGATAATAGTATTTTTCAGCGCTTCCTATGTGCCAAGCAGTGTACTAAATGCTGGAGTAGATACTAAATAATCAGGCCCCGCATGGGGCTCACAATTAGAAAGAGAACAGGCATTCATTGATTCAATAGTATTTATTGAGTGCTTACTATATGCAGAGCACTGTACTAAGCGCTTGGAATGTACAATTCGGCAACAGATAGAGACAATCACTGCCTGATGATGGGCTCACAGTCTAATCGGCGAGTGTCGGGGGCGGGGGGAGAATCCTCACTGAATCTTCATTTTGCAGATGACCGTACTGAGGCACAGAGAAGTTCAGTGACTTTCCTAAGGTCACACAACAGACAGGTGGCAGAGCCAGGATTAAAACCCGGGTCCTTTGAGTCCTAGGCCCATGCTCTTTCCACTAGGCTATGCTGCTCCTCGTCTGCTGCACGACCTAGGGCAAGTCACTCAACTTCTCTGTGCTTCAATTACCTCACCTGTAAAATGGGGATTAAGACTGTGAGCCCCTTATGGGCATGGACTGTGTCCAGCTGGATGATTTTGTATCTACCCCTTGTGCTTGTTGTTGTTGTTGTGTTACGCTGTCGAGTTGTGTCCGACCCATAGCGACACCATAGACACATCTCTCCCAGAACGCCCCACTTCCATCTACAATCATTCTGGTAGCACAACCATAGAGTTTTCTTGGTAAAAATATGGAAGCCGTTTACCATTGGCTTCTTCCGCGCAGTAAACGAGTCTCTGCCCTCGACTCTCTCCCGTGCCGCTGCTGCCCAAAACAGGTGAGTTTTGACCTGTAGCAGATTGCCTTCCACTCACTAGCCACTGCCCAGGCTAGGAATGGAATTGGGTAGGCCTCTGCTTGACTCTCCCTCCTGTAGTCGTGACCAGTAGAGTACTGGAAACACTCCAGGTGTGACCCTGAGAGGGGCTTCAGTGCTTAGTGCTTAGTGAGAGAAGCAGCGTAGCTCAGTGGAAAGACCACAGGCTTTGGAGTCAAAGGTCATGGGTTCGAATCCCAGCTCTGCCACTTGTCAGCTGTGTGACTGTGGGCAAGTCACTTCACTTCTCTGTGCCTCAGTTACCTCATCTGTAAAATGGGGATTAAGACTGTGAGCTCCATGTGGGACAACTTGATTCCCCTGTATGTACTCCAGTGCTTAGAATAGTGCTCTGCACATAGTAAGCGCTCAATAAATACTATTGAATGAATTGAATGAATGAATGAACATAGTAAGAGCTTAACAAATACCAACATTAGTACATAGTAAAAGTGTAACAAATACCACAAAAAAAATTACAAATATGAAACAAGTCATTTTACCCTCCACAATGTACAAATTCCTCTAGATTATAAACTTGTTGTGGGCAGAGAATGTGTCTGTTATATTGTTATATAGTATTCTCCCAAGCGCTCAGTACAATACTCTGCACACAATAAGCACTCAAATATGATTGACTGACAAGTGCCTCTTCCGGGGACAGACTATGTCTACTTAGAGCACAGATGTGAGAGATTTTCTCCAACCTATTATTCATTTCTGTCTGGCTTCAGCACATGGACGAACCAACCGATGCAATCAAATTAGATATAGGCCCTGTCCCACACAGGGCTCACAGTCCAAGGGGAAGGGAGAAGGGGAATTGAATTCCCATTTTACAGATGAGGAAACTGAGGTCTGGATGTTTCTGGGGATTATTCCTGGCAAGCAGATTATTCTTTGCAACCATGAACCATTACCCTTCCTCAAAATCTGCCCCTAGATGAGAAGCAGCATGGCCTGGTGAAAAGAGTCCGGGCCTGGGGGTCAGAAGAATCAGGATTCTACTCCTTGCTCCTCCACTTGTCTGCTGTGTGACCTTGGGCAAGTCACTTCATTTCTCTGTGCCTAGATTGCGAGCCCGTTGTTGGGTGGGATTGGCTCTGTTACCGAATTGTACTTACCAAGTGCTTAGTACAGTGCTCTGCAAGCAGTAAGCACTCAATAAATGCGACTGAAAGAATGAACGAATGAATCATCTGTAAAATGGGGATTAAGAATGTGAGTCCCATGTGGGACAGGGACTGTGACCAACCTGATTGTCTTGTATCTACTCCAGCATTGAGTACAGTGGCTGGCACGTAGTAAGCACTTAAATAGCATTTTAAAGAAACAATTTAAAAAGTCTGCCTGATGGGCAGACTGCATATTCGACTTCCTCTAACATTCCCTGGCTTGTCAGTCAATCGGTGAATCATATTTATTGAGCACTTAGTGTGTGCAGAGAACTGGACAAAGCACTTGGGAGAGTATAATATAACAGAAACATTCCCTGCCCACAATGAGTTTTCAGTCTAGAGGGGGAGACAGACATTAATATAAATAAATAAATTACAGATATGTACATAAGTGCTGTGGGGCTGGGAAGGGGATGAATCAAGGGAGCAAGTCAGGATTCATTCACTCATTCAGTTGTATTTATTGAGCACTTACCGTGTGCAGAGCCCTGTACTAAACGCTTGGAAAGTACAATTCAGCAACAGACAGAGACAAATCCCTACCCAACAATGGGCTCTCAAGTCTATAAGGGGGAGACAGACAAAAAAAAACAAACCCAAGTAGACAGGCATCAATAACATCAAAATAGATAAAGAGAATTACAGATATATACACAGGATGATGCAGAAGAGAGTGGGAGAAGAGGAAAAGAAGACTTCAGTCAGGGAAGGCCTCTTGGAGATGTGCCTTTAGTAAGGCTTTGAAGGTGGGGAGAATAATTGTCTGTCCGATACGAGGAGGGAGGCCCTTCAAGGCCAGAGGCAGGACATGGGCGAGAGGTCGACGGTGAGATAGATGCCATCAAGGTTTGTCTTCCTACTGCCCCTACAATCACCCAACCCCAGGGGAGACTTTGACAAAACAAAGACCTGGAGAAATGATCACAGTATAATTAGTTTTACAAGACGAGCTGTTTTCTAACCTTAATATCAAGAATCCCTGCCTTCATAAGAGGGCCAACTTGTGTATGTTGAACAACCCAGTTGAAGGGAGGATTTTGACAGCACCACTGGATTTGTTAACTGTCTCACGGGAGAAAATCAATCAATCTTACTTAAGCGCTTACTGTGTGCATAGAACTGTGCCTTGCACTGGGGAGAGGACAATCTAACAACTAGTAGACCCATTCCCTGCTCAGAAGGAGCTTACAGTCTAGAGTTTACAGTTTGAGTTTCAAAAACTCTAACTGCCCCTCTTCCAGAGAAAAAATGCAGCCAAGTTCCCAGTTTGTCAGGAGATAAGAACCAGATTTTGTGGGGGCTGATTAGAAATATGTGGCTAAGTCCCTGGGGCGGCACCCAGCAGAAAATGATTCTGGGCATCATTCCACCTTGCCTGGAGAGAGATGGCCTTAATATGTTTATAGTGAAATTCCCATTAATTATCAGGCTCATTAGCAAAGAGCACCTTTTCCAGGGAAAATCAAGATAAGCTTTCTAGACGATCCAGTTTCATGCTATTGCCCTACTCTCAGGCTTTGATAAAACAAAGACAACATTTAGTCAGTGACCTTTTCTTTCCCCAAGGCAGGTTCCGATAGTGCTGCCTTTTATTCTCAATTACAGCTACAAGAGGGGGGATTGGAGATGCTTTTTCTTTCCTATATTTTCCTGCCGGAAATATTTGGGAAGCAGTGTTGCCTAATGGAAAGAGCGTGGGCTTGGAAGTCAAAGGACCTGGGCTCTTATCGCAGCTCTGCCACTTGCCTGCTCTGTGACCTCAGGCAAGTCATTTCTGTTATCTTTGCCTTCTTCAGGCTCAGGCTCGATGTCAGAGAGGTAAGCCCGGGGCTGCTTCCACTCTGGAGTCAACATTGGTGTCTGTTCTTCTCACCTTCCCACTCGTTGTGGCACCCCTCTACCTCCCCCCACCTCTCATCCAACACCACAGAGCTCCACACATAGAAATTCTGCTACCATAGGGCATCCCCGGGTTGCCATGCCAGTTTTTCCCCCATGCTTTCCCCTTCCCCTGCTCCAAACTGCAGTCTGAGTTGAGCTGTATGGTGCAAAGGGGCTTCGAGCCACGTCAGCTCTGTAGGGCAGAGAATAATAATGTTGGTATTTGTTAAGCGCTTACTATGTGCCGAGCACTGTTCTAAGCGCTGGGGTAGACACAGGGGAATCAGGATGTCCCACGTGGGGCTCACAGTCTTAATCCCCATTTTACAGATGAGGTAACTGAGGCACAGAGAAGTTAAGTGACTTGCCCACGGTCACACAGCTGACAAGTGGCAGAGCTGGGATTCGAACTCATGACCTCTGCCTCCAAAGCCCATGCTCTTTCCACTGAGCCACGCTGCTTCTCTGGAGATCCAAGCCCCTTGGTCAGCCCCATGGGCCAGAGTGAGCCCTGGGGAAGTGAAGAGGGAGCTCTGGAGCTGGAACTAACATGCTCCCTTCTGTCCCCCATCCCCTCTCACCTGCAGTGCACCCCAAGGGCCTGAACCGCTGCCACTCCAGACCAACTCGGCGGGGTGCCAGGGCCTCTGTGCTGCCAGGGCCTCCATGCCCACAGCCAGAAGCCCCAATCCCACAAGTCCCGGTGCCCGGTCCCACTGTCGGACCGGTTCCAGTGGCCCAGGACAACCACACCCTGCACAGGTGCACACATACACACCCAAGGGGGCCAGGCCCCACCTTCAGGCTGGCTCCAACGACCCAGGCCCATTGCCTTCTGCCCACACACACCTTGGGGCCCGATTCCACTGTCAGAGGAGCTCTAGTGGCCCAGGACTGCGGGCCCCTGCATGTGTGGACACACACACATACCCAGGGTCCAGTTCCACTAGTTCCACGGAGAAGCAGCGTGGCTCAGTGGAAAGAGCACGGGCTTTGGAGTCAGGGCTCATGAGTTCGAATCCCAGCTCTGCCACTTGTCGGCTGTGTGACTGAGGGCAAGTCACTTAACTTCTCTGTGCCTCAGTTCCCTCATCTGTAAAATGGGGATTAAGACTGTGAGCCCCACGTGGGACAACCTGATTCCCCTATGTCTACCCCAGCGCTTAGAACAGTGCTCGGCACATAGTAAGCGCTTAACAAATACCAACATTATTATTATTATTATCACTATCAGACCGGCTACAGAGGTCCAAGACCGCCACCCACTTCACTCACACACACACACACACACACACACCCTGAGGCCCAGCTCCACTGTCGGACCAGCTCCAATGGCCCAGGACTGCTATCCCCTACTCACACTCACAGACATACACACACACAGGGCCCAGGTCCATTATTAGACCGGCTACAGCAGCCCAAGACCACAAGACCACCTCCCCCTTCACTCACACACACACACAACACATATACAGGCACCCCGGGGCCCGGCTCCACCATTAGACCGGCTCCACTGTAGGCCCAGCTCCAGCGGCCCAGGCCATTGTCCCCTTCCCACACAGATTCTGACACCGAGATGACATGGCGCCTCCCCCAGCCCTGTCCCGGAGCGCAGCATGACGTCTTGTGGAGTCATGGCCCCTGAACTACACTTCCAACTCCTGCCCCGTCGCAGCTCGGGATTGACCCTAGAGCCCCGTGTTTCCCCAACCCCTTGGTAGGTTGAAGGTGATCTCCTGGCCATGTGGCTTCGAGATAGAGAATTCATGAAAGAGAGGGCAACCGTGAGAGGAGGGACCAGGAGCGATGAAGGGGAACCAGTGGCGACTGAGGGATGCCAACTTCCTACACGACCAATAGTGAGAAGCCCTGGAATCCGATTGACAGCTCGGGAACTAAAAATTGTTCGTGCCAGGGTGGATCATCTTCGGGAAGCAAAAGAGGCATGGACTGAGTCAGCCAGGGGTGGACTTTGCAAATCAACAGCTGTGTTAAAAACCCACCATGTAAACGCCCCATGCTAAGTGCCTGGACCGGCAGCCATGTGCTGAGACTTCATTCATTCAATCGTATTTATTGAGCACTTACTGTGTGCAAAGCACTGTACTAAGTGCTTAGGAGAATACAATATAGCAATACAACAGATACATTCCCGGCCCACAATGATATAGTCCCCAGTTCCTCTCCTTTTTACTGGCCAAGGATTCACAAGTTTCCATTTTCAAGTGGGGAAAGGAAACGTTAGCCCAGGATTCCTGTTCATAAAGAACACCTGTTAAAGCAAGCCGACCTGAGGGGGAAACGACGGGCCCATGGCTCGGGACTTCCCCAGACTCCCCACTGAGAAGTGACGTGATTCCACACTCTTCTCTCCCAGCCTTTTCTTGTTTCCCAGAGCGCATGTGGGGACCTCCTGATGCAGCAGCCTGCATCTTCCGGTGGGGACACGGCATGTGCTTTGCCTGCTCATTGGTCTGCTGGGGTTTCACCTTCACTGCTGGGCCAGTTAAATGTGGTGGGTGGTCAAGTGGTTGGGCCCTGAGCCACAGCCCCGGCTGTCTCCGCATGGCCATCCCGAAAGGAATGTCTTAGCGGCTTTGGGTACCCACACAGCCTCGTGGTCACTGTGAAACGCTGATGCCGGCACAGCAGGCCCCTCGGGTCTGAGTCATCCTGACCCTGATATGCTATCCTGGCATGGTGGATAGAGCACGGGCCTAGGAGTCAGAATGTCTTGGGTTCTAATCCCGGCTCTGCCACTCTGCTGCGTGACCTTGAGTAAGTCACTTCATTTCTCAGGACCTCAGTTCCCCCATCTGGAAAATGGAGATTGAGACTGTGAGCCCCATGTGGGGCAGTGTCTAACCCGATTTGCTTGTATCCACCCCAGAGCCTAGTACAGTGTCTGGCTACTGTGCTTAAAATATGCTACAATTTTTACTATTATCATTGGAACGATTTGTTCTGGCCCAGCAGGTCACGGCCAGCAAGAGGATGGCTCTCCTGGGGAGCGGCCTGGATCCTTTTCTGCTGCCAGCGTCCAGGGGTTCCCTGGTTAAGAAAATGCCATCCGTTCCCCCTTAGCATCTAGCACAAATAGGGTCCCAGCCCCACCCCCTAAGGGACTACAGTCAAACCAGAGACAGAGCAGACGGGGCAGTTGCGGAACCTAGAGAAGACCCACAGAGATTCAGGCATCAATCAACCAATGGCATCTTTATTGAGCACTTCCTGTGTGCAGAGCTCTGTACTAAGTGCTTGGGAGAATACCATACAACAGAGTTGGTAGACACATGCCCTGCCCACAAGGAGTTTACAGTCTAGAAGGGGAGACAGACATTCATACAAATATATTGCAGATATGTAAATAAGTGCTGTGGGGCTGAGAATGGGGTGACGATTAAGTGCTTAAAAGGTACAGATCCAAGTGCAAGGGCAACAAAAGGGAGAGTCAAGGGAAGTCAACAAGAAGCCTTGTTGACTTCAAAGCAGTTGAAATTTGCCCTCAAACACATTCAGAGACATCAGTGGGTCTCATGCCACCCCCAAGCCTCCACCCCCACCCCAAATCTTCCTGGCCAGATGATCTCAGAAAACATGAAAACGATAAAGCAGGGAAAAGGTATTGCTAGATGTGCACAAAAACAGCACTCAGTAAAGATTACTGATTGATTGATTGATTGATTTATTACTATAATAATAATGTTGGTATTTGTTAAGCACTTACTATGTGCCGAGCACTGTTCTAAGCGCTGGGGTAGACATAGGGGAATCAGGTTGTCCCACGTGGGGCTCACAGTCTTAATCCCCATTTTACAGATGAGGGAACTGAGGCACAGAGAAGTTAAGTGACTTGCCCACAGTCACACAGCCGACAAGTGGCAGAGCTGGGATTCGAACTCATGAGCCCTGACTCCAAAGCCCATGCTCTTTCCACTGAGCCACGCTGCTTCTCTTCCACTATGTCCCAGAAGGGGTTTGTGAGATATGTTTGGCAGGAGACTGTTGCTCATTTAGGCAGGAGAGAATAATACCTGCCTCTTCCTACCTCCCAAGGAGATTGTGAGGATAACAGAAGATCCCTGAGGTGAAAGTGCTGTGGAAAATAAAAGCATTAGAGAAAACCCTGCAGCTAGGCCTAGTGGATAGAACCTGGGCCTGGGAGTCAGAAGGACCTGGGTTCTAATCCCAGCTCCCCCACTTGTTTACTGTGTGACCTTGAGTAAGTCACTTCACTTCTCTGTGCCTCAATTGCCTCATCTGGAAAATAAGGATTAAGACTGTGAACCCTATGTGGGACAGGGACTGTGTCCAACCTGATTAACTTGTATCTACCCCAGTGCTTACTAAAGTTCCTGGCACATAGTAAGCACTTAACAAATACCATAAAGAAAAAGATAAATAAACGCACTAGTGAAAATCCAAGTTATGCTATGGTAAAGGCTGACTTTCTTTCCAGCACAGCTTTGGGCAGTAGGAGTAGCGATTGGAGCATTTATGGTACTTGTTAAACTCTTACTATGTGCCAAGCACAGTTCTAAGCCCTGAGATAGATACAAATTAATCAAGTTGAACACAGTCCCCATCCCAAATTGGGCTCATACTCTTAATCCCCATTTTTTACAGATGAGGTAACTAAGGCCCAGAGAAGTGAAGTAGCTTGCCCAAGGTCACACAGCAAACAAGTGGTGGAGGCGGCATTAGAACCCATGACTTCATGATTCCCAGGCCCGAGCTCTATCCACTACACCATGCTGCTTCTGATTATTTCATTTTATTTATTATTTATTTATTTATTTATTATTTATCATGTATTGAGTCCACTGGGTGCTGTGAAGTACAGAAGAAGGAAGTGAAATGCTCCTTTCCCATATCGAGTTTATACAATAAGAGGGGAGACAGACCCCAAAATATTTACAATGCGAGTGGTCAATATAAAGAAATGGAGCAGACTCATTCATTCAGTTATATTTATTAAGCGCTTACTGTGTGCAGAGCACGGTACTAAGCACTTGGGAGAGTACAGTAGGACAATAAACAGGCACATTCCCTGCCCACGATGAGCTTGCAGTCAAGATGGGAAGACAGACATTAATATAAATAAATAAATTACAGATAAATGACTGATGTATATATAACGAGTGCTGAGGACAGTGTAAATACTTTCCTGAGTGCAAGACGGGTCATCTCTGCAGCGGGCAGACCAGTAGGTCGTTTTTATCTCGGGAAACCCCATCTGCCGTTCTCGTGTTTAGGAGGCAGAGCGATCTCTAGCCCATGGACCTTCGGGGGGATCGTGACAGACTGAAATCCCCAGGAGGGATCGCTAGTTTTCCTGTTTGGCATTACAAAGCTATATTCTAGCGCCGCTGCAGACATGTAAACACACTGGGAAAACCCAGCGGCCCTTGCAGGCATGAGGGAGACTCACCACAAACCTACAAAGTGGCTTGGGTGTTGCCACTGTAAAACCCTGCTGATTGCAGACTGCTGAATATGCATTAACCAGGAGCTGAATGTCGGTCGGAAAAGGCTTGATCTCTGGGGCCACAGTCAGCTGCCTGCAGCGAGCCACTTTCTGCTCTCCCCTAGGCTCCTCACGCTGCTCATTTGACAATCAAGCAATCGATCCAACAGTTAAACAATCCATCCACAGAATTGATTGAATTGCCTGTTGCTTGCGGAGCACTGTACTAAGAGCTTGGTACTTAGTAATAAATGCCAAATTTATCATCGTTATCATTATCACTGTTTTTATTATTAGACCCTTCCTTCCTTCTTTACTCCCTACTTTCCTTTTTTTTCTGGCATTTGTTAAGGAAGGGCCTATTAAGCGCAGGCAGTGTACTAAGCGCTGGGGAAGATAAAGCTAATCAGCCGGTCACGGTCCATATCCCACATGTGGCTAACAGTCTTCATCCTCAGTTTACGGATGAGGTAACTGAGGTACAGAGAAGCCCGTCGATTAGACTGTAAGCCCGTCGATTAGACTGTAAGCCTGTCAAAGGGCAGGGACTGTCTCTATCTGTTGCCGACTTGTAAATTCCAAGCGCTTAGTACAGTGCTCTGCACATAGTAAGTGCTCAATAAATACTATTGAATGAATGAAGTGACTTGCCCAAGGTCACACAACAGATAAGTGGTGGAGCGAGGATTAGAACCCAGGCCCTTCTGATTCCCAGGCCCGTGTTCTATCCACTAGGCCATGCTGCTTCCTCTTTCCCTCCCTCTTTCCCTCTCTCTTCTCTCTCCCTCCCTCCTTTTCTCTCTCCCTTATAGAATCATTTACACCCATCCTCAATAACCAGGTATATATGTGGACTCATTTTATTTATTTGGACCACTTGAGTTGTAAAGATTTTTATATCTGTTTCTCTCAGTAGAACAGAAGCTCCTTGTGGGTAGGGAATGTGTCACTTCTTTATTCTGAACTTCTCAAGTGCCTAGTTCACTGCACTGCACCAAGTAAGTGCTCAATAAATACTTCTACTCATACTACTACTCAGTCAGTGAGTCAGTCGATTGTTTTCACTGAGGGCCTGCTTGGGCAGAGCTGCGCACATAGTAAGCACTTAACAGACATTTCATTTTTCATTTTCTATGGGTCCTTGACACGATACACCAAAAGCACAAAAGCATAGGAAGAAGCAGAAAAGCCCTCATTGATAAGGCCAATAACCCAACTGGTCAAGAATTCCAATTGAGAAGCATAATGGCCTATTGGAGAGAACACAGGTCTGGGAGTCAGAAGACGAGGATTCTAAAATCGGCTTCTCCATTTGCCTGCTGTGTTACCTTGGACAAGTCACTGCATTTCTCTGTACTTCATTTTCCTCATCTGAAAAATGGGGATCAAATATCTGTTCTCCCTCACCCTTAGACTGTGAGCCCCAGGTGGTATGAGGACAGTGTCTGGTGCCTGATCTGATTATTTTATATCTACCTCAGAGCTTGGTAGAGTTGTGCACCTAATAAGCACTTAACAGATAGTATTATTATTAATTGTCTGTAGGTCCTGGACATGATACACCAAAAAGCACAAAAACATGAGAAGAACAGGAAAAGCCCTCTAGATAATCTGGTACTAACAGGAACCAAATAAATATCTTCTTCCATGTCTCAAAAATGAGCAAAAGAGTCACTCATTCCAATTTAGATGCCCATGAGTAGGGACTGAAGTTCAAAGGTATTATCAGGTTAAAATAGCAGTAGTAGGAGTAGTAATAACATTCACTGAATGCTCATTTTTTTTGTTAAGCACTTACTATGTGCTAGGCACTGTATTAAGCTAATCAGTGTGGGCACAGTCCATGTCCCACAAGAAGCTCACAGTCTTAATCCCCATTTTACAGATGAGGTAATTGAGGCACAGAGAAGTGAATAATAATAATAATAATGATAATGGTATTTGTTAAGCACTTACTACGTGCCAAGCATGGTACTAAGTGTTGGGGTAGATACAAAGTAATCAGGTTGTCCCACTTGGGGCTCACACTTTTAATCCTCATTTTGCAGATGAAGTAACTGAGGCACAGAGAAGTTAAGTGACTTGTCCAAGGTCATAAGGGGCAGAACCACTTTGAACCACTGTATTAAGCACTTGGAAAGTGCCAAACCGAGACATGATATGTTCCCTGCCTATGAAGAGCTTATACTGTAACGGGAAAACATACAGAAAAATCTCTATAACTAGAGTAGTCAAGGTAAATAATTGAATAAATGTATACGTCAAAGTGCGGAGGACAGGTATCAATAAGGCTAGCTAAAGAAAGCATTTAATTCAGTGGGATTCAATACAGACTAATTTAGGCCATACAATCTCTCTCTATAGGGATATATATACACACATACACACGTAATATGTATATACGTGTGTATGTAACTAAACATATCCCCTCCCTTCAGGCTCGTATCTCTTTCTGCTTCCAGGACATCTCCACCTGGATGTCTGCCCGCCACCTAAAACTCAACATGTCCAAAACTGAGCTCCTTATCTTCCCTCCCAAGCCTTGTCCTCTTCCTGACTTCTCTGTCACTGTGGATGGTATGACCATCCTTCCTGTCTCTCAAGCCCACAACCTTGGTGTCATCCTTGACTCAGCTCTCTCATTCACCCCACACATCCAGTCCGTCACCAAGGCCTGCCGGTCTCACCTTTATAATATCACCAAGATCCGTCCTTTCCTCTCCACCCAAACGACTATCTTACTGGTACAGGCTCTCATAATATCCCAGCTGGATTATTGTGTCAGCCTTCTCTCTGATCTCCCTTCCTCCTGTCTCTCCCCGCTCCAGTCTATTCTTTATTCTGCTGCCCAGATCATCTTCCTGCAGAAACGGTCTGGGCATGTCATTCCCTTCCTTAAAAACCTCCAGTGGTTGCCTATCAACCTCCGCATGAAACAAAAACTTCTCACTCTAGGCTTCAAGGCTCTCCATCACCTTACCCCCTCCTACCTCTCCTCTTCTCTCTTCTACTTTCTACTCTTCTTTCTTTCTACTGCCCACCCTGCACGTTCCACTCCTCTGCCGCCCACCTCCTCACCGTCCCCCGTTCTCACCTATCCCGCCGTCAACCCCTGGCCCACGTCCTCCCGCTGTCCTGGAATGCCCTCCCTCCTCACTTCCGCCAAACTCTCTTCCCCCTTCAAAGCTCTACTGAGCGCTCACCTCCTCCAAGAGGCCTTCCTAGACTGAGCTTCCCCTTTTCCCTCTGCTTCCTCTGCTGCCTCTCTGTCCCCCCTTCACCTCCCCTCAGCTAAGCCCCCTTTCCCCCCTTTCCCTCTGCTCCTCCCCCTCTCCCTTCCCCTCCCCTCAGCACTGTGCTCATTTGTTCATTTGTATATATTTTTATTACCCTATTTATTTTGTTAATGAGGTGTACATCCCTTGATTCTATTTATTGCTATTGTTTTTGTCTGTCTCCCCCGTTTAGACTGTAAGCCCATCAATGGGCAGGGATTATATCTATCTGTTGCCGAATTGTACATTCCAAGCGCTTAGTACAGTGCTCTGCACAAAGTAAGCGCTCAATAAATACTATTGAATGAATGAATATGCATAGATATGCACATCTCCAGCGCTGATCTCTCTCCCTCTCTCCTGTCTCACATTTCCTCTTGCCTTCAGGACATCTCTACATGGATGTTCTCCTGTCACCTCAAGCTTAACATGTCCCAAACTGAACTCCTTATTTTCCCATCCAAGTTATGCCCTCCCCCTGCCTTTCCCATCACTGTAGACGGCACCACCGTCCTATCGTGATCTTGGTGTTATCCTTGACTTCTCTCGCTCATTCAACCCATATATTCAATCCATCACTAAATCCTCAAACAATTAAAGCAGTCACTCACCTTGCCCCTTCCTACCTCACCTTGCTCCTCTCCTACTAAAACCCAGCCTGTACACTTCACTCCTCTAATGCTAACCTTCTCATTGTGCCTCTATCTCGTCTGTCTCGCCTCTCATCCCTCTCCCGCATCCTGCCTCTGGCCTGGAACGCTCTCGTTCCTCAAATCCGACAGACAATGACTCTCCCAGAAATCAATAAGGCACATCTCCAGGAGACCTTTCCTAAGCCCCCACCTTTCCTCTTCCCCCACTCCCTTCTGTGTCACCCTGACTTGCTCCCATTGTTCTTCCCCCTTCCCAGCCCCACAGCATTTATGTACATATCTGTAATGTATTTATTTATATAAATGTCTGTCTCCCCACCTCTAGACTGTAAGCTTGCTGTGGGCAGGGAATGTGTCTGTTTATTGTTGCATTGTACTGTCCCAAGCACCCTCTCAGGGTCACACCTGGAAAGTTTCTAGTACTCTACCATTCTTGACTACGGGAGGAAGAGTCAAGCAGAGGCATATCCATTCCATTCCTAGCTTGGGCAGTGGCTAGTGAGTGGAAGGCAATCTGATACAAGTCAAAACTCACCCGTGCTGGGCAACAGCAGCATGGGAGAGAGCCGAGGGCGGAGACTCAGGTTTATTGCGCGGAGGGAGGCAATGGTAAACCACTTCTGGATTTTTACCATGCTCTTTCTGCTAGACCATGCTGCTCCTAGTGGGGCAGAATAGAGAAGCAGCATGGCCTAGTGGATAGAGGACGGGCCCAGGAATAGAAAGGACCTGGGTTCTAGTCCGGCTCAGCCACGGGTCTGCTGTGTGACCTTGAGCAAGTCGCTTCACTTCTCTGTGCCTCAGTTATCTCATCTGTAAAATGGAAATTAAGACTGTGAGCCCCAAGTGGGACATGGACTGTGTCCAACCTGATCACCTTGTATCTACCCCAGCACTTAGAAGAGTGCCTGGCACATAGTAAGCACTTAACATATACCATAAAAAAATAAATAAAATAAACGAACCTGCCCCATCCTATTCCTGCCCAACCCTCCCCTCCCCCTGCCACTTCCCAGGTTCCATATGATCATTCATCCTTCTGGTCTCTGTTCAAGCCATCAGCACTAACAAGAAATCTTTACATATACATAGGAAGACCACTGAGTGGCTGAATGTTGTTCTGAGTAGCAAAACAACATTTTCCTTGGCATTTTGTGATTAACCAAAACAATTGACTGTTTTATATCAAAAGGGCAAGAAGAGATCATATTTCAGCTACTAAACGGTAGAAATAGAGCCCTAAATTCCTCTTGTCTGATTAAACACTGCCCATCTGGGGATTTATGTTTGTTTTGGTACAAAATAAACAGTTGCAACAAATTTCTAAGCCAATAAGACTCAGACAGATAACAATTCCCTATTAAAACCAGCTTTATTTAGAAATATATTGCAAAACACAAGTCACACTAGCCAAAACACTTTTCAAATCTTCAGCAAATTAAATGACCTGAGGGGTAGCTGTCCACTTAATCCACCTAGGTCCGATTTTCATCCTAAGAACCCCATCTTTGGGCATGTCAAGCGTTAAGTGCTTAGTACAGTTCTCTACACAGAGTAAGCATTCAATAAATAGAATTGATTGATTGATTGCACCCTCTAGAATGGAACACAAAGGTTTTTTGTGGTATTTGTTAATCACTTACTATGTGCCTGGCAGTGTACTAAGCGCTGGGATAGATAGAAGATAATCAGGTTGGACATAGTCCCTGTCCCACATAGATGTCACAGTCTTAATCCCCATCTTACAGATGAGGTAACTGAGGCAAAGAGAAGTTAAGTGACTTACCCAGGGTCACACAGCAGACAGGTGGCAGAGCCGGTATTAGAACCCAGACTTGTGCTCTTTCCACCAGACCCCACTGCTACTCAGGATCAATAGAGGCCTGTCCATTGTCTGAACCAGGGAATTTCCATTGATGTTCAGCCTACCCTGATCAATCCGTCGAGGATATCTACTGAGCACTTTCCACTACCTTCCCTGTCTCGCAAACCCTTAACCTTGGCATACCCTCAACACATCTCCCACATTCCACCCACGTATTCACTCTGCTACCAAATTTTGTCAGTTCTATCTTCACAGCATCACTAAAATCTGCCCTTTCCTCTCCATCCAAATTGCTACTATGATCCAAGCACTCATCATATCCCCTTTGGACTACTGGATCAGCCTCCACATTCACCTTCCTGTCTCCTGTTTCTCCCAAGTCCAGCCCATACTTCATTTTATTGCCTGGGTCATTTTTCTAAAAAAATCATTCTATGCACATCTCCCCACTCCTCAAGAACCTTAAGTTGCTTTCCATCCACTTATGCATCCAACAAAAACTCCTTACTATCGGCTTTAAAGCACTCAATCAGCTTGCCCCCTCCTATCTTACCCAGCTGATTTCCTACTACAAGCCAGCACTCACACTCTGCTCCGTTAATTTCAACTTACTCACTGTACCTCATTCTCCTCTATCTTGCCGATAACCCCTTGCCCACCACCTCCCTCTGGCCAGAAACCTCCTCCCCCATCATACATAACAGACCACCACTCTCCCCACCTTCAAAGCCCTACTAAAATCATATCTCCTCTGAGAGGCCTTCCCTGACTAAGCCTTCATTTCCCCTATTCCCTCTCCCTTCTGCATCCCACCCTCAGCCTCAAAGTATGTATGTTCATACCTATAATTTATTTATTTTAATGTCTCTCTCCCCCTTTAGACTGTAAGCTCCTGGTGGGCAGGGAATGTGTCTTCAAACTCTGTTGCATTGTACTCTCCCAAAAGCATAGTACAGTGCTCTGCACATAGTAAGTGCCCAATAAAAGTATATATATGTATATCATTAATGTTTCTATCATAAAGAAATCTTCATTCAATCACCCTAGGATCATTCAACCTCTCTCACTGAAAATGCACTTTGAATGGTGTTTCGGGGGCAGCACTCAAAAAGACAAATCTGTCCGGTTTCTCTGGAATTGAGTGAGGCGCCCACCTGTCTCTGAGTCTTCTCCAAAGTGAACCCCAAGTCTCAGTGTCCCAGCTGAAATCTCACCTAGAACTTAATAACATCCCTGAGGTTTTTCTGATTTTCATTCCTTAAATAATCTTGCTTCCCTAATGGCACCTGGAAATAACACCAAATTATTCGTAGTCATAATTAATGTATAAAGTTCTCTTGCTCATCAAGAAGATTTAATGACAGGAGTTCCTGTATATCTAGTCCTGTGGAGTAGAAAGCAAAGTCCAAGTTCATTTCTCTACCTTGTCTCTAACGATGACGAATTAGGCTTTCAAAGACTGACCAGTTTTCCAATGAGTTAGAACAATAGCAGATGTCATTTTCCAATGGTTAATGGTCTTTTTGAAAACCCAAGTGGAGCAAAGGAAAACATTCTACTTTTGCTGGTTGGACAGGCAAACTAAGAAAGGTCTGTTAGGCTCCTGTCTGCAATTTTCTGCCCTGATTAATTACAAAGAGGGTTAATGTGTTTTGCTAGTTAAAAACATTCACTATTTAAGGCCTGTCACTATGTCAGAGCTAAGACGTTGTATATCAAAGTTAGGTCAGGAAACTACAGACTACAAAATGAAAAGTTTTTAGGTACAAAAGAATCAATGTTCGACCTTCACAACATCGCTAAAATCTGCCCTTTCCTCTCCGTCCAAACTACCACATTAATCCAATCACTTATCCTAACCCGCCTTGATTACTGGATCAGCTTCCTTGCTGACCTCCCAGCCTCCAGTCTCTCCCCACTCCAGTCCATACTTCACTCTGCTGCCCAGATCATTTTTCTACAGAAACGTTCAGGCCACATTTCCCCACTCCTCAAGAACCTCCAGTCATTGCCCATCCACCTCCAGCATCCAACAGAAGCTCCTCACCATTGGCTTAAAAGCAGTCAACACCTTGCCCCCTCCTGCCTCACCTTGCTACTCTACTACAACCCAGCTCACACTCTTGGCTCCTCTAATGCTAACCTTCTCACTGTATGCCTTCTCACTGTATCTCGATCTCCTCTATCTCACCACCGACCTCTCATTCACGTCCTGCCCCTGGCCTGGAATGCCCTCCCTCCTTAAATCCTACAGGCAATGACTTTCCCCCAATTCAAAACCTTACTGAAAGCACATCTCCTCCAAAAGGCCTTCTCTAATCCCTCTTTTCCTTTTCTTCAACTCCCTTCTGAATCACCCTGACGTGCTCCCCTAATTCATCCTCCCTCCTAGCACTTAAGTACATATCTGAAACATTTATTTATATTAATGTCTGTCTCCCCCTCTAGACTGTGAGCTCTTTGTGAGCGGAATGTGTCTGCTATATTATTCTACTGTACTCTCCCAAGTAATAAGAATAATAATGTTGGTATTTGTTAAGCACTTACTATGTGCAGAGCACTGTTGTAAGCGCTGGGAGAGATACAGGGTAATCAGGTTGTCCCACATGAGGCTCACAGTCTTCATCCCCATTTTACAGATGAGGGAACTGAGGCCCAGAGAAGTGAAGTGACTTGCCCACAGTCACACAGCTGCCAAGTGGCAGAGCCGGGATTCGAACCCATAACCTCTGGGTCCCAAGCCCGGGCTCTTTCCACTGAGCCAAGTACTTAGTCCAGTGCTCTGCACACAGGATGTGCTCAATAAATATGATTGACTGACTGACTGACAGACTGTGATGCTCCCCGCCGGCCTCCCCGCCCCACCACCATCCTACTGATTGAGTAAAACTTGCAAATTCATTCTTAAGCTTCTCTGTCATGTGTTTTCCCTTCCACTGCTCCTTGCAAATAAATTCACAAATCAGTCCCAATTAGCATACTCATTGATTCCATCCATAGAAATGAATCCACAGCATCAAGCTGCTATTCAGTGGCTACTTTGCTGGTGATGATCCAGTGGAGATAACGTACTTTTTGTTTCTGACTGACAAGCAAGCAATGGGAGCTGGTTAAAATGTATGTGTGTGAGGGTGTGGGTGTGTTTATATATGTATGTCCCAGAAGCTGTATGTGACCTGATCTTCCTGTCTCTACCCCAGTGCTTAGAATGGTGCTTGACACCTAATAAGCACTTAGCAAATACCATAATAATAATAATATTAATAATAGTAGACACCCTCACTTCCCATTTAAGTCCTTCTTAAGCACACAGGAAAATTGACCACTCAGACTTCTGAAATTTTCTCCAGTTGTGGAATTAAATTATGAGCTCCTGAGTTCACTGATACCCTGACTAAAATGATGGATTTGGAAATTGTACTCCCTAGAACCCTTTTAGAGAGACAGGAAGGTCAAGCAGAAAGGGCAGGGGACTGGAATCGATCCATCAATCAGTGGTATTTATTGAGCTGTTCTATACACAGTAAGCGCTCGATAAATAATAATAATTTTGGTATTCCTTAAGTGCTTACTAATTGCAAAGCACTGTTCTAAGCACTGGAGAGGATACAAGGTGATCAGGTTATCCCACGTGGGGCTCACAGTCTTAATCCCCATTTTACAGATGAGGTAATTGAGGCATAGAGAAGTTAAGTGACTTGCCCAAAGTCACACAGCTACCCCTGATTGGTTGACTGATTAATTCACTCTGGGCAGATCACACTACTAAACACATGGGGGAGTACATGAGTGGGAGAGTAAGTAGACGTGATTCCCGCCCTCAAGGAGCTTGCAGTCTGGCTGAGGAGAAAGACGCTAAAATAAATGACAGAGATTAAAGATATGAACCTAAGTGCTATAGAAGTTCCGGAGTAGGAGACGAGTACTCAAATGTTTAGGAGATGCAGAAGTGCTTACGCTGGCAGGAGGGAGGGAAGCAGAATGGGGAGAGAAAAGATGACAGGCTCTGGTGAGGCAGAAAGCAGGTTTCTGGCAGATGTGAAGGAGGAGTCAGAGAATCTGGGTTCTAGTCCCAGTTCTGCTACTCACTTGCGGGGGCACCTCGGGAAAGTCACTTGGCATCTCTGGACCAGTGTTTCTTCATTTTGTAAAATGGCAATAATAGTGCCTTCCACCCTCTAACTCACAGGTAAGTTGTGAGGGCAAAATGTACTCAGTTAGGGCATGTGACAGTGCTTGGGAAAGATTTAAAATACTCTATATATTCAAGGTGCTATTATTTTAGGGAAATGGTTTCTTGCAGCTGCATCCTAAAACTCCAGTTATGTCTCCTCCATCTTGGGAGCAGTATCTTAAAAAGAAAAGAGCTACACTCATATTTATTTACACCTGCAATGGTTTGCCTTCTCAAGAAATGTGTTCATGGGATCTACAATCTGTGTTGTCTAAGTGAAATGTTACTAAACAAATTTTGCTTTGATGATTTTCCATAATTCTATCACTATAGGCCTTTGATCATGTTTGGATGGATTTGCAGAAGGAAGTGGGAGAAAAGGAAATGAGGGCTTAGTCAGGGAAGGCCTCTTGGAGGAGATGTGCCTTCAAAAAGGTACTCAAGGTGGAGAGAGTAATTGCTGTCGGATACGAAGAGGGAGAGCGTTCCAGATCAGAGGCAGGACATGGCGAGATGTTGGTGGCCATATAGACAAGGTTTCCTCTAGAAGGCCTCCCCTAATCTCTAATCTGCCTCCCCTGATTAGACTGTAAGCCCATCATTGGGCAGGGATTGTCTCTGTTGCCGAATTGTACATTCCAAGTGCTTAGTACAGTGCTCTGCACATAGTAAGTGCTCAATAAATACTATTGAATGAACGAATGAATGAATTTTCACTCAGGGTATATTTATTTCTATCAGTTCAGTTGGATAATGGATTTCTCAAGTAAAACAAATTCTATCTGTCCTCACAGTGATTTTTTCCATGGTTTGCAAAATCAATCCAATTTATGGAGCACTTACAATGTGCAGAGTACTGTACTAAGTGCTTGGGAAGGTAATAATAACTGTGGTATTTGTTGTGTTTATTATGTGCCAAGCATCGTACTAAGCATTGGGGAAAATACAAGATAATCACACTGTGAAACAGTTCTTGTCCCACGCCGGGCTCACAGTCTGAGGGAGAAGGATGGGTATTTCATGTTCATTTTTCTGAAGAAACTGAGACAAAGAAAAGTTAATAATAATGTTGGTATTTATTAAGCGCTTACTATGTGCAGAGCGCTGTTCTAAGCGCTGGGGTAGATACAGGGTGATCAGGTTGTCCCACGGGGGGCTCACAGTTTTAATCCCCATTTTAAAGATGAGGTAACTGAGGCACAGAGAAGTTAAGTGACTTGTCCACAGTCACACCTGACAAGTGGCAGATCCAGGATTCGAACCCATGATCTCTGACTCCCAAGCCCGTGCTCTTTCCACTGAGCCACGCTGCTTCTCCAAGTGACTTGCCCAAGGTCACACAGGAGGCAAGTGGCAGATCTGGCATTAGAACCCAAGTCCCTGACTCCAGTGTTCTTTCCACTAGGCCATGCTGCTTACAGTGGCATAAAGATGCAGGGCTGGAAATTTAGACCTCTGAAGTAGTGGAAAGAGCACAGGCCTGGAGTCATAAGACCTGGGTTCTAATTCTGGCCCCACCACATACCTGTTGTGTGACATTGGACAAGTTTCTTAACTCCTCAGGCCTCAGTTCCCTCAACTGCAAAATGGGGATTCAAACCATGTTCTCCTTCCCACTTGGACTTTAAGCCCCGTGAAGGACCTGATTATCTTATATCTACCCCAGTGTTTAGTTCAGTGCTTGGCACATAGTAAGTGCTTAACAAATACCACAATTATTATTACAATTATTATTAATTGTCTAGAGGACTGTGTCTCTGAAGACATGTTGGAGCTAGGGAGGGGGGCCCAGACAGGTAGGGAGAGACCGGCAATATGATCCCCATTTTGTAGGTGAGGAAACTGAGGCTCATACAGGCCCTGAATTAATATTATTCACAACAAACATCTATCCTGTCTGCTTAATTAAATATTTGGGAGTGAGTACCTCAGTGAGCTTTCTGCTTATCTCCTTTTCACTCTGGGTGCAACTCTTCAATCAAAAGAGTATCTATTGAGCAATTACTGTGTGCAGAGGATTGTATTAATTGCTTAGGAGAGTACAATAAAGTGAGTATTTTTAGTAATAGTAATAGTATGTATTAAGTGCTCACTGTGTGCAAAGCACTGTACTAAACACTGGGAACAAGTACCCAAGTGAAAATTAGACAATATCCCTGGCCTTTAAGGGGCTCACAATCTGAGACTAAGGGGGAAAAGGGACTGGCAACCGATACAGGAGGAGAAACTAAAATGATAAAAGCACAAAATGAAAATAAAAGATGAGGACAGGTATAAATACAGAATAAAATAAAATAAAAGCTGTAATGTATAGACAATCCATTCATTCATCCAGTTATATTTATTGAGTGTATTTATTGTGCAAAGCACAGTACTTAGCATTTGGGAGAACAAAAAACAGCACCTAGTATTCCCAGGCAGTCTCCTATCCACGTACTAACTAGGTCTGATCCTGCTTAGCTTCCGAGATCAGATGAGATTGGGTTTATTCAGCATGGTGTCCCTGACTTCAAGCAGTTTGAGATCTGAGGGGGAGGAGTGATGAGAAAATAATTTACAGGAAGGGAGAAACTGAGTCCAAAGATCTGTACTTAAGTGCAATGGGGTGAGAAATAATCATAATAATAATTATGGTATTTGTTAAGTGCTTACTATGTGCCAGGCACTGTACTAAGGGTGGATATAAGCAAATCGGGTAGGACACAGTCCCTGTCCCTCGTGGGGCTCACAGTCTCAATCTACATTTTACAGATGAGGAGACTGAGGCCCAGAGAAGTAAAGTGACTTGCCCAAGGTCACACATCTGACAAGCGGCACAGCTGGAATTAGAACCTATGACCTTCTGGCTCCCAGGTCCGTGCTCTATCCACTAGGACATGCTGTTTGTCTGAGTACTCTACTGTTTGGGTGATGTAGGAGTGCAGAGTGTTACTGGGGGAGGGGCAGAAGGCAGGGAGCTAAGAGATTAATTACAAGTCCCACTGCTCCACTAGCTGGCTTCCAGCTTTGGTTAAATTTGAGGAATCATTAAGTATAAGCTTTAGGTTCCCATGTAGACAGCTCTCCACGTTTCTTCTCTCTTCAAATTTTCTTCCCTGCCATTCATTTATTTTAGTGTCTGTCACTCCCGTTATACTTTAAGATCCTTGAAAGCAAGGATCCCACTGACTTTATTGTACCCTCTCAAGTACTTAGTACTGAGCTCTTCCAACAGGAGGAGCTCAAGAAATACCTCTGGTTGATTGACTGATGTCATTGATGATGATTTTAATGGTGGCGATGATGATGATAGTAGTGGTTCATTTCTTTGGATCCCAAATGTCCCAGTTTAAAATTTGACCTTCCATGATTAAAGTCTCTATATTCCTGGTTATGCCATCCCCCAACCCAGCTCAGCACTGATGGATAAAAATAGTGAAGTGACTTGCCTAAGGTCACACAGCAGACAAGTGGCAGAGCCAGGATTAGAACCCAAGTCCTCTGACTCCTGGGCCCCATGCTCTATCCACTGGGTCATTCTGCCAAACATTTCATAGGTGAAAGAGAAAGAGTGCTGATACAAATGCTAAAAACAAAAGTAAGTAGTTTAGCGAAAAGAACAAAAAACTGACATTCACCTGAGTGCCAAGAGGTCAGAGAGGAGCAGTATGGCCTATAGTTCAGAGAACATGGGCTTGGGAGTCCAAGGACCTGGGTTCTAATCCCGGCTCTGCTGTGTGACTTTGGGCAAGTCACTTCACTTCTTTTTGCCTCCGTTACCTCATCTGCAAAATGGGGATTAAGACTGTGAGCTCCATGAGGGACATGGACTGTGTCCTACTTGATTAGTTTGCATCTTTATTCATGTTAATGTTTGTCCCCCTTCTGGACTGTAAGCTTGTTATGGGCAAGGAATGTGTCTGCTTATTCTGTTGTATTTTCCTCTCCCAAGTACTTAGTACAGTGTTCTGCACATAATAAGCTCTCAGTAAATATGATTGATTGATTGATCTACCCCAACACTTAGTACAGTGCCTGGCACACAATAAGTGCTTAACAGATAGCATTAAAAAAATTGAAACAGAGTATAAGGAGATGTACAGTGGATCCTTCACTAGTGAAAGTTTTTCAACATCATCGTCATCGTCGTCATCACAGCAATTATTCAGCACTTACTCTGTGCCCAGCACTCTGTTAGGATACAAGCAAACCAGATAAGAATTAAGCAATGATCAGAGACAGTTACAGTAACCTTTATACAAGTGGGTCTAAGTATATAACAGAGCAACACCATACACTCAAAGTGTTTGTGCTGTTTGGTGCATGTCTTAAAAGGGCAGGGTTTTGTCTCTTTGCTTGCTTAGAGGAATGGACAAATGATAAATAGGAAATCTGTGGGGCCAAGTTCAAGTGAATGTTCCTTCAAGCTTTCTTCAAGCACTTAATTTCTAAGTCACTTGGAACAACTCCAAAGAATTTGGGACCTTTTTCTGAAAAAGAACATGCATGCTTGCAATTCATTGTGGAATTCTCCTGGAGGCCTTTCATTTTTCACCATCTGTCACCTCTCCAGCCACAGGTCCCTTCCTTCCATATGCCTCCCCAAAACAGGGGACCTTGGGCCAATGGGGAAATGAACAGGGATTGGGGTCCAGAACTGGAAAATAGAAGAAAGGCAGGCTGGAAGTCAATCAGCTTCACAAGAGATGTGTTGGTTTAGATGGATGATCCACTCCAAAAGAAAAGCCAATCTTTCCAACTGCCCCATTTTATCCACAGAGATGTAGCATTAACTAAATAGAACAACATAGGTCTCTGGGTTGATTGTAGACCATTAAAATTGACTCTATCTACAGGTCACCAAACAAGGCTGGCTTGCGCTTTTTCTCTCTCTCCCTCTCTCTCATTTTCTGAAACAACATAGCCTAGTGGAAAGAGGATGGGCCTGGGAGTCAGAGGCTCTGATTTGTCATCTCGGCTCCTGCACTTATCTGCTGAGTGACCTTAGGCAAATCACTTAACTTCTCTGGGCCTCAGTTTCCTCATTTGTAAAAATGGGGATGATTCCTGTTTTCCCTACCGCTTTGATAGTAAGCCCCATGTGGGACAAGGACTGTGACTGACTTGATTATCTTGTATCTACCCTAGTGCTTATTACAGTGCTTGGCACATGGTAAGTGCTTTAATTGATATCATTATAGCGAGGCTGCATGATTCAAGCTCATGTCCATCCTCCTGTCTTGCCTCTAAATGATGGGAAAGAACAAGAAAAAAAATCTGTAATCAAGGTTATCCCTTCTCTGCTGAAGCCATGAGAAAGCAGGGAAGACCGCCCAAGATCATTTCCTGCAATTCAGTTTTTCAGAGATCCAAAGTGAAATCACTTACTTTCTCGTTTCATTTTTCACCCCATGATGATTTTTGTACACTTTTACTTTTTCACCCAGTAATTAAACAAAGGTAAAATGCTGAACTGTTGCATCTATATTTTCCAAAAAGTGCATGGAGAGGTCAGATGGAAGGAGACTGATGTGCTATTGAGATCTTAAACATGCTGGTTTGTTTTTGTAACCAGTGTATAGGCTGAGCCATTCCATTCCAAAGCTATCTGTATTAATGTTGTTAACAGTCTTTTCCACCCTATTTCAATACTTAAACATAAAAGAATTTCGTACCAGAGTTGGGGGTTTTGTGACTTTCAGCCAAGGTTATTTATCACAATCGAAATCAATTCGGGAGTACAAATAGCCCATACCAGAGTATCAAAATAAATTCCTTTCAGATCGCAGTGACTATGTAGAATCCTCACACTGAACAGTTTTAGCTCTGAGGTAGGCCTACCTTTTTGGAGGGCCAAAGAATTTACATTTGACTGAGTTTAAAAGGGAAAAAAAATAAATGTAGCCATCAAAATATGAGAAGACATTTTTTTAAAAAGCATCACCAGCCATGAATTCCACCGGTAACACCAAGCCTCAGTGCTGCCATACGGTTCTGCTACCTAGGCAGTGCACTAGTCAGTCAGTCAGTTAATCGTATTTATTGAGTACTTACTGTGTGCAGTGCATTATACTAAGCGCTTGGGAGAGTACAATGTAACAATAAATAGACACTTTCCCTGTCCACAGTGAGCTTACAGTCTAGCAGGGGAGACAGACGTTAATATAAATAAATAAATTACAGATATGTACAGAAGTAGTTTAGGGCTGGAATGGGGTATGAATAAAGAGAGCAAATCAGGGTGACACGGAAGGTAGTTGGAGAAAATGAAAGGAGGGCTAAGTCAGGGAAGGCCTCTTGGAGGAGATGTGCCTTCAATAAGGCTTTGAAGGTGGAAAGAGTAATTGTTGGCTATGAGAAGTCTGTAATGATGCTTATGCAGGTAAAGAAGCAGAAGAGAAAATCAGGGGGTCAATATGGATTTGGGCAAGGTGATAGAGTGTGGTTAAGAGTTGCTTACCAACTTGAGAGTCTATAAAGCCAATGTACTGTCCAATCTGTTATAATGCTGTGAGATTTGTACCTAGTACAGAACAAAAATCCAGTTTCTTAAGAAGTTTCATCAGTGTCTGTCTACACACCCTACTTAATTGGCATGGCGAAATTTTATCCAGGCGAATATGGTTAAACTGCTGACATATTCTATTCAAAATGAAGGATGAATGCTTACAAACATGGTCCCTTTTATTAAAAATTCACATAAACTATGCTATCCTGGAATGGTTGAACCAAATCGACCCAGCCAGAATTGAGTAAATACATAAGGTCAAAGAGATAGAAGAACATTTTTCATTGCAAACGAAGAGTTCTCCAAATTTGGAAAAAAAAAACTTGTGTAAGACTCTGTTGTTAGAGGAAAATCGAAAAGAAGGATGTCTGCACTTTAATTTGAAGAATAAAAGCAGATTTTAGAAAAACCTCAATTCTCAAAGAAAACATAGCTCTTTGATAAAGCCAAGTTGAAAGTGGCCCACATCAGTTCCAGGGCAAGATGCTACATTTCAGACCAAAGAAATCAAACCGTGAAACAACATACAATTAAGTAAATAAAACTAAAGTGCCTCTATTTAGAAATTATCTTTTGTATATTTTTGTTCAAACAGGAGCACTTTTGCAAGCGAACATTCCTTTTGGGGAATAGAGTTTTGATGATTCCACAAACTTTGAATCCTCCGCTAGCCTGTTTGCTCTGCAAGGAAATAATTCCGTACTTTACAGATTATTTCACATTTTTGGAAGCAACAAGGTTTAGTGGAAAGAGAATGGATCAGGGAGTTGGGAGACCTGTGTTATAGTCACAGTTTACTTTCTCTGTGACCTAGGGCAAGTCACTTAACTTCTCTGGGCCTCGGCATCCTCATCTGTAAAATGGGGATAAAAGGTCTGCTCTCCTTCCCTCTTAGACGATGAACCCTGAGTGGGATAGGGACTATGTTCCATCTGCTTATACTGTATTCATCTCAGTGCTTAGGATAGTGCTAAATACCATGATTATTATCATTATTAGATTTTCATTTAGGCTGCCTCAAACATCTGTATCTGATGGTGTAGCTGCAGACCAGATGCTCTCCCTCATTTCGTGGGGCCCTGAGGTTTCACCTCTGTCTGCTACAAGGCCCTCCTCCCCTACCCCCGCCAAAATCTTCCACAGTTGGAATCAAGTGGAGAGCCCTGAGTGTTTAAGAGGCTGAAAACTCTCCCAGCATACACCTTGAAGGCTATGGAAGAGCGTCGTTACCCATGGGGAATGTGAATGGCAACAGGGCTTCGGACCAGTCTGTCAATCATATTTATTGAGCACTTACTGTGTGCAGAGCACTGTACTAAATGCTTGGGAGAGTACAATGTAATAATGATGGTATTTGTTAAGCGCTTACTATGTGCCCAGCACTGTTCTAAGCGCTGGGAAGGATACAAGGTGATCAGGTTGTCCCACGTGGGCCTCACAGTCTTAATCCCCATTTTACAGGTGAGGGAACTGAGGCAGAGAGAAGTTAAGTGACTTACCCAAAGTCACACACAGCCGACAAGTGGCGGAGCCAGGATTCGAACCCATGATCTCTGACTCCCAAGCCCGTGCTCTTTCCACTGAGCCATGCTGCTTCTCCAATATAACAATAATATTAACACATTCCCTGCCCACAACTAGCTTAAGGTCTAGAGGGGGAGACCAAAGCACAACCCGGCAGGCACGAATCTGTAGCCCAACGGAGATAGGAGGGGAAGAGCATGGGGTAATACCAAGGAGTCGATGCCATCAACACACCAGAACCCTGTCGATTGTTCAACACAGTCGGCTGATCTGAGAAATTCACCAAGATACTTGGGCTCCTCCACTACGGTGTGGTCAGTGGAATCAGTCAGCCAGTCACACTCAATTGTATTTATCGAGCACTTACTGTGTGCAGAGTACTGTACTAAGCAATTGGGAGAGGACAACATAACAATGAACAGACACATTCCCTGCCCACAAGTTTACAGCCTAGAGGGGGTGACATGCCTATTTACTTGTTTTGATGTCTCTCTCCTCACTTCTAGACTGTGAGTCCGTTGTGGGCAGAGATTGTCTCTATTTGTTGCTGAATTTACTTCCCAATTGTACTTCCCAAGTGCTTAGTACAGTACAGTGCAAGTGCTCAATAAATACGATTGAATGAATGAATGAAGTTGAAGGTGCCCTGCCTGGCCCTTTCCCCGTCACTGTCAACAGAGCGAAGCCAGGCTGTGTGATCCGGTCCAGTCCAGTCTGACCTATTCTAGCCCGCCGTTCATGGGGCTGCAGCAGGGATCTGGAAGCTGGAGTCAGAAAGCGCTTCTGAGACAGCAAGACTCTCTTCCATCACAAAAGGCCACCAGCATCACTGAAAGGACCTGAGACCATCCCCAAGAATTGATATAGTGAATAGAGCATGGGCCTGGGAGTCAGAAGGTCAAGGGTTCTAATCCCAGCTCAGTCACGTGACTGCTGTGTGACCTGTGGCAAGTCACTTCATTTCTCTGTGCCTCAGTTCCCTCACCTGTAAAATGGGGATTGAGAATGTGAGCCCCACGTAAGGTAGGGACTGTATCCAAACCGATTTGCTTGTATCCACTCCAGTGCTTACTACAGTGCCTGGTACATAGTAAGCACTTAGCAAATACCACAGTTATTATTATTACAATTATTCATTCATTCATTCAATAGTATTTATTGAGCACTTACTATGTGCAGAGCACTGTACTAAGCACTTGGAATGTACAATTTGGCAACAGATAGAGACGATCCCTGCCCAATAACAGGCTCACAGTCTAAATGGGGGAGACAGACAGCAAAGCAAAACAGAACAAAACAAAAACAAGACAACATCAACAAGATAAATAGAATCATGGAGCTATACACCTAATTAACAAAATAAATAGGATACTAAAACCTGCAAGGCAAAGGCTGCGGGGCCCAAACTGGAAAGAAAAGTGTTCGGGGCCAAAATGGCAAGGCAAAGGCTGTGGGGCCCAAACTGGAATGAAAAGGTTTTGGGGCCATTACTGTGTTCGTGAGGGCCACCCACAAGAAGACCTACCGAAGGTTAGTAAATCCCTTGGTAGTGCTGGCAGAGGGCACTAAGGGCTGTCAGGAAGAAGAAAAGCCAAGTTACATACTGGCCTACAACTAGGAACCGAAGATTTTTGTCATAACACAGGACCTGATGTTGTCATCCACTTTGGCTCAAAGCAAAAAGGGGAAAACAGAATCTGAATGGCTGGCATGGTCTGTCATTCAGCAGCATGAAAGACAGACCTTGGGCAGAGAATGTGTCTGTTTATTGTTTATTGTACTCTCCCAAGGTACAGTGTTCTGTACATGGTAAGCGCTTGATAAATACGACTGACTGAATGAATTTTACAAACGAGGAAACTGAGGCATGGAGAAGTGAAGTGACTTGCCACATCATATAGCAGGCAAATGGCAGACCTGGGATTAGAACCCTGACTTCTTCTGACTTTGCACACAGTAAGGGCTCAATAAATACGATTGAATGATTGAATGAATGACAGTTCCAAGCACAAGGGAGAAAGGCCAATAGGGCTACAACAAAGAAGAGATCATCTCATCACGATATCAAATATCGAAGGGGCAGGAAAACTCCCCCCAAACAATCGGTCCAGGAAGGTGATACTAGCAGCCCCGACCATGACACATGGTAAGGACCGCAGTTACTCTCAACCAGGGGATGCCCCGAAATATGCAGACAGACCTCAGGAACACCCTGGATCACCCGGATGGGCTTTAGAGGCGAGGAAGTCCACCTTTAGGGTGGGACAGGGAGAGGCAAGGCATGTTGGAGAGTATAAAAGGAGTCCAGGGGGTAATGGTCTCTGTGGGCCAGAGTCCCCACACCGGTGAAAAAGCCAGCTAGTAAACTGCATCGTCATGGACTCCTTGATGTGTCATCTGGTTCTGGATTGGTGATTTTACCCGGGCGATGGGCAGGTACTTTCCCTTTTTGGGAGTGGGGGGGTTCTCTTGTAGGAACCCCCACACATTACTGATGGGAGGCGGTTGTCAGCAACACGCTGCTCCTCAATGATTGTGGTATTTGTTAAGCACTTACTATGTGCCAAGCACTGATACAAGGTAAGTAGGTTGGTCACAGTCCTTGACCCACATAGGGCTAAAGGTCTTAGTAGGAAGGAAAGTTAGAGCTACATTCTTCAGTCGCTGGAGCAGAAAGGTTCTTTAGAAGACTTTTTAGAGCCTGTGAAATCAAGGGAATCAAATTCCTTCAGGTATGTTTCAGGGCTCTATTATTGTTGGATGTTGCTGGTGCCCAACAGAAAAAATCCTCACATGTGCACGAGGTCCAGAGTCAACACAGGCTATCGACTTTCTCAATGATTCCTGATTCCTGATTCCTCAGACTTAGTAATAAGGAAGGACACCACTATCATCACATTCAATTTGAGATTATTGCATCTGTCTCCTCCAATTCCTCATGCAGCCCAGGTCCGGGAGTCAGAAAACTTGGGTTCTAATCCTGACTCCTCCACTTGCCTGCTATGTCACCTTAGGTAAGCCTCTCTATGTCTCTGAATCTCAGTTTCCTCATATGTAAAAGTGGGGATAAGATACCTTGTTCTCCCTCTCTTTTAAGACTGTCAGTCCCATGTGGGGCTGGGACCGTGTCCTCCCAGATTATCTTACATCTACCTCAGTGGTTAGTACAGTGCTTAACACACCACAGTAATCTACCCGAGAGCTTAATATGGTGTTTGGCACAAATATTTTTTACTACCATTATTATGATTATTTCTACCAGAGCCTAAAATGGTGCTTGGTACCTAGAAAGAGCTTAACCAAAATTACAATTATTATTGTTGCTATTATTTATTATTGCTACTTCGGCAGATAGTTTGTTGCTGGGTGTCACCATGAGCACCTGAGGCTAATGGCTATGATGCTTGTGGCATTTTGCGTGAAGAGATAGGACCATGAAAAGATTCATCATTACTCCAGAAGTTTCCAACAGCACGGTGCAGTCTAGATACAAGGACTCCCATGGAATAGATGGTAAATCTGAGTTCCTAAAATTCAGTAATTAAATCAAACTTTCTTTGACCTGGACACATGCCTTCAAGACATCTCTGCTTGGAGTGACCTCCCATCACCTCAAACTTAACATGTCTAAAACAGAACTTCTTATCTTCCCACCCAATCCCTGTACTTCCCCTGACTTTCCCATCACTGTAGTCAGCTCCACCACCTTCCTGTCTCACAAGCCCATAACCTTGGCATTATCCTTGACTCCTCTCTCTCATTCTACCCACATATTCAATCCATCACTAAATCCTGATAGTTTGACCTTCACAAGATCGCTAAAATCTGCCCTTTCCTCTCCTTCCAAACTACTACCATGTAAATCCAATCACTTATACTATTCTATCCATGAGAAGCAGCATGGTGAAGTGGATAGAGCACAGGTTTGGGAGTCAGAAGGTTGTGTGTCTAATCCCGGCTCTGCCACTTTGCTGAGGGACCTTGGGGAAGTCACTTCACTTCTCTGTGCCTCAGTTACCTCATCTGTAAAATGGGGATGGAGACTGGGAGCCTCGTTTGGGAGAGGGACTGTGTTCAACCTGATTTGCTTGTATCCACCCCAGCACATAGTAGAGTGCCTGGCACACAGAAAGCACTTAACAAATACCACAATTATTATTATTAATTATCATTATCCTACCTTGCTTATTGTATCAGCCTCTTTGATGATCTCCCTGCCTCCTGTCTCTCCCCACTCCAGTCCATACTTCACTCTGCTGCCCGGATCATTTTTCTACAAAAATATTCAGCTGTGTGACTTTGGGCAAGTCACTTAACTTTTCTGTGCCTCAGTTACCTCATCTGTAAAATGGGGATTAAGACTGTGAGCCCCACGTGGGACAACCTGATTACCTTGTATCTACCCCGGCGCTTAGAATAGTGCTTGGCACACAGTAAACACTTAACAAATACCATCATCATTAGTATTATTATTATTATTCAGGCCATGTTTCCCACTCCTTAAGAAACTCCAGTGGTGCTCATCTACCTCCACATCAAACAGAAACTCCTCACCATCGGCTTTAAAGCATTTAATCACCTTGCCCCCTCACTTCGCTACTCTCCTACTGCAACCCAGCCCACACACTTCACTCCTCTAATGCTAACCCCTTCTCACTGTACCTCGATCTCGTCTATCTCATCTCTGATCTCGTGCCCATGTCCTGCCTCTAGCCTGGAATGCCCTCCCTCCTCATATCCGACAGACAATTACTCTCCCCACCTTCAAAGCCTTATTGAAGGCACATTTCCTCCCAAGAGGCTTTCCCTGACTAAGCTCTCCTTTACTCTGCTTCCACTCCCTTCTGCATCGCCCTGACTTGCTCCCTCTATTCACCACCCCCCAGCCCCGCAACACTTATGTACATATCTGTAATTTATTCATTTATATTAATGTCTGTCTCCTCCTCTAGACTGTAAGGTCGTTGTCAGCAGGGAATGTGTCTATTTATCATTATATTATACTCACCCAAGTGTTTAGTACAGTGCTCTGTACACAGTTGACTGACTGACTAATTTTCCCACCTTCCCAACAACACCAGTCATGTATTTATCTGTGTTTGTGTTTGCTTTCACTTCAGTACATTATTCATATCTGACCCCCTCACTCCTAACCATGGTCGGTATTCGTGGTATAGTAGTAGTACTACCCGCAGTAGAAGCAGTAGTATGAAGCAACCAATCGTATTTGTTGAGCACTTACTGTGTGCAGAGCACTGTACTAAGCACTTAAGGTGAAAAGAAGAGGAGGAAGACGAGCGCTCACTTGGTGCGGAATACTGTGCTAGGCATTTGGGAAATACAGCATAAAGAATTGACATGTTCCCTGTCTACAAGGAGCTTACCCTCCAATGGGGAGACAACTAGAATGGTCAAAATGAATAAATTGAGTAGACATATATACAGGAGTATATTAACTACAATCTCCCCCATTTGATTTTTAGCTCTTTGAGGACATCAGTTTAGTTCCTTTTTTTTTATGGCATTTGTTAAGCACCTACTATGTGCCAGGTACTTTACTAAGGACTGGGGTGATACAAGCTAATCAAGTTGGACACAGTCCATGTCCCACACAGGGCTCACAATCTTAATCCTCTTTTTGCAGATGAGGCTTTATTATTCTCGCAATTATTATCATTATTATTATTAACCATACTGGGCACTCTTACAGACTGTCCATTGTGCTACAGTTGTGTTTGTTGTGTGTAGCACCTGGTGTTGCCTGTGCTTTTTCCGTCTCACCTTGGGATCCTTCCTAGGCTTCCGCTCAAAGGGAATCACTCCTTTCTGGATCACAGCAGGTCGTGCAGGTCTATTTGCCATGACTGTCTCCCAGCATTCAGCCACAAGATGCTGTACAAACTGCACACCAAAGACTCTCAATGCCTACTGTTGATAGAGATAGCGATACTCATTCATTCATTCAATCGTATTTATTGAGTGCTTACTGTGTGCAGAGCACTGTACTAAGCACTTGGAAAGTACAATTCAGCAACAAATAGAGACAATCCCTATCCAACAACAGGCTCACAGTCTAGAAGGGCAGAGACAGACAACAAAACAAAACAAAATAAGTAGACAGACATCAATAGCCTCAATATAAATAAATAGAATTATAGATATATACACATCATTAATAAAATTAATAGAATAAAAAATATGTACATATATACACAAGTGCTATGGGGCAGGGGGTAGAGCAGAGGGAGGGAGTGGGGGCATTGGGGAGGGGAGGAAGAGCAGAGGAAAAGGGGGGTTCAGTCTGGGAAGGCCTCCTGAAGGAGGTGAGCTAGTTCGGCGGATGTGATACTCTCTCGGGGCCGGCTGGGAACATTCTGGTGCCCGAGGCAAAGGAAGGGATGCAAAAGGCAGTTAAATCAGAAGGGGAGAGGTGGAAGTCAGAGAGAGAAAAGAGGCATCTCGTTTGCCTATATGGTACAGCTGGCCCTGGACTCTCTCTAATTGACTGAGTTCTGCCCAGACTCTTATTGACGAGACCCACCTCCTTCCCGCAAGCATTTAGTGCAGTGCTCTGCACACAGTAAGTGCTCAATAAATACCGCTGATTGATTGATAGATTGAAAGTTTCTGGTTCCCAAAGGGTTCTGGAAAGGGTTAGGCCTGAAGTATTTTGGAAAATGAAGTTCTCCGAAACAAGGAGCTACTAGGGTAGGCTTGGGACTTCTTGAGTTTCCTTTAGTCCCAACCATGCCTCTCATGTAGGCCTGAATATTTACATAAGCCCTGTCAAAGGTGGCTAGTGGGAATACGTTTATTGAACACTCTTAGTAGTCCCAGGACCAAACGGTATGGCGTAGTGGAAAGAAAATGGGCTGGGAGTTAAGAGATCCAGGTTCTAATCCCAGCTCTGCCCTTGCTCTGCTGTGTGACCTTGGGCACATAACTGAACCTCTCTGGGCCTTGGTTCCCTCATCTATAAAATGGGGTTAAGATACCTGACCTCCCTCCCTCTTAGATCGGTTCTATTCTCCCACATGTATTGCCCCATGTGGGACCGGGACTGTATCCAATCCGATTTACTTGTATCCACTCCAGCACTTAGTACAGTGCCTGGCACCTAGTGAGCACTTAGCAAATACATTATTTCTGTGAGATGGACAGACCCGGCAGTTATCTAAAAAAATAGCCGGCCAATATGGGTGGTAGAAACCGTAGCGGCAATCAAGGCCACTACCTGCCAGGTAACGGCGTTTCAGCCCAGCATCAGCTCCGTGCCGCTCTCACTTGGCCGTGAATGGCCAATACGTACTGTTGGTTGATTGATTGATGATGTGCATATTGGTTTCAATCAGGGAAAGGGATCTACTGGTCTAGGGAAAGGGCATTGGTCTAAAAATCAAGAGATCTTTGCTCTGATCTCAGCTCTGCTAGTGATCTGCTGTGTGGTCTTTGGCAAATCATTCAACCTCTCTGGGACTCAGTTTCCTCATCTGAAAAATGGAAGTAATAATACCCACCTCTTTCTACTTCAAGGGATGTGGTAAAGATAAAATTAAATCACTGAGGTGAAAGTGCTTGAGCAAAATCAAAGTGCTCTCCAAATACAAGAGGAATCAAATATATTCACGGAAAAGCTTATCAAATAGAGCAAACTAAGGATCACAGAAAGGAGTATTATATTTCCTAACAAGACAGGACAATATATTGTCTTCAAATATAAAGTTTAAGTTCAAATTATCATCTAAGGATCCTTTGTCATCAGTGGAAGTCCCTGCCCACTCTTATTTGTTCAATTGTATTTATTGAGCTCTTGAGTGCAGAGCACTGTACTAAGTGCTTATAAGCATACTGGATTGGATAGTCAATTATTCTGATTTCACCCTGGCCGAGTTGTTCTACTCTTTTACTTTTGTAAAGTCCACAAATACCAAATAGACTTCAGGTTCCAGTGTTGGACAAAGAACTTCTAGGACTAGAAATTTGAAAGTAGAAAGAAAAAAACAGATTTAGATTATTATTATTATTATGAGTGGTATTTGTTAAGTGCTTTCTATGTATCGAGTGCTATATGAAGCGCCGGGGTAGATACCAATGAGGTCAGAAGTAGCCCCTGTCCCACATAAGGCTCACAGACTGATGGAGAGGGAGTCTTTAATTTGTGCAGTAATTTAAATAAAGATTCTCTGAAATGCTCCCTTGAATAAAAATAGAGTTTGGATTATATTTTCTATATCTCCTATAATTAGTAAGTATTCAGTATGCCTACCTCTTCCAATTAGATTACAATCTAATTGGAGGAGACAGACATAGAAGGAAGTAGTGTGGCCTAGTGGAAAGAGCTCCGACTGGAAGTCGGAGGACCTGGGTTCTAATTCTGGCTCTGCCATTTTTCAGCCGTATGACCTTGGGCAAATCACTTAACTTCTCTCTGCCTCAGTTCCCTCATCTGCAAAATGGGGATTCAATACATCTCCATAGATTCTTTCCCAACTAAGCCCTCATTTTCCCTACTCTCTCTCCCTTTGCCATGAGCCATGCACATGGATCTGTCCCCTTTAAGTGCTTGGTATTCCCCTCACCCTCAACCCCACAGCACTTATGTACATAGCCATAATTTGGTTTAATGTATGTCTCCCACTCTAGATTTAAGTTCCTTGTTGGCAGGGAATGTGTCTACCAACTCTGCTGTAGTGTACTCTCCCAAGAGCTTACTACAGTGCTCTGCACACAGGAAGTGCTCAGTAAATATGATTGATTGACTGATTGAAAAACTTTCCAACCACTGCCCTAAGCTGAGAAAGCTCATGAATGGGTTAAGCTTCTTGTGGCAAGATGCCCTCTGGAAAACTTTTCCTGGTCTCCACAGGGGCAAGTGTCTGCAGCTCCAAATGAAGTGGGAAACCAAAGAAAGTTTTGGATTTCAAACATCTTTCACTGAGGAATTAGTTCAGAAAGACACGCAACAATAAGCCATGAAATGAGTCCAGACACCCAAATTCAACGAGAGATTATCTCTGAAACACTGGCCTGATGCCAGACCATCACCAGGTGCCTAGCTTGGATTACTTTCAAGTGGCCTTAGGCCACCTACGGAGTTTGTGGGTAAGACTTTGCTTGGGAGACAGAGTAGGGTCTGGACAGTTCAACTGGGGGTATTTCTGTAGGGATCCCAGCTGACTGGCCCATGTCCAAATCATCATCTTCTCCCAGACAGGCAGGTTTTAAAGGAGATTGTCTTTGAAAAAGGAACCTTCCCTCCCCTGTTTCCTTTTTCTTCAGAGTTCCCCTCAGAAAGGTCTGGCTCAGAGAGGCATTGTTTACACATGATTACAGTATTTATATCATGTTATCCCAGGCCACTTAAGCTGAGTGCTTATAAAAAGAAACAAGAGAATCCAAAAATCCAAACACACTTGTATACCTCCCCCGTCCCCAAACCCCCAACACACACACACACACACACACACACACACACAGTGGAAAAGGTAAGGGCTTTGTTGAGGCTCTCAATAGCCCACTGAGACCTTGGTTTATGGTGGTTCACTGATGCAACTTGTATCCCGAGAGCAATTTTATGCTAACAAAAGTGAAATATTCAGGGGCTAGACATTATGACATGCAACTTACAGAAAATGTATGCATGTTATTTAAACAGTGGGATTAGCTTCAAGGTACAACACATTAGGATCTAAGTCAAGAAAGCTGGGGCATTTACACACAAGGCTAAGATGATGCAAAATGTGGATATTGTACTCATTGGTTGAACAATTTCTTTACACATTCTTCACATTATTCTATCTCTAAGCTTTAACCTACCTCACTGGTAAAGACCGGGCAGGGGAATTTTTGAATGGCTGCTTGCTTTTGATGGTATTTGTTAAGCACTTACTATGTGCCAGGCACTGTACTAAGTGCTGAGGTAGATACAAGTTAGGTTGGACACAGTCCATGTCCCACATAGGGCTCAGTCTTAATTCCCATTTTACAGATGAGGAAACTGAGGCACAGAGAAGTGAAGTGACTTGCCCAAAGTCACACAGCAGACAAGTGGTGGAGCTGGGATTAGACCCAAATTCTCGGACTCCCAGGCCTGTGTTCATTCCACAGAGCCATGCTGCTCGTAGATAAAATTGAAATCATCAGGTGTGATATCCTTAAAGCCCTCTTGCTCCTCTACCGTTCCACCCTCCTCCCACCCTCTCTTTGACTTTCCCGTCCTTCCAAGAAATATCTCAAGAGCTCTCCCACCTTCTCTCAAAATCTAACCCCTCCCCCTGTGCCTCTGACCCCATCCTTTCACTGCTTATCAAAATGCTTGCCCCCTCCTTGATCACCATCTTCAACCTCTCATTTTCCCTCCCCACTGCTTTCAAAAATGCCCATGAATCTCTTGCCCTTAAAAAAACCTCCCTTGACCCACCACCCCCATCTCCCTCCTACCATTCCTCTCCACACTCCTTGAGTGAGTTGTCTACTACCCACCCTCCGCTTCCACTTTCTCTCCTCCAGTCTTCTCTTTGAACCCCTCCAATATGGCTTCTTCCCCCTTCAGTCCATGGAAACTTCCCTTTCAAAGTTCACCGGTGATCTCCTTCTCACCAAATCTGACGGCCCCTACTCCTTCCTAATCCTCCTTGGCCTCTTGGCTGCCTTCAATACGGTGGACCACCCCTTTGTCTTGGAAACTTTATCCAACCTTGGCTCCACTGACACTGTCCTCTCCTGCTTCTCTTCCTATCTCTCTAGCTGCTCCTACGCAGTCTCTTTTGCAGGCTGCTCCTCTGCCTCTCACCCCCTCACTGTGGGAGTCCCTCAAGGCGCAGTTCTGGGTCCTCTTCTATTCTCCATTTGCACTCACTCCCTTGGAGAATGCATTCACTCCCACAGCTTCAACTACCACCTCTAGGTGGATTATTTTCAAATCTACCTCTCCAGCCCTGACTTCTCTCTATCTTTCTCTCTTTCTCTCTCTCCAGTCTCACATTTCAATCAATGGCTTTCACTGACCACTTATCGTATGTGTACTATGCACTTGGGAAGTACAATGCAATAGAATTGGTAGATAATGCCTGAAACTTTGTCATTATCCTCGATTCATCTCTCTCAATCAATCCACATAATGCCACCAAATCCTATTGGTTCTACCTGCACCAAATCGCTAAAATCTATCCTTTCTCCATCTATCCAAATTGTTACTACACTGATCCAATAACTTATCTGATCCAGCCTTGACTACTGCATCAGCCTCCTTGCTGACCTCCCTGCCTCCTGTCTCTCCCCACTTCAGGCCATACTTCATTCTGCTACCTTTTTCTAAAAAGACACCTCGTTCATGTTTTCCCACACCTTGAGAACCTCCACTGGTTGCCCATCCACCTCTGTATCAAACAGAAACTCCTTACCATTGGTTTTAAATCATTCAATCGCCTTGACCCTTCCTATCCTACTCCACTGATTTCCTACTACAACCCAGCCCACAAACCTCACTCCTCTAATGCCAACCTACTCACTGATCTTGATCTTGTCAATCTTGCCGCTGACCCCTCACTCACATCTTGCCTCTGGCCTGGAGCTCCCTCTCCTTTCATATCAGACAGACCATCACTCTCACCACCTTCAAAGATTTATTAAAATCACATTTCCTCCAAGATACCTCCCCTGACTAAGCCCTCATTTCCCCTATTCACCTTCTTTTCCTCAACAAGGCATTTTGATCTGTCCCCCTTAAGAACTTGATACTTTTCCCATTCCCAGCCCCACAGGACTAGATTGTTGTGGGCTGGGAATGGTGTCTATAAACTCTGTTGCATTGTACTCTCCTAAGAGCTTACTACAGTGCTCTGCACACAGTAAGCATTCAATGAATACCATTGATTGATCCTTATACTCTCCCATTTCCCCTACCTGTGACTGATTTTAAGGACGGTCTACCCTTCCAAACTGCAAGCTCCTTGTGGGCAGCTTGTCCTCTAGACCGCAAGTTTGTTGTGGGCAGGGAATGTGTCTGTCTATTGTTGTACTGCATTCTCCCAAATGCTTAGTACCGTGCTCTGTATGCACTAAGTGCTCAATAAATCAGATCGAATGAATGGACTGTGTCTACCAACTCAATTGCAGTGTTCTCTTAGTGCAGTGCTCTGCAAAGAGTAAGTGTTCAATAAATAGCACTGATTAAATGAACAGTGGAGGAGACAATAAAATAAGTTAAAGGCAGTGGAATCAGCAAAGTATACAAATATGTACATTGAGGGTGGGGGAGGGGAATACAAGTCCTTAGGAGGTACAGATGACACAGAAGGAAGGTAGAACAGGGTGGGGGAAAGAGAGGTTAATTGGGGAAGACTTTCTGGAGGAGGTGACTTTAGCAGGGCTTTGAGGATGGGGAAGAGTGGTGATCTGTCAGATATGAAGGGGGAGGGAGTTTCAGGGCAGAGAGAGGGCATGAATGTGGAATCAACAGTGAGAGAAACAAGATCAAAGCCCAGGAAGATGGTTGATGTTAGAGAAGTGAAATGTGCAGGCTGGGTTGGAGCAGAAGAGGAGCGAGGGTAGGTAATGCGGAGAGGGCTGAGTGAGTGTCTCAAGTAAACGATAAGGAGTTTCTGCTGATGCAGTGATGGATGGGCAACCATCGGAGGCTTTAAAGGAATGGGGAGATACATGCAGAACATTTTTTTTAGAAATGAAGTGTGGAACAGGAGGGAGGAGAGATTGGAGGCAGGGAAGGTCACCCAGGAGGCTGATGCTGTAGTCGGGGCAGGATATGAGAAGTGCTTAGACCAGTGGGGTGGCAGTTTGGATGGAGAGGAAAGGGCAGATTCTAGAAATGTTGTGAAGGTAGAACGACAGGATTTGGTGACTGACTCCAAACTGATAAGTGTTTAAACAAACTATGGCTATAGACTTCTTTTTGTTTTTTGTTTTTTAATCTCCATGACTACCTTGGTAGCTTGTTCCTGTGTTATATCACCAGCCAAATTCTTCCTTAAGTAAGCGCTTAATGAATACAGTCAATCATTCATACTGAGTTCTGATTGAGTGTAGAGTACCGTACTTAGTGTTTGGGAAATTACAAGACAGCTGGTTGACATGATCCCCACCCTCAAGGATCTTACAGTTTTGTCTTGTCTTAGGCCTTCGAGTCGTTTCAGACCCATAGCAATACCACGCTCTCCCAGAACGTCCCGCTTTCCATCTGCAATCTTTCTGGTAGTGGATCCGTAGAGTTTTCTTGGTAAAAATACGGAAGCGGTTTACCATTGCCTCCTATCGTGCAGTAAACTCGAGTCTCCGCCCTTGACTCTCTCCCATGCCGCTGCTGCCCAGCACAGGTGAGTTTTTACTTGTAGCAGATTGCCTTCCGCTCACTAGCCACTGCCCAAGCTAGGAATGGAATGGGTAGGCCTCTGCTTGACTCTCCTTCCCGTAGCCGAGATTGGTAGAGTCCTGGAAACTCTCCAGGTGTGACCCTGAGAGGGGATTTTACAGCCTAGTGGGGATCTTATGTTCCAAACTCTGGGGTAGATAACACGGTTACCAGATTGGACACGGTCCCTGTCCCATATGGGGCTCACAGTCTATCTTATCCTATTTTACAGAAGAGGAAACTGAGGCCCAGAGAGTGGTAGTATTTATTAAACACTGTGGGCAAATCTCTGAACAAGAAGCAGTGTGGCCTAGTGGATAGAGCACAGGCCTGGGAGTCAGAAGGATCTGGGTTCTACTCCTGGCTCTGCCACTTGTCTGCTGTGTAACCCTGGGTAAGTCACTTCACTTCTCCGTGCCTCGGTTACCTCACCTGTAAATTGAGGATTGAGACTGGGAGCCCTTTGTGAGACAGGGACTGTGTCCAACCTGATTATCTTGTATCTAACCCAGCACTTAGTACAGTGCCCGGCACATAGTAAGAGCTTAAAAAATACCACAGTTATTATTATTGTTACACAAATGCTATGTAGAATGTAAGGTCCTTATGCAGTTGTGAGCAGGGCACACAACTACCAACTCTACTGTACTGTACTCTCCCAAGCGCTTAGTGCAATGCTCTGCACACAGTAAGCGCTCAGTAAATATTATCAATGGTATTTGTTCATTTAATCGTATTTATTGAGCAGTTACTGTGTGCAGAGCACTGTAATAATAATGTTGGTATTTGTTAAGCGCTTACTATGTGCAGAGCACTGTTCTAAGCGCTGGGGTAGATAAAGGGTAATCAGGTTGTCCCACATGAGGCTCACAGTCTTCATCCCCATTTTACAGATGAGGTAACTGAGGCACAGAGAAGTTAAGTGACTTGCCCACAGTCACACAGCTGACAAGCGGCGGAGTCGGAATTCAAACCCATGACCTATGACTCCCAAGCCCGTGTTCTTTCCACTGAGCCACGATTAAGAGGACTTAATAATAATAGTATTGTAAATAATGCTAGTATTCATAATATTATAACAATAGTATCTGTTAGGCACTTACTATATGCTAACCACTGTTCTAAGCACTGCGGGAGATACAAGTCAATCAGGTTGGACACAGTCCCCGTCCCACACGAGGTTCACAGTCTTCATCAGCGTGGCTCAGTGGCAGGAGCCCGGGCTTGGGAGTCAGAGGTCATGGGTTCTAATCCCGGCTCCACCGCTTGTCAGCTGGGTGATCTTGGGGGCATCACTTCACTTCTCTGGGCCTCAGTTCCCTCATCTGTAAAATGGGGATGAAGACTGTGAGCCCCACGTGGGACAACCTGATTACCCTGTATCCACCCCCCAGTGCTTAGAACAGTGCTTGGTACATAGTAAGCGCTTAACAGATACCATCATCATTATTGTTATTATTAATCCCCATGCTACTAAGCACTTGGAAGAGTAGACTGTAACAATAAGCACATTCCCTGCTCACCAGGAGCTTACAGTCTACAGCTCTTACTGTATGCAGAACCCTTGGGAGAGTACAATACAACAGTGTTGGTAGACCTGTTCCCTCACCACAAGGAGCTTACAGTTTAGAGGGGGAGACAGACATTAATATAGATTACGGATATGTACATAAGATCGATGGATTGATATACACATCGTCCCTGTCCTGTCAGAGGTTCAAAGTCTAAGAGGAGAAGGGGGTGGTGACCATCACGTAAGGGAGGTCAAAGCAAGAACATAAAAGAAAAGGATGGCAAAAAAACACAAAAGGAGCAGCAGAATTTTAGGCTCCTCACGGTTCAGATCCACAGTTGAAGGCAACCATCGCAGTGACCTTCTCAATGTTCTAAAAGTAGAGCAGGCCTAGGGCTGCCCTTGGCTGGCTCAGTGGAAAGAGCCCGGGCTTGGGAGTCAGAGGTCATGCGTTCTAATCCCGGCTCCTCCGCTTGTCAGCTGTGTGACCTTGGGCAAGTCACTTGACTTCTCTGCACCTCAGTTACCTCATCTGTAAAATGGGGATGAAGACTGTGAGCCCTACGTGCAACAACCTGATTACCTTGTATCCCACCCCAGGGCTTAGAATAGTGCTTGGCACATAGTAAGCGCTTAACAAATGCCAACATTATTATTATTATTTCCCAGGCTGAAGCAGGGGCTGACGGGATTCCCGGTGGCATGGGGATGGGGTAGCTTCTCTCTCACTCGGTTGAGCACTGAAGGTCGGGTATAAAGAGGGGTGGGGGGGCCTTATGCTGCAACCGCTGCGGTAAAGCGATTTGCTCAAGGTCACACGTCAGGCCAGTAGCGGAGCTGGGAGCTCATTGTGGGCAGGGATTGTCTCTCTTTATTGCTGTATTGTACCTTCCCAAGCACTTAGTACAGTGCTTTGCACACAGTAAGTGCTCAATAAATACAACTGAATGAATGAATGACTAGAAACCTACTCTTTTGATTCCCTGTTCTATCCCCACTAGTTTCAGCTGGGTCCCTTTCCCAACCTATCTGCCATCTTAATAATAATAATATTCATAACAATTATAATAGTAATAGTAATCATGGCATTTGTTAAGCGCTTATTATGTATGAAACACCGTTCTAAGTGCCGGGTAGGTACAAAGTAATCAGGTTGGATACAGTCCCTGTCCCACATGGGGCTCAAAGTCTTAGAGGGGAGGGTAGAAGGAGCTACCTTCCCCCAAAGGACCCATTGAATAGCTCAGACTCACCTGATGCAGTGGCTGGAAAACTGGGAAACAGGTGGTGGAGGTGGACCCTGCCTGATGCTGTGGGGGGAAATAACAATTCTGTCTTCACTCTGTCCACCCTGTGAGCTTCAATCTCATGCCATGCCTGTTCAGACTAAAGAGTCCTGACTCTTTCAGTCTGATCTCATTAAGGAAGCTTCTCCGACTACCCCCGGTCAGGGGTGGAGCAGGGACACACCCAGGTCTCTTGACTCCCAGTCCTGTGCTCCTTCCACTAGACCACACCGTTGCCCTGGTCATCCTGGTTGCCCTTCTCTGGCCCATCTTCAGCTCTTAAATCTGTCCCAAGACACAGTAACCTGGAAATTCCAGGAGAGGGTGCACCGTAGTTTTGTTTACGGGCAAAGCTAGACCTTTGGTTTTGAGCCTTTGTAGAGGGGTCTAAAGTGCCATATGCATTTATTCATTCATTTGATCATATTTATTGAGCGCTTACTCTGTGCAGAGCACCATCCTAAGCACTTGGGAGAGTACAGTAAAACTCCCAGTATAACAATATAAACCCCGTGGGTCCAGTATGCACCCCTGGGGATTCCCTAATCACCACCCACATGAACCCTCCATTTTCTCCTATTGGACCTGACTGGAGACACCTCAAAGAGCTGTTTCATGGATGTTCCCTTTCGGGGACCTGAGCTTAAATTCTGTGTTGGGGCACAAAGTACAACAAACAAGGGAATGGGCAAGGATGTAGCACACCGCAAAGACCAGGCAAACATTTTCCATAAAAAGAAAAAAAAATCATGGCCACAGAGTGTCAATGCTGGGCTCTAGCATCGTACATACCAGCAGACGGTTGCCAGGGTAGCCATCTTGGCAGCCACTGTGGTCTTCATCACCCACATCAGGATTCCAGCTGAGTCTGTCCACCATGTGACACATCCTAACTTGATCTTCAGTCAGAAGTTTTTATACAGGCTTAATAAATACCATAACCAACTGCAATGTATTTTCCAAAAAAGCATTGCCTGCTCAGATTTATGTCACCATCATCAGTATTTATTAGGTACTTACTGTGATCAGGGCACGGTATTAGGACACTTGCCTCAGCCCCTGTATTCGAGGAGCTTACAGTCTGCTAGGATACAAGTGATGGAAACAAAAGTTTTGGTATTTTTTTTAAAAAGTCAGTCAACAAACAGGCTGGTGGGGATTAATCTCTACACACAGTAAGCACACAATAAACACCATGGATTGATGGATTGGAAGAGGCACCCCCCCCCCAAGTTTGCAGACTCTCAAGGGGTACCCCCTCACACTTGTGCCTGGCATCCCTATAGCTTGATTCTCTCGAGAATGACAGAGGGTTGGGAGACTCAGGATGTTTCTGTGTCCCTTGTCACCTCAACCCCCTCCCCCCCCCCAAAAAAAAACCCATCAACCATCCCCTGGCACGTTCCAGAGGGTACAGTATGAACCTGCCTAATGTGGGTGTACGAAAAGTCAGTGTGTTCTTCCTGCATGCCCCAACCTGGTCCCCCATTCATGTGGGGGAAGTCAGCCACCATGAAAAGCCCGTGTGTGTAGACGCGTGCACACACACACACAGTCATTCATTCTCATGGGACGGGGTAAAGGCCGGGGCAAGGCGTGGTCTAGATTAGCACTAGAGAGCTCCAGGGGAGGTAGGGCTCCAGAGAAGGGTGGGTTAACACGCGAAAGTCTCCTTCGTGTATCCGTCTCTCCCTCGACAGGCTCAGTAGCCAGGATAGGCAGGTTTCCGAAGGACACTCCCCGGCTCACCCTCTCCTCCCGAACCCTCCTGTTCTGCCCCATCTGCTTCTCTTTCTAGTAATAATAATAATAATAATGTTGGTATTTGTTAAGCGCTTACTATGTGCCGAGCACTGTTCTAAGCGCTGGGGTAGACATAGGGGAATCAGGTTGTCCCACGTGGGGCTCACAGTCTTAATCCCCATTTTACAGATGAGGGAACTGAGGCACAGAGAAGTTAAGTGACTTGCCCACAGTCACACAGCCGACAAGTGGCAGAGCTGGGATTTGAACTCATGAGCCCTGACTCCAAAGCCCGTGCTCTTTCCACTGAGCCACGCTGCTTATAATAATGATAATGGGATTTATTAAGCGCTTTACTATATGCCGGGCACTGTTCTAAGGGTTGGGGTGAATACAAGCAAATCGAGTTGGACACAGTCCCTTATCCCACATGGGGCTAACAGTCTTAATCCCCATTTTGCAGATAAGGTAACTGAGACGCAGAGAAGGGAAGTGACTTGCCAAAAGTCACACGGCAGACAAGTGGCGGAGCCTGGATAAGAACCCATGACTTTCCGACTCCCAGGCCAGTGCTCTATCCACTACGCCGTGCTGCTTTCTGTGCCTTATTAATCAATCAATGGTATTTATTGAGCACTTACTATGCGCGGGGCCCTGTACTAAAACGCTTGGGAGAGTACGACGCAATAGAGTCGGCAGACACATTCCCTGCCCGCAAACAGTATGACCTAGTGGATAGAGCACAGGTCTGGGAGTCAGGAGGACCTGGGTTCAAATCCCAGCTCTACCACTTGTCTGCTCTGTGACCTTCTCTCCCCCGCCACCGCCCCCTGTTCTGCTTAGTGGCAAGAGCCCGGGCTTGGTAGTCAGATTTCGCGGGTTCTAATCCCAACTTCGGGCAAGTCACTTCACTCCTCTGCCTCAGTTCCCTCGTCTGGAAAATGGGGATTGAGACTGTGAGCCTCACGTGGGACATCCTGATCACCAGCGCTCAGAGCAGTGCTCGGTACATCCCAACTCTGCCACTTGTCAGCTGTGTGACTGTGGGCAAGTCACTTCATTTCTCTGTGTCTCAGTTACCCCATGTGTAAAATGGGGATGAAGACTGTGAGCCTGACGTGGGACAACCTGATTTCCCTTTATCTACCCCAGCGCTGAAAACAGTGCTCCGCACATAGTAAGCGCTTAACAAATACCAGCATTGTTATTATTATAGTAAGCGCCCAACAGACATCATCGTCATCATCATCGTTACTGTTATCATTCTGCCCCCCCTCCTCTTCGCCCTCTTGCACCCCCAGCTCTGCGCCCTCTGTCCCGCTTCCCCACTCAGGCTCTGCGCCTTCTCATCCATTCATTCGTCCGATCGTATTTACGGAGCGCTTTCCTGTGTGCAGAGCACCGTGCCAAGCGCTCGGAAAGTCCCAAGAGAGACGATCCCTGCCCACCACGGGCTTACCCCTTCCCTCCCGCGACCCCCGACTCCGCTCCCTGCCCCTGCCCCGCCGGCTTCTCTCGCCCCGGTTCGGCTCCTCGTGCTCTTCGCTCTTCTCTATTTAGAGCTTCCGCCGCCGCCCGCCCCCCGGCTCCTCCTCCTCCTCCCCGCTCCGCCCTCCCCGCCCCCCCAACGAGGCAGGCCCCCGGCCGGTCCTGGGGGTCGGTCCCAGAGCACGGTGGGGCGAGCCGCGGCCGAGCGAACGGAGGCGGGGCTGGGGGTCGGTCTTGGCCGGGACTGACCGGGGGGCTCCGGGCCGGCCCGCCCGCAGTGGGCCGCGGCTCCTCCGAGGATGCGGGCACCCCACTCCGGCTCCCCGAGCGCCGTCGGGAGCAGGTAGCCGGCGCCCACCTGCCGGGCCGGACGCCATGGACCGCTTGCTCCTGCTCCTGTGGACGCTGCCGGTGGCGTCGCTCGGCGGCGGGTCCGCGCGCTCGCTGGGCCTCGTGGGGCTCGGAAAGCTCGCCAAGGCAGGTGGTCCCGCCGCTCCCCGCCCGACCTCCCGGCTCTCGGCTCCGTCCCTCCCCTCCCGCCGCCGTTCCGCCTCCAGCCCCTCGACGTGTCTCTCTTTGTCTTGCAGACGCTCCAGCTGTGCTGCCTCTGTGGGTCTCCGGCCACGGCGCTAATTGCTGACGGCGGCGGCAGCGGATTCGATTCTGGTCTGTATCGCTCTCCGCTCCGCTCCGCTCTCCGGACCCTTCTCCGGCCCCAGCTCGGGACCCACCGGAGAGGGCGGGGGGAGAGGGGCAGAGAGCGGGGAGGGAAGCGTCCGGGGTTAAATGCCCAAAGGAATGAGAGGAGCGCACCTCTGAACGGTCCGGACCCAGCCCCCGACCATGACTGCAAAGTCCAAGTCAGGAACGGGAACTGATGCGAAGTTCCCAGCGATCTTGGCTTGTTTTTTTGTTTGTTTTAACACCTCCCTTCGACGCTTCCCTACGGTCCGGCGACCTCATTCCGAGCATCTTTCTTTCCCTTCACTGACACCTCGGGGACTCAATCCATCCCGCTCGCGCTGCCGGGGCCGGTCGGGGCCGCTGGGTTTCCAACTGCTAGGCGTTACCCGTCCCACCCCTCAGCACGTCGGGGGAGAGGAGGAGAGCTGAAGGAAGGAAAAGTGAAGGGTAGACTGTAAACTCCTTGTGAGCAGGGCTCTTCTTGACCAGATTTGTGTGTGTGTTTTTTTCTTCCAAGCGCTTAGAACAGTAACCTTTCAATTATCGTTGGTTAACTGATTGAGGGGAAGGGAAAATATGGAAGGGGCGTGGTGGGGAGAGGGAAGAGGTGGAAGAGGGGGGAAGGGGGAAGAGGGAAGAGGTGGAAGGGACGGGGGAAGAAGTGGAAGGGATGGGAGGGAAGAGGTGGAAGGTACGGGGGGGCAGGGAAGGGAAGAGGTGGAAGGTACGGGGGGGGAGGAGGGAAGAGGTGGAAGGTATGGGGGGGGGAGGAGGGAAGAGGTGGAAGGTACGTGGGGGGCGAAGGGAAGTGGATAAGGGACGAGGGGAGAGGGAAGAGGTGGAAGAGATGGGGAGAGGGAAGAGGTGGAAGAGATGGGGGAGAGGGAAGAGGTGGAAGGGTCGGGGGAGAGGGAAGAGGTGGAAGGGTCGGGGGAGAGGGAAGAGGTGGAAGGAATGGGGGAAGAGGTGGAAGAGATGGGGGAGAGGGAAGAGGTGAAGAGAAGGGGGAGAGGGAAGAGGTGGAAAAGATTCATTCAATCGTATTTAGTGAACACTTACTGTGAGCAGAGCACTGTACTAAGCACTTGGAAAGTACAATTCTATGGGGGGAGAGAGAAGAGGTGGAAGATATGGGGGAGAGTGAAGAGGTGGAAGAGATGGGGGAAGAGGGAAGAGATGGAAGAGACGGGGGAGAGGGAAGAGGTGGAAGAGATGGAGGAGAGGGAAGAGGTGGAAAGGAACTGGGAGGGAGAGGTAAGGGATGAGGAAGAGGGAAGAGGTGGAAGGGAAAAGGGGAGAGGAAAAGGTGGAAGGGGTGGGGTGGGGGAAAGAGATGGAAGGAGAGGGGGAAGAGGTGGAAGGGGAGAGGGGGAAGAGGTGGAAGGGAAAAGGGGGGAGGGAAGAGGTGAAAGGGATGAGGGGGAGGTGGAAGAGGGAGTGAGAGGGAGGTGGAAGGGATGGGGGAAGGAGAGTGTGGATGCTGAGG